>NC_049243.1:22282807-22590160 GCF_011100685.1 Canis lupus familiaris
TTAACAACAAAAATTAGGTTTTACAATATAGAAGAATTAACATTCCAATCATTCTCAATCTAAATAAAAATAATAAATAACATACATATATTCTTCCATATATAAGCATAAATTATTTATATATAAATATATGAACATATACCCACACATATCTCTAAATTTAAGCATTTTATTTCTAGTCACCAAATACTTAAAAGTATAGACTACATTAGCTGGTATTGTTGATCAGAATACATTGGTGCCAGGAATAATATTCATTCCTTTTCCCCCAACTGATTCTTGTTAAAAATCACTTGCATAAAAAAAAAAAAAAAAAAAAACTTGCATCTTCTAAATTATGACCAATAATTCTTATTTAACCTTTCAAGTTAATATCAGAATGGATGTTTGAGGCGAAATTAAGTGGTCAAAATGGTTTGGGATAATGTACTGTATTAATGTGTTTTAATATTACTAACAAAATATGCACTATTTATGAATTTAAAAGTGAGTAAAATCCTCGTAAGGAATGTATCTCATGAAAAAATATAAAAGAAGAAATGGATATAACTGTTGGATAGCATTAGAATAGGAAACAGCTGCAAAGAACTAATCCAATGGGGAAAATGCATATTTTGAATCACTTCACTTCTATGGAAAAAGCACCCTGTTAATCCTCGGGTGTTTAATATTTAAGATGCCAACAAGCCACCTGCCCTGCTCCTATTGGTCCTCACGTTTGACTACTTCAGTATTCAAAAGATTTTTCAGTACCTGAATGGAGAGTAAAAAGGTTTTCTGTTTTATGGGTTGCATCAGAATGTCAGTGTAAGCAAAAATATTTTCATATTTTTTATTTCATATTCATCAACTGCATTTGATGAATGGACCTGACCAACTTACTCTTTTTAAGAAAAAAAAAAACACCTGCACAAACAAAACCAGCAAATAGGGCAGATGGGTTCAATCTCTCCGGGTTAAAATATAAATTTAAGAGCAACAGTAATTTTGTAGTATGCATTCCATATTTATGATTACATTTTCATCTCTGATATTTCAAATCAGTATCATTACAAAAAGAAATCCTTTCACATGAAAAATGTCAGGACCTTTTAAGGACATCTATGATTTTTTTGCTTGTCTTTAACAAGTATGCATAAAATAATCAAAGTGCAACTGGGAACGTGGTTATAAAAATTCAGTTCCACTCCCCACTTCTGATCGTAGGAAATCTGAACATGAAACAGATACTTATCCCATCCAGCAATGCAGAGGTTCATGGGTTTCATGTGGAAATAGCCAGTAGGTTGTGTCCCAACAGGCTTCAAGGGTGACCTAAAGTACTGTGGCGAACTCACAACCAAACAGGGCTTTTCCTCACTTGAGAAACCTGAATTTTCTTAGCAAAAGTAAGTGAGTCTGTCCCTCAGTAAACTAACTTGAACCAAATATGGATATTTACATTTACTGTATTTAGGAGTCTAGCCTTATCTTTTTAATAGGTTGTCAAAGGTAACACGCCAAACTTGAACTCTTAAATATCTACCTAATTTCTGTAAAGAAAGCATAAACAAGTTTGATTAACAGACCTGCATATATTTTCTTCACGTTACCTCCATGTTAACTGCTTCTCTGCATTCTAGGACACTCAGTAAAATTCCTTGACTTCCCAATGCTGAAAACTGGACATAGTAAGTTACTAGAAATTTGAGGGGGAAGCCCATCTCGTGTCTTTTTGCCAAGGTTCCACAGGTGTTAGCACTCCACCACTTAGAACAGCCTCCCAATTAAACAGAGGCTAGCTAGTCACCACACCACATGTTGCAACTCATCATTTTATCAATAAGATCAAGTTCAGGGAACCCTTATTAGAAAACCAGAGAACAACTTCAAAAAATGCTCACAAACAAATTCAACACAAAATCTCCACATTGTACAAAACAATTTCTGAAACTTTATTGTGAATTTTAAGATACATTTAGTAAAGGATGTTTTCCTTAATATAATTAAAATAAATTGGAAAGAAATGCACACACTACTTTTTTAAAGCAAGGATAAGTACAGACTTTTGAAGCCACAATATATACAATTATATGAGTGCAATAAGCTTCCAAATACATTAGGTATATATCTGTTTAAATAAATAGTAAAATACTTGATTTGACATATGTGAGAGTCATACTGATTACACCAAAAATGTTTTACAAAATATAGCCAAAAATGGAATGTTATACATTTTGATATACAACTTTTTAAATACTTCATATATTTATTACTTAATTCAAATTATAGTGTACAAAAGTCCATTTTAATGAGGACAATTTTGTGTTTTTAACACTGTTCAGTAAATATAGATATTAAGATGCATCCCTATACATGTTACTAAATCCCCATCAACTTAAATCACTAGCACAGGGAGGAAAAAAATTCTACCAATTATTAACAGTAATAATTTTTATTGATAAATTACTAATGTAACACACTGCAACAATATTTTGGTTATTTTAAATCTTCTAAAATATATCACCTAATTCTTGAGGCAAATCGTTTTCGTGTATATAAAAACTTAATTTGAAACCAAAATAGAAAGATATTGCTACATTGAACTTATCTACTCTGCAATATACTTATTTTACATAATACCTTCAGTTATCAGTTTTCAATTGGGAACGTTTTCCCTATAATTCTTTAATAATAATGCTTTGTGTAGTGCCTTAATATGAATCTCAAGAACTCATTCCACAAAGTAGCAATAGAATATACTGTATTGTGAATGGTACCTATAGAATAATGGTATTACAGGAAAATGTGACATTAAGTGTTTACATCTATAATTATTCATACATCGTAGTACAATAAGGGAAATTATTTTTAGCCACATTCCATCATTTTTTAGCATATAGTTACATGTGACAATTTATTTGGAGTATGTAAAAATGTGGCTACTTTGCAGAAGTAAAACAATATAATTACCAGAGTGGATTTTCTTTTTAATTGAAAACAAATGTTTTATTTTCCCAAGGGTTCTTTTAATAATAAAAGAATGGAAAAGGAATCAAACACATCCACCTATCTTAAAGTGGTGAAGTGGGAAGAAGGACCACTCAATGATCATTCTCTAGAAATTACGTAGGCAATAATGATTGAAAAGATGCATTTTGCATTTAAATAATGAACAATGTGCTTATTTGACTATGTCTACAGAAACTGCCTGGTAATATCAGAACACAATTATAGAATGACTAGGAGCACATTATTTTCTTTTTTTACATATGAACTACAAAGCAATGTAAGGAAACCTATTATATGTGAACTAAACTTGCATTTTTATATTTTTAGAATATTTGGATATCAACATATCTAAAAACAAGCAAGCAAGTTAAATTCTCCTAAACCTCCCCAGTATTTTAATGGAGCAGCACCACATGTCAAGCACCCAGTCAATCTCTATAACTCACCAAGTTGCCTTTTATTGGTCAGAATGAAAAGCATATACATTTTCTGTGAGAAGTCGGTTGATATCATTTGGGGGCTATATAGAGGAAACACAAAAATGCAGATTTTATCTACTTTTAGTCAGGCCATAAACTGTAAGGCACGAGCTTTGCCTTACTAAGGCCCCTTATTTTTTTTCATCAGACCTACTAATATTTGTTTTATGTTAGAAAGAAATACATAAATCATTATGGGGGGAGGGATTCGTTCTGTCCATATTTGCATTAGGGGTTGTGTGTGGGAGTGTGCTGGTATGTTTTCAGGTTAATAAAAATTAAATATAATTCAAGTAACATGTGATTGCCAAAGAGTAATCTTATTTCTTGTCCTGTAAAATCAACAGGGGTTAATTAAGCAAATTTCTATGTCTTCTCAATTCTTTGCACTTTAAGACCAGGACAGTAGCATAGCAATGACTCCTTTAACTACATTCACACTAAGTTAGACATTGCCAGTCTCTTAGCCACTCTCTTAGAATACTAGAAACTAAATAACTTCAAATACTCTTTCTTAATTTTTTAAGTTAAATAAACATAAATAAGGGTTCATAAGCTACAAATATCCCTAGGTATCAAATTTATTGAAAGTTTATAAACAATCATCTTATTTGTCTATATCTAGAGCTCCATCATTTCGGTTGACGGTATACTTCTATCTTAATGCCACTCTGTATGTCAAAACCTCATCTATAATCATTTCAAATGCCTTATGATTATTTGGCATACTCTTGATCTTTCATCTTTATAATTACTATTATAAGGGGTAATTTTTAAAAGCTTTAAAAAACATCGTGAGTTGCTAGAATCCATTGCTTGACCCATAAAAGTGATGCCAAGTAAATTATTTTCGTGTTGCTGTAGTTCACTTATGTCAAACTGTGCACAGCTTTCACACAATTTTGT
Source organism: Canis lupus familiaris (assembly GCF_011100685.1). Classification (NCBI taxonomy): domain Eukaryota; kingdom Metazoa; phylum Chordata; class Mammalia; order Carnivora; family Canidae; genus Canis; species Canis lupus. Next base: position 22,287,184 of record NC_049243.1, read on the forward strand.
GGTTTAAAAAAATCAAATGCATGCAATCAAGGAAAATAAATGATCTATTGAATAGATATCTCTAATTAGAAATGGGTGTCCATTTGCCTTTTTGATCACATCACTGTTGAAAACCCACAACAGAATTTTTACTCTACTATGGTAATGTTGTGCAGCTGCATTAATCCTCTCAAAAAAAGTCATACTGTCAAAACTCTAAATATTAGCACACCCATCAGAAATCTATGTAAAAATATGTTCCAGAGCTTGCCAAATTAAAACAGTAATTTTAAAACAGTAATTTTATCAATTTGCAATAAAGATGGTTAAAAAGTTCTCAGATAACTTGAGAAAATACACAGCCTTAGTAGTAGAAGGCAGTTAATGCTTGAACAACTCAGGAGTTAGGGGCATAGTCAAATATCTGTGTATAACTTTTGACTCCCCGCAAAATTTAATACCCTACTGTTGACTGGAAGCCTTACCCACAACATAAACAGTTGATTAACACATATGCTATATGTTATATGTATTATATACTGTGTTCTTACAATAAAGCTAAAAAAAATATTAAGAAAATCATGAGAAAATAAGTTGACAGTATTGTACTGATAAAAAAAAATTCACATTAAGTGGACCTGAGCAGTTCAATCCCATGTCATTCAAGGGTCAACCGTATATTGCCATAATTCTATTGCTATCGTAGATAAGTTTTATAGCCAAAAAGGGAGCTGAAATCAAGGAAGGCTTCAATATGCTGTAGTTGAAATATTATTAAAACTTTTGGTAAGGTATGGAAAAATCTTTTCACTTCAGATATTTCTTACAGCAATATGTATATGATTGAATAGATTCGTTGTGTATATTCATCATATCTAACTTTCTTATTGTGGTCAGGCAAAGCATACCTTTCCTGTGAATGTTTTTAAGAGATAAAAGTGGTTGTAATTAAATGGACAAAATCATATACTACATACAATATTGGGTCTCCTTGTTGAATCAATTCTTGATACTTGTGAAAAGTATTTATAATGAGAAGAAACATACCAGCTTAAGTTACATAGCTGTTTTTCACTTCCCATTTTATTTTCTTGAAAGCTAATTCATTTTCCTGAATGTTCAAAGGCTGGGAATTGGTGTCCATGTGCCTTTTCTACCACATCCATGCAGAAAAACCACCACAGAACTTTCACTCCACTACTGTAATATTGTCCATTTCCATTCATCCTCTCGTGCCCTTCCACGACTTCTGTGAACTGATGTATATTAATACATAACTGTGGAGGTAGAAAGCAAAGTACCCGCTGGAGAGCCTCTGCTCTCCTCAAGGCAGAAATGTCCACTACTAAGACTATTAAATTTGGCTCCTGTAATGTCCATTTGGATGAAGCTTGCCTATCACAATCATAACCAACTAGCATAATGTCACTACAAATTATCACCGAGAATGTCGATGCAAAATTGTTTCTCACAAGGCCTTGTAAATTTCTAAATAAGAAGAACTCCAGCCATATTTTAAGTTATCTAGAAAGTGGGAGCAACACATCATGTTAAACAACCATGTCTGTATGCCAGGGTTTTAGTTTCCAAACCCCAACTGGGAACTCCATCATAAGACCGTAACCTATCGCAAAACCAAACAGGTTGGCAGTGTTCTACTTGAACCCGATAAAAAGAGATTACTAAAAGTGTTTACTTTTATGTTTGGTCTCATTAAACATGAGTAACATCAAAACAGTATAATTTTAAAAAAGATTACTTCTTTAAAAGACTCTTTAAAGAAATATACAAAAATCATTCCTCACATCGGTACCGCAAATTGATTTCCATTCTTACATATTTTATTGAGTTCAAAGTAAACTTGCCTGTATGTCTTTGAAGTCCTATCTGAGAATTATGTTTTTCCAATATCTTACCTTAATAATTTAAACTAATGAAATCTTGCCATACTCTAGTTCACTGACAAATTACCAGGTAAACTTAGGTTTCTTTCACAAATGGGTGATCTGAAAGTATGCCCTTACTAAATACTTGTTGCCTAATTAGAAACATGAAATCTACTTTGGTCAACATGTTCAATTCTGCTCTTTAATTACAATAATTGAAATTTTTCTGCCAATTAAAGCTTATTAGTAAGGGTCATCAAGAAAAAGCTACTGCCCCCAAATCAAACTAAGCTTTAAATAATAATTGAGTCCACACAATCAAAATGTAACTTTAGCTTTAAAACTACAGGTTTTGGAAGTGTAAGTCAATCTGCTTGTGTCATATCAAAAAAATTGTTCAAAGAGATAAATTTTTTATTGTTTAGGAATGTGACAGAATTTATGTTCTAAATAAGAATAGCATTCATGAAAGTTATTTAATGACCCCCGTGCACTAGACACAATGGACAGAAAGGTTAGCATGTTGTTGTTCCAAGATCACTCTCCTTTGCCAGATGGAATAAGGAAAGTTGTGTATGCGTAACTCTTAGCTATTCATTTTAACCTTCAAATGTACCTCAAAACTGCAACTTTCTCACCTAGAAGTTTTATTGTAATGCATCCATTATAAGATTCAACAAAAAAGAAATTTTATTTGACTATAGGGCTGAAATCATTCTCTCCAGTTCTCAGGCTTAAGGAGGAGGTTGAAAGTCCAACACATGGTTGGCAAGTGTTTACCACTTACTGTGAGAGTTTTAAGCAAGGAGGCATTAAACCAGTAATAAAATATGATATGTTTATAGAACTGTATAAAACTAATGGATAATTTTTGTGGTTGCAGGTGATAAAACTGAAAAACCTTATGAAAGGGCTAAAATTTAATAAACAATACTTATATGCATGTTTCTAAAGAGACGTGAGGTTGTGTTCTCACAGTGCACTACAAATAGGAGAAGGTCCATGCTGATCTTAGCTGGCAAGTTTGTGCAGAGGTGGATGGTGGTGGGTACTTCTGACCCATTCAGAAACACGGGCTGGAATATAGTTTTTTAAAAAAAGCCAGAAAGCATCATTCTAGCCTAGAGCAGAAGAGAGAGATCTTTTTGTTATCACTATAGTTTTACAGTTTGACCTCCCCCTCTTCTACATCCCTTCTTATCGGATACGAGTAGTCTAAAAAAGGATAATCAAAAAACTCTTGGTTCTATTTTGAGATTAGCAGAATGTTTTAAATTCACTGCTAAAATCCACTGTTGGTGAAAAGTATTCAGAATCCTACTGCCTAAAAGATATAAACGCTTTTCCTACTCTTCCACTCTTCCTCTGTACTGTCTGTGAAGGTTCACGGGAAACCAGAAAAACCCACACATGCCTCAGGTACGGCCGCATCATCATGCCATGTGCTCAGTGGCAAAATGTATACACAAAGGGATTAAAAACAAAACACATTACACTTTGTCCTTTTTTACCTTCACACAAAGAATGTATTTTTGGCACAACTGACTCTCAGTGATGCATCACAATTTTATTTTTTCAACTTAAAGTTCAATTGAGAGGCAGTATTGCCTAGCAACTATGAGCAAAGCTTCTGGTAGAACACTGGGAGAGTTCAAGTCCTGAACTACTCTCCACCTACAAGAACTGTGACCTTAAGCAAATCATTTAACTTATTCTCAGATATAAAAGAGGGATATTAATAATAGTACCTGACTCACAAGGTCACTGTTCTCATTTAAGGAGTTAATACACGGAAAGGGTTGAGAAGAATGCCAGGCATACAGTGAACACTCAAGTCAGTGTTGGTTATTATCATTACTGGTGTTGGAAATATAGTTTCAACATATTTCAGAAATAAAGAGATAATGGTGCCAAAATGAATATTGTGATCTTCTCCTTTAGAGCTCCAAATGTCCCCCATTCCTCCTGTGAAACGGTTTGCTATTTAGCTGAAATTAGTATGGTTTATTTTGGCCAGTTACTTTTATATATGCTTAGAGCATGTTCACATCTTTTAGTAATAAAGTAATGACTAATCATGTTAAAGTACTCAATAATTAGTTTCAACCTCAGTAACATACTATTAGGACTAATGAGTTTACTCTTCTTAACGTTAGCTTTTCCTCTGTATAGGCTACTCTAACTCTATTGTGGCTATCTAATGTTGCTTTTGTCCAGATTCCTAATGAATTTCTTTTCCAGGCAAAACATTGGAACGCACAGTCTACACAAATTCATTAATATACAAGTATCCAATTCCAAATCAGATGCTAACGGGCATCACTCTCTTTGTACTTTTACAATAGAGGACTGATTTGATTAATCATATAGCTGTGATTCACTGTATTGTCCCCAGAATGGCTCATACTGACAATGCTCCATAAACTCACAGGATTTTAAGACTTGGCCTGTCCAGCTTCTCACCTTGCCAGTGACTGCTTACATCTCATTCCATCAATTACTGCTCAAAATAGCTAAGATGCCTCTTAGGGAAGAATCACAGGATATTCATTTGACACTTAATCTATGTGGCTTATTGTTTTCCTTTATATTACTTTTAGAGTCTTTATAATTTGCTGTTGCCTGGGTTAGTAAAATTAAATAGTTTGGAGATTTTATTTTGAATTACCTCCAAATGACCTTATATTCGTGGAAGAAAAAAATTTAAGTATCAGGTCCACATAGCCATATGGCTAAGAAAGGCATCTCTGTTACACATTCAAGATGTGAGCGTTGAATGAGGCTGCTTAATATGAAAAACAAACAAAAAAGAAGTGTCTTGTGACCAACATGTGGCATTTCTGGAACTACATCTCCATCTTTGTCAACTCCTAAACACATCCACCTACAGTGTAAAAATAGCCTTTTTGTAATACCTCCAGCAGAAACACTGATATAACTGTTCTTTCCTAAAGTTTTTATAAGATGACAGAGCACAGTGCAGTAAGTCAGGATAAATGGAAGCAAATTTGAGGTTCAGAAATCATTGAGGTATTAGATATTAGAATGAGCATTCCTATGCTACTGTTCAGGTTTCAGAACCATCCTGAAAGGTCCCCTTTCTGTACTGTTCTGGAGAGAATGTGGTAGGCTGCTCTGTTGTGGCAAAACATAGTTCCAGTATATGTTCCTGTAAGCAAATAGCACTTGTTGTCTGACATTTAGGCGGTATATTTGGGGGCCACTTCAGTTAATTTGCAAATCAATCTTTTTAATCCCAAACTTGATTTTCCTTCAGCAATAGATTGACAGTTCTGATTATTTACATTATTTCTTCTATTTAACCCTATTTTGTGTTTGAATAAACATGCTGCCAATAAAATCAACAAGCATTAGGTTTATTAACTTTTCCAGGATGTATCCTGAAAATAAACACCACTGTCAATCTAAATGGCCACTGTTTGACTTTTCAAAAATTATATTTACACATTACCCCAAAACTATGTATCTCTAATATTCACAAAAGTTAAAATACTAAAATTCATCTTCATGCTTTACTACAGAAAAAAATTCAGAGTAGTATTATTGATCAAAGTAGGGTAACTACATCCTGTTTTAACTGGATAATTTTCTAATCAAATTATAAACACCAATAATCTGTTTGAAATTTTTAGAGTTCTTCTGTTTTGTGCTTTCTGATTCAGGAGGAAAAAAAGTTAATTTTCTAGCTCAGAAGGGAAAATGAATCAGGCAGAGACCTCAAAGAAGATAAAGGCAATGCTCTGTTATCAACATTAAGGCAAGAGAATGATAACAGAGATCAAACAAACAACGGGGATATTGCAAATTGTTCATTGTCAGGAGAGATTGAACCATAGGGTTTATTTTGTAATTGTTTTTCATGAGTCAATGTCAACATTGATTTGCACTGTTTGAACATATATCAAATGATAGAAAGAAGTAGGCCAGACAGATATTGGGTGATATGAGGAAATCTGCCAAAGAGGATGTCTAAGTATTAATTAAAGTCATAGTTCAATTTTTAATAGAAATGAAAACAAATGGCTGAATTTGATGATATAATTTTCAGATGAGAAAATGTAATTCTCAAAATGCTAAGTGAAACTTCAGCAAAGTATAAGTGTTTTTGAATAGATAGGATTGTTGCCAAAAATTAGAAAGCAGGAAGTACCAAAGTTTTAAAAATAGGAAAATCCATTTATTTTAATAACCCCTACTGGTTCATTTTCTTTGGTACAGCAATGCACAGTCACAAAAATCATAGTAAACAATAAATTAAAACTATGTAAAGACACCAAGTTAACAATTACCGTAATGATGAGATTGACACATTTCTGATCGATCATATGTAGAAACTAGCTACTGCAAACAGAGTAACATTCATGTGATTTCCATACCAATCCTTATTTATATGTATCTATTTTACTAAGTTTAATGTATACTGTTTCTTGGTACTAAATTAGCTTAACAAACTGTCCATATTTTCACATTGAAAAATGGATTACATTAGTTATGTGCCTGGTCATATCAACAAATTTATCATTTCCCAAATTATTTTATTAAGTATATTTAAGTGCCATTAACACATTTTATTCCTAAGGTGTACACATTCCTAAGGTTTCAATTTTGTAGCTCATTTAGGTTGGAGTAATTACTTAGAGATAGTTGCCTAAGTATCCACAGAACAGTTGGAAAGATCTTTTTGGAGGTAGGCACCATCTTGATGGTTATCACTGAAGCCTAACTGCATTTAAAATAGTACATTTTCTGGCAGTAAAAATTTATCTTAAAAAAAGGTCTGCACAAGAAAGTGCAGGTGAGGCATTAAATGCACCATTTTTCTAAAAAAAATTCTGTTTGAATACTATGTCAGAATTTTGAAATGACCTGCTCATATAAACATCATCCATATGTAAATTAGTGTTTTAGAAATGATTAAAGTTAAAAATATTATAGTCTGTCTTGCCTGAAATATAAAGCTCACTTATGACATTCTCTTCTGTGATTAAAGGAAACCAAATCTTCAGGATATCACTGTTTCTCAATTTAAGAACAAAATATACAATGAAGGTCTCAATTTTTCAACATCATTTCATTGCATTAATTCCTTGAAATATTGTGATAACTATTCATAAGAAAATAGACTTGCCCAACTCATAACCATCTGGAGGTAAAAGCCAATTAAACCAAACATTTATTCTAGCAAGAGTTTAACATCTAGGTTTCATTTAAGCTTAAATCTTTTCAAAGGGTGAAGGCTGTTTTGCAGAATATCATGATTCAAAATGACCCTTTAAAAAGGGATCTCTAAAAAAAAAGGGGGGGGGGATCCCTGTGTAAGTGGAACTCCATTTGTAGAGGACACTGTCTTCTTCAACTTAGGTTATTATTCAATATTATCAATGTGTGCCATGTTTTTAAAGTGATTTTTAATATAGCAAATATGCTAATCTCATAGTTACAAAAATGAAGTTTTCTCACAACTATATTTTATTAACACCTTTGCCTGTAGAAGACGTGTGATTTTAAGGATGAAAAAGTGTATTTCCCTCTAAATTAACCAAAGGATAAATTTAAATGTGGCATTCTTATAATTAGAGTAATAGATCTTAGAATTTTATTACCCTACTGAAAGATCAAGTCTCTGGCACTAGTTAAGAAAAAGACTTCAAAAAATATATTTCAGAGAAATGATGACATCAATTTAAAACAGAGAGAACTCATATTTTAAATAAGGGAATTCCAAGAAAAAAAAAAGTATTGTGTTTAAAACCCACTGGAATCTTTTAAAGCAAAAGCAATGTCTTATTTTCTTAAAAATCTTTCTCTCTCATATGGTTTCTGGATCACAGCAGTGACTCAATAGATGTCTGTTGAATAACAGAATTAATGAAAAATAAATATTAACATACATATATCAGTAGATCCTATTACAGGTCTTTGGCAGAAAAAATTCATAGTTATGTATTTTTTAAAAAGATTTAAAAAATTCTCAAAAAAATACACATTTAAAACTGTAGGATATAATTCTGGAACAAGTTTTAGTATCCATTAAGGAAAATATAACATGGTGTAGTAGTCTAGTGATAAAGGTTAGAAATTGTCTACTTGCAAAGCTTATGCCCAAATAGGAATTCAACCTGGAAAGGTCCCTCACATAGCTACAGGAAAAAGATCAAGTGGACTCTGTTCACAGAAGGAGAGATGTGAGAACTGCAGCACAAAAAATATAATTCTCTTCATAAAATAAGTGTTTGGTCATTATCTGAACTGTAATTTACATATACTTCCTGGGATGCACAATCACTTCTCTATTCTAAGAGTTAACAGAGGTTTATCATTGAAATGGACAACATAAAATGGCGGTCATCTTGACTTCTATTTATGTATATATAGTATACATTTATATGTACTTGATGCCATGAGAAGACTAAATATTTTTTTTATAAAAAACAATAAATCTAAAAAAACCCCAATAAATCTAAATCTTTAGAGTCTGATTCTTGCCACTTAAAATGCATTTAACACCTTCATTTTGTCTGATTATCTCCATGTTTGCCCTGGTGGTGGGATTAAGTAAAATTTATTGAACATCTAGTATATGCCATGCTATAATCTTTACAACTCCTTGAAGTCTGATAACTCAAGGTAACATCCATACTATGTCCCTGCTCTGCTCACCATCCCACTGCTGTAAGATAGAACATCTTAGCATAAAACAATCAGTACTCTAAAGGAAATCCTGCCAATGTGCTATGTTTTATGTTTGATTCAAATTTTCCAAGCACAAGGAGTAAGTTTGCATATTGTTTTTGTTCTAAAGTCCTTTTTTTCTTACTTAGCCACTGTCTGTATATAAAATTAGAACTAAACCAAAAAGCCAATACAATTTTATCACACTGAGAAGATAGTAAAGGTCAGTAAGACGTTAAAATTTTAATTTCTACAACCAAGTCACAATGAAGCAACTAAAAATTGGCCAAATCTACTTATTTAGTTGATAAAGTTAATTGAATTAGTAACAAATCCCCACTACATTCTGCTCCAAATCCAAATCAATAACTTCATCTTGATGATTTCAGCTAGTCTAACACAAGGCAATGATTCTGACTCCAGGATATTTAAAAAAGGTATTTTTCAGATGCTATCATATCGTGTTATATTTTCATTTGTTGGATCCCATTTATGTTATTACGTCACCTACAGTTTCAAACAATATAGGGCTGCATATTTAGACATTAAAAACTTGCTTATAAGTGAATATATATTACTTTAAAATAAGAAAGGAAAAAATCTATTGATTTTTATGCTTCTGGCTTACATATGATGAATCCCAGAAATATGATCCATATACTCCAAGGCATTTTAACTAGTTTGATTACACCATGGATGTCATTACTTCAACAGAGATGCTTTCTAGTCTATGGAATAATTGGAAGCAAAAACCAGCAGGTTTCAAATGGCTCCAGCTGTGTTAAGTACTGACTGTGAAACAGATTCACTCTCTTATATGTTGTTTTGTAATAGGAGTGATGTATAAGGTGAAAATCCCCAGACGGGTGGAGCTCCAATGGGTAATCAACAGGGAAGTAAATTAATAACAAATGCTAAAAGCAGAATAATTTTAAATACAACATGCGAAAGAAAATGGTGAAACACTCAAAATGAAAGACAAAGCAATTATATAAATGGGAAACAATAGGGACTAAGATTCAAAAGAAAGCAGAAGATCCTGTCGGCACTATTCTGATGCTGTTGTTACAAGATCAACTTTTCAGAAATCCTACATAACCGCCCCCCGCCCGCCTTCCAAAAAGTGTTCTAAACCAAAGGTAGATTAACAAAGATAACTTACTTATTAAAAAGATATAAAACTCAGATTCCAAAAAACCACCAAGAACAAAACTACGAGAAGAGGCATTAAGTGAAATCAGCACCTCTGTCAGTGGCAAGCTGATATCCTTGGACAGAAAAAAAGAAAAGAGCAGATAGGTTTTGTTTTGTGTGAGGTTTTTTTGTTGTTGTTGTTGTTTTTGTTTTTTTTTTAATGTCTGCCTACCGGAGGCCAAACATTTAGAGGGGTCCACGTACCCATTCACTTAATCTCAAGATAACCTATGGCTTAGGCATGATCACATTCATTTTACAGACAAGGAAAGCTAGGACTGGTATATTTAAATGAAATGCCCAATGTCACAGTTTTTAGTAGCAGTTCATGGAGTCATTTTTCCTACTCCAAATATCAAATTACTTCTTGGGTCTCGGTTTTTTTAGCTGGAAAAAGAATTAAATAGGCCAAACAGTCTCAAAGGCCCATTTGAGTCTTGAGAAACTATTCTGTGCGTTCTTTTAGACACCAAATTTATCTTTCTAAAATTAATATAGTAGCTAGACACTGCTCTAATCACTATTCAATTATTATTTTGCTTCTTTTTATAGAATTCATACGTGATTCTAAGGTGATGTCTGGCTGACTCAAAAGATTATTAAGGGAACTTTAATGTAACAACTTTTTTTCTTACTTCTAAATCACCTGTCCCTATCAAGCAGGTAACAAAGTAAATCTATTGATCACTAAGTTTAGAGGTAATTATTCAATAATCTAGGTATTTAAAGATTCAAGTCAAAATTTCTGATGAGAAAGCTTAGAAGAAAAGGAATCTGGGACGTTCTGGGTGGCTCAGTCAGTTAAACATCCACTCTTGGTTTTGGCTCAGGTCACGATCTTGTGGTGGGTGAGATGGAGCCCAGCATTGGGCTCTCCACTCAGTACAGAGTCTGCTTCAGATTCTTTATCCCTTTATCCCTTCCCCCGCTCATGCTCTCTCTCTCTCAAATAAATAAAATCTTAAAAAAGGAATCTGATTCTGTTTTTTTAGTTCATCCTTTTGTTTTCCATTATATCTCAATATATATTTTTTAAAAAGGTATTATGATGGGCAGACATAGTGGTGTGGAAGAAATGAGGGAGAAGATGGAAATTGGAGATATCTGATTATGTGACAGGAAACTATTTCCATTAGAATCAGTAGTTTGGCAGTTTTCTAATTTTCTGCTTCCCTCTGATGTACATGCAGAAATCATTAAGTCAAGACAGTGATAAAAGATACAAAGGTGTACTATATATGTTAAAAAATCAAAATGGTAAAATACAGAGTCTAAGACAAGCTATACAAGCTCATCCATAGGACTGAATTAAGTTAGACCTCCAGAAATATGAATAGAGGGGTGCCAGAGAGACCATAATTCCTTAGATTACAGAGCATGGCGATTCCTCGGCCACAAAATATTCTTTAAACTAATTAGAGCTTTTGTCATCAGGACACAGATGTTATAGAGGAAAATATGTACGGCAGCTAAAGTCAAACATTCACTCTCTCCACATATATTTTATTCATTTTGGCCTCTGTCACAGCAGCAATGGATACAGATGAACTTCTCTGTGTCATACACTTACCACATTTTAATGTAATCTAGAGTTAGTTTACTAGGAGGTAATTTGTAAAGAATAATTTTGAGTGCACTGAGTTGCCCTATAATATGGTTTTAAAATATATATATAAATGGTTTGCAAACCTTTGCAACAAAAATATGTCCCTAATGAAGAAAATGTTTCAAACATATATAGCCTAAAAATAGTGTTTTACAAGTAAAAGTAGGCCACCACATATAAGGAAGAAATACCAGAGTAAAGGTAGGGTTGCAGCCTGGAAATAAAAGCCATTGGCTTTAGCCATGTGACTTGGAAAAAGAAAAAAAAAAAAAGCCCAACATATTTTCTGAATCTCAGTTTCTACATTAGCTGAGAGAGAAGGGAATATCTTCCTTATACGGTTATGGGGATTAAATCAGTGCAACTGCTATACACACAGAAAGTACAACGCCAATATCAGCTCCTCTCTCTCGGTTAGGCCAACATTTACTGAATGCCTACTAAGTTCACTCTTAGGCATCGTTGTAGATTTGGTCTTGGAAATAGAAAGGTAAATAAGATACATCTCTTACTTTAAGGAACTTGCCTACAGCACTGTAATTATTAAGCTTTAAATTATGATATAGCAGTATTTGACTTAACTGAGTTACCACTTGAGACTGAAGGATCATGAGGAACGAGGACCGTGTTTTGAACAATCCTGAATATACGCCTGGGGTTGCTACTGCATTGGCTAGAGTGGATGCACAGCCTTGCCAATAACAGATGGTCCTACAGGAATAGTTTAAACCCTGAGGAGCGTTGCTTCCAGTATCATCCAGAAGTCAATAACCTTAGCGAAAGCAGAATTTAATTGTCTAAAACAGAGACTTGAGGTGTCAAAATGATTTTGCTTAATTATTACCATGTTTAAAAATCAATCAATGAATTCAACATATTTTGCCGTCACTGCTTGGCAGAAGATTTTGCTGTCAAGACCAAGAATGAGCTCATGTCAAACTAAAATATCCTAAAGACTGTGTCTGTTTTTACTACAATTTAATGTAATTTTGATACTCATTTCAATTCTGCAGCAAAAAAGAGAATTTATTTTTATAAAAATTCTAACATCTTTTTTATGTTGGAAATTTGAAGATTAGGAATGCATTGGAACATTAATCCACACAGTTAAATTTAACATTACTTCTTCACCTTGAAAATGGTTATCAGTAAGAAAAACTCAATTTTAAAAATTGCAAAGGAAAAAAAGATCGAGATTTTCTATTTCTAGGAAGAAAGGACACATTGTGGGTGTTTTGATACTTTACGGATGTTCTTGAGCAAAACACACAGACATGCAGAATAGATGTGCAGAAAAAATTCTGCGTCATTTAAAAATCTCTCAAGAAACTTAAGAAAGCAGGTGTATATTAAGTAACATAAATGAATATAATCCACCTAGTGAATGACATGAAGTGGAGCAAAGAAAAGTCGCCAGTGCAGGTGTGTTCACAGCTGACAAACAGAAGGAAGGCTATTGTGATTCTAGGCTTCCAATGTGAAAATTGGTTCAATGACATGAATATATGACACAGGAGGGCATCAACTCACAACTCAGAACTCACTCCATTTTGTCTCCATTTGTCACTTGCACCTTCTACAAAAAGTTTCCTGCAGAATCCTATGTAGCTGTGTATTTGAAAGTCCTCAGCATGCAACTCCTATCACACAGAGGCACAGACTGGTTATATCCTCCGAATCCAAAAGACACCAGTATTTTTTTTTTTTTTCCCAAAGAAAACATCTACTACAGAACTCCTGTCAGCAGAAGACATTTTCTTCCTATAAAAGATATGGTTTCATTTTCTATATCCTTCTGTGTTTCCATTCTTTTCCATATTGAGGTTTGTTTAATGAGGAAAAAAACCTCATTCACTGAATTGCGGTTGCTATTGTCTTGCACAAAAAACGTTTTTGTTTTAAAAATCAATCATCTATGATGATTCTCAGCAAGTCCACTGTACCTACTGTGGACTGCACATGGATTATACGCTCTTTCTGGTAGGCAAAAATATAGGATTTGTAAAATCATTTCAAAATATGCATGGCTATTTCCACTGATTTATATCTAACGGGGCCAAAGACATTAAGTATTAAAGAACTGCAAGGCATTCTACTGAGCACTGTCATGAAGGTAAATGTATTGAAATGCACATATGTCTGGAACTAGATGCTGTGCTATGGATACACAGTATTTACAAATGGAGCAAAGATGAATTCTAAAAATACAGCCTGAGAAATGTTTCCATATCAATTCCTAGGAGGATCAAAGCACTCACTTAGTAGCCAGCCCTCTTCATTATGGTAATGCTATAGTTTTAAGGATACCTAGGGTTTTAATCTGATTTACATGTAGAGGAGAATCTACGCACACACAATTGAGGGTTTCTTCTCAGGAAGAGTTGAAAGCCAGACCACAGGCATCCAAAGTGCTGAAGGTAAGTGTGGGCAGGGCTGCACCGTCCACTTGGCATCATTAGATCCATCAGAAGGCAAATCTGTCTATTCTAAGGCATGTGTTTGGCATTTTTATTCTTTCAGACACTTCCAATGTTTCTGCATTTGGAAAAAATAGGCAAGACTAATTCCCCAGGCTATAAATCACTCTAATGCGGAGGGGAAATGTGTTAGCTAGTTGTATTACAAAGCCTTTACTTCATATTTAATAGGCACCTGCGATACCGGCATTATACAAAGCTCTCTACTTTGCAAATCTTTAAAACCCCACTTAATTTTCAGCACTGATTTCCTGCAATCTAAGAGCTTATGAAGGGTTCACTGTGTTCATACAGATCTATGCAAAATGTGCCAGAACTTCCCTGTCTGTGATGGCATTCATTTGGAGGTGAATCCCAAATTTCTATCACTGGCATGCTTATTTCCGACCAAAATAAATATTCTTAGAATGAAAGCTGAAGATTAGGAGGACAAAAAAAGGAGGCAGAGTAACTAGCACTGGGAGAGATATATGCAAATATCAGCTCAATGACAATTCTTCATAGCATTTACAATTGAAGCTTAAAGACCCAAATACTCTGCAACCCATTAGTTTCTCAATATCCTGGAAGGGATTAGAGTATTTCTTAATCAACTGCTAACAGACTGAAAAAGGCCAGAGACTGGATATTCGCAGGCAGTGCAACACTAAAAGGCAGAGATGGTCAGATAGAAAGACAAGCGGTGGAGGAATGTTAAAATACACGATATTATACAAACATGGCAAATAGACCAAATTTCCATCTCCCTGCAGCCCATATAATTAAAAAATCTATATAAATTAATGAGTGGTGAGGTTGTGGTAGACTCCTTTTAAGAAAAGGTAAGTTAATTTCACTTGTTTTCTCAAGGAATTCCGGAATAATGAGCGTAAAACGACTAGAAAGAATTAATCAAATATGCCTCAAAGACCATGCTTATATCTTCGCCACCCCCAGCAGTACAGGTGGCTCCAAGTCCATCATTTTAAAGTGTTATGTGCTGATGGCGCTGTAATCAATCAGACTGTTAAAGATCAGGGGAAATATTTTCACATGCCATTTAAATAATGGATATGTATGTAAAAACACATCCCTAATGAATGACTTCAAGTTTTGAATGCCTTAAAGTCATATTACGGCTTGGAACAGTCTACTAGTTCTGCTACCGTTCTTGTCTATAGGATACAAACTGTCTAGAGGACAAAAATATGAGTGAGAGATTAAATATGGGTTGTTTTCCCAGCTTGTTCCTGCCATCATTCTTCACTGTTAAGGAAGGGTAGTTGTTTTACTTAGGAATTTCCATTTTAATCAATCTTGGCTTAGGGAAAAAAGAATATAAATCAAAACCAAAATGTCAATCATAGTAATATGTCTTTCTTGTTCTATGTTTCTGATGACTGACAGCCCAATAGGTTTGTATCAAACAAAGGTAAAAAGCATGTGTTCCTTTCCAAATGAAATGTTTGACAGATTGAACAGCTATCTGAAATAACTGATGAAATCTTAAATAGCAGAGTCTTTACATGAGAGATCTCCTTTCTACATTCAGATTTTCCTCTGTGATCTGATGCAGATTTGAGGGATCCTAACTTACAAAGAATTTATCACTTTAGCATCATTAGTTATTGAACTACTCTGCCTCCAGATACTGAAGACTTCAGAGTAAGCCCCTTGCTGATTTGCATTCTCAAATTCTCACTAACATCTGTCCTGTGATTAGAGTCATAGTTAAAAAACAAAACAAAACAACAACAACAACAACAACAACAACAACAACAAAAAAAACACGCAAACTTTAGGGCCCTGGTATATAAAATTCTGGAAAAGATATTAAACATCAAATCAGCTTTCAAAAAAGCCAAACTTTAAAAATCCATGTTAACTAATTCTTAGTTTCCAACTACCTCGACTATATAAGATATTAACTGGTTTGTTAATATTAGCAGGAGAAAAAAAAATATTAGCAGGAGACTAGTTTGAATAGAGGATATCCATCAAGAAAACACCTCTGTGTTTAGAATTTAGAATTCTCTAAATTCAGAGAACGCTTACCACAGGGATTTTAAGTGAAAGTGGTAAATAATCCATCAAACTCAGTTTTGTTTTGGTCTGTAACAGTATGCAAGCTAAGAGTTCGACTCTGCCACAGCCAAACTGAGAAAGTACTGAAAAAGAGAAGGATAGTTGACATGGCCCTCGATCCTATGAACACTTGATCTGCTACCTCTGGACCAATATGACCACTGTAGTTTTTAGCATTTGGGGGATTTCTGCATTCCTACCTAACCAAAACACAATCAGAAATAAAAAAAAAATCTGAATAACAAAATAAAACTGTGGAAACAGAGCTTCTGAGAAAATAATTTACAGGTCTCATTTTCATACCTCAGTACTGTCATGTAATCTAATAGGAAAAATAATTCTGAGGCCAATTTTGGGGGGCATAGTTTACACACATCTCATGTATGTCAACATGAAAAATGAAAGTTCAAGAGTCAAACTAATTCACAATTAGTTATAAGGAAATGTGATTTTAGGTTTGAGGTTTTTCATTAAATCCAAATTCTATTTTATTATTTCACATATATTTCAATTTGTGCTATTACGAGAAGATGCATTATAGCTTGAAATATTTAATAAGACTATGTATATACCATAAGAATATAACACATTATTACAAGTACAATACTTGCAAAGTAATTTTAATGATGCTAACGCCTGTTCTGTGACACCATAAGGATGACTCATTTGAAATTAAAGGAACATCAGTTTAGTGTTCCTATATTTAGAAATAATTGCAAAATTTAGTAGGTAATATTTTAACTACAGAAATTATTTTCTCTATGTTAACACATATTCAGTAATCAGAAGACACATCTATGCTTAATATGATGGCAACTTTTATTTTTACTCTCTTTAAGGTTATTAGCAATGAATACTAAAATTACACCTTGAATTTTATAACTTAGCTGTATCAATTTGAAAAAAAAAAAAAATCAAGTATTTGTCCCACAAACCCAAGAAGAAAGGTGGCCAGTTTGAATAGATGGGCCATCCTCATTTCAAATTCCTGAATCAGTCCAAGGGGTCTGGGTATCCTTTGCCTCATAACTGACTTCATGATCACAGGGCACTTAGCCAAAGGGAAGGAGTAGAAATAAAAATCACAACTGACAGCACTTTAAATATAACTTGCTTTGGGGGGGAGCAATTTTTCTCCACATGCCACTGTGTTCAACTGTCATGATACACTGCAAAATTTAGTAAAGTAACTCCCAAGTTTTTTACTAGCCTCACATTAGTTAAGATTTGCTCCCTTCACTTTCAATTGCATTTTTTCACTCTTCTAAATAGCAATTCTATGACTGTCTTGAGCCTTTTACATGACATAGCATTTTAGTGGCTGTAGTGGGATTACTCAAAAATGAAAAGTAATCATAAATATAGCATAGTATCTCTAAATGATTGGGAATAGGAGCAACTCCCTTTACACAGCACAAGTATATGTATATACTTGAGTATAGCATGCATACACGTTTTCAATGTACAATTTCTTCAATATATACACAGATGTATATAGGAGCCAATACTCTCAGTTGAGAACAGTGAAAGTCAGGATGTTTAAACTCTAAAATAAGCATTTCATTTAGAAAATTAAACATGACTGTTTACCCAGAACCAAACTCTAGTACAACACTCACAGATTGTGTTATTACTGGAAGAAGTTGTCAAATGTAAATAGGTCACTTAAAAAACAACAACAACAACAACAACAACAAACATTTTCATTCATACCCCCACAAAAAACCACACTGGGGCCAAGAAAATTAATTCCCCAAATGCTGTCAACCGGATTGGGAAATAGCAATAAACAGCTTACTGTAAAGCCCCTCCAGCTACAATAAAACAGCTGTCAATAAGTGAGCCGAGAGCTGGACTGTACACAAACAGGTACTCTGGAAATGATCATCTGATAGGGAAGGGAGCTGAGGTTTCTGATTCCAATATGCTGAGGCAGTGGTTCTCAAAGTATGGTCCCTGGGCTAGTAGCATCCACATGGCCTAGGATCTTGTCAGCAGTGTAGATTTTCAGTGCCACTGGGGGTTTAACCCAATGGCGCTGACTCAGAACCTCTGGGAGTGGGGTCCAACAACCCGTGTTTTAAGAAACCCTCCACGTGATTCTGAGACACTTTAACATGTGAAAACTTAATGTCATACATTACAAAAATCATATCCATTAAGAATATATTTCCCTTTTAGTAAAATACACCAATGAGCTTTATCACTGAAAGCCTTACCAGAATTAATTATGTTGTCATCCTCTTAATCCTGTAAGAGTGAACTTTGCTTATTTGTGAATAAATATCAAAATATGATCTTGCTTTTTTTTTTTTTTTTTAAAGGGACATTTCACTCAATCTGTGAATGCTAAGGGTACTTCCAAAAATTCATGTGAAACAACTGGTAGAAAATCCAGTGACATATTTGCTATATTCGAGGAAAATGAAAGCTTAGTGAAACAAAGTGGGTGAGGAGTGTGGTTTACAACGTTCTTTGCGGGGTCACACAAGGCAAAACAGCAGGTGAATAGAAGACAAAATAAGAACCAATGCACTATAAGCAAACTCATGGTTCAAGAGTCAGACTTCATGTTTTCATTGTACAGACAATACAAATTAATGATATTTAAATTTGGTAAAGCTTTACTCAAGAGTCTTATATTTTATTCACACATCACCTAGCACCATTAAGTGAAAAAGTATTCCTCTTAACAGCACTGTGCCCACTCAACTAAAAATCTTCACAGATTATATGTTTATAAATTCCTTTGAAAGCTTTTTTGTTGTAATAAACCCTACTTTTTCAAAATTGTGTAGCTTCGGGAGCACATTTTTGTATAAAAGCCACGAGTGGAAGTGAAGGAGCTAAAAAAAGAATTTTTATTTTAGCTTAACTAGAACATCTTCAGATAACGCTCATGTGGTTCAGTTAAAAAAAGAAAACTAAAAGGATAGTATATAATTTGTGTTCCTCATTCATAGAAAATATGCCTCTTTTATACTTAAATTGTACTTATTGCTATCACCATCACTTCTCCTTACTTCCAAAATTCCTTTTCTCTAACATGGCACTTTTTCTTTCTCAGCATGAAAACTTCTAAAAGGTATAAGCAAAGCCATTTCAATAGCTCTTTATCATAATAGTGAATTATAGCTATGTCTGAACATCAAAGTGCCTACAATGAGAACTGCACAGTGACACATGGTCTCAAGGAATGTCTAAAACGCACTTTAGTTCCAGTTAGAGAATTAGTCAGCATCCTATTTTAAAGATTACATCATACAAATACTCTTATGACTAAGCCTCAACAAAATATCTTTTCCATAATTTGCTGAAATGCACTTAACATTTATGTCACTGTACTGCATATAGTTTCAACTTTTGCGAAGTCAGAAAAAGTGGGCCTGTACGTCAATGCTAACACACACCACATTTACATGAAAAGAAAGAGATGTCGGAAGAATGTCAGTATATCCTTTCGGAAGACAAATTTCAGATTTTATGTGAAAAGTTTAAATCATGTTCGCTTTTCTTAAGATTCTATGCAAATCAAATCATAAAATATCAGTGTATTGTGAGTGACCTTCACATTACAGGTAAATTTAAAAAGCCATTTTCTTTCTTTTCATTAACAGCAAATTCATATTTAAATCCACTTAGCTTCATATTACTCAACATGATTATCTATTTACCAACTTTTATAAACCTTTACTAAGCTCGGAAATTTCCTAAATTTTAAAACACCATCCTTTCTTGAAAAGCTGAGGAATTTAACATAAAAATACATCTTTCCAACTACAACTTCTATCGAATAATCTCACATTCTCCTCTAGAGTTTCTATTCAGACTTATTTAAATTCCTTTCATTCTGCGCACTCTAGCCCTAAGTATATGTACTTTTAAAATGCTCTAGGTATCTAATAATCTTTTACTTTAAAAAATAGAAATTTTAGTCGAGTAATCACAGGCATTATGCTTAGTGTTCTGGGAATATCTATGTGATCCACTGTCAAAATTATTTTTATAAGTATCTATTGCCACAAAACCTTAAAGTCACTCCAGAGCAATAAACATTAAGATGGTAGGTAGGAGGGAAATAGAGTTTCAATAAAACATTCTACCTCCCGCTACCCCCCCAACATAAGAAAGGAAAAACTCTCAAGTTTTCAAATACCAATCAACAACTGTCAAAACTACTCTGCAAATTTATTTTGCTTGACTTGGTTTTCTGAAATCTACATGTTCCTTATTTCTAACAAATTCAGATGGGCCATCACCATAGGTGGACTCAATACCAACAACAAGGATAGAACTTGGGTTATGAAATCCTAGAAAGTTGGTGTGATGAGAGCTAATCGCAAAAGAGCAAGCAAATGAATTTAAATGCTAGTTGCTCCAGAGCAACTATCATTAAATAAAAGGTATCTTTGGTTGTAGTACCAGCTTGATCCTTCCCTCCCCGCCCCCCCCTTCCTTGCTACTGCGGGATTGGCACCTGGCCAGCACAAGCGACATGATACCCTAGTGCCATCTACAGGCTATTACTGACACTCAAATTTCATGGCAATAGACAAGCACCAGTGAAATAAATTAGACAGCGCTGCATTTAAATCTTTATTAACAAGGAATTATTAGACCTAAGAAAAACTAATTCTGGATTTGGTTGAAATATGAGTTTCTCAGCCTCTTAATCCCTCTTCATATGGCATATTTCACAGTTTAAAATGAGTTATGACAGATCACTTATGCATTACTAAGATGGGAGAATATTTACAATGGATTCATTCTTTTCTATATAAATTGGTTATATCAGGGAGAAAGCATTCCTTCTATTTTTTTTTTTCTTGAAAGAGTAATTTGGCCATTATGGACAATTTGCCAACCTTTCTAGTCAATACCCGATTTGCTGTATTACAATGAAATCATCTGAAATCAAAGAGAAGGCTTCCTATATGGCTTCGTTGCAATCTATCGACAATCATGTGCTTCACAGCTGATGTACATTTAATAATCTACTATCTTGTTTAGAGACTAAAAAAAAATTAACCCCTTTAGCAACCACAGCTCCAAAATAATTACAGTCAGACCTTCAAACGTCATTTAAAACTTGGGATTTGAAGGTGACTCTTTAGATCAAAAGGTAACGTGAAAATCTTGAAGCAGTCAATTTGGAAACCCCCGGAGCAGAATTTGGCATATCAGGACAGGTTTTCTTCTTCAGCAAACATTATCTTGGGACATTTTTGGAATTACTTCCTCTTTTCATCTTTTGCCATTTGAAGGAAACTGGGAGGTTAAATAATTCTCAGAACTCAGAAATTTCAAAGCTGTTCTAAAAATTCTTGACTGAGCCCCAGAGGAACAGAAAAGGGGTCAAGTTTTTTTTCCCTCTTTATAACTAAGCTAAAGTTAGACCAAAACAACAGACACACTGGCACGTTAATACTGGTTGACTGGGCACTTGTATGCAGTACTTATAGACCAGTAAAAGTGCTCGTTTACCTGTCTGGTGTGTAAGGGGCCCTTTGTCTTGAAGCCTCCTTGGGAACTGCACTCTGAGGCACTGAAGTGATCTGAACTAGTGGAAGAGCGTTTGGAAAGGGTGTCACAACCCCCGACAAAGGTGTTGTCCAACGGGAGCTCCTGAATCACATGATGCTTTTTCACAGAAACTGGAGTGTCTGGTTTAAGATGAAAAGCAGGCTGTGGAGAAGCAGATTTGTAGTGCTTGGCCAGGTCAGGGCTGTTAGGCTTGAAGGTTGTTGGAGGGGCCGGGCCCCAGTCAAATCTTCCTATACTTTGCTCCTCCAGCTCAGCCGGCAGGCTTATTGTCCCATTGATAGGTTCGTGAACTGCATCATCAGGTTTGGACTCTTCGATTGTAACAAAGTTCAAAAGAGAGCTCTTGGGAGACTTTCTTTTCTTCCTTTTCTTTTTCTTGTTTTGTTTGTTCTCCTGGTTTGGGGACATCCATTCAGCACCTTGCTTGCTCCTCTGAGCTGCTTTGAACCTTGACGCATGGCGACAGCGCACCAGGACGGTCACGAAGATCACGACTATGACCACCATGGCGCCTGCGACGATGGCGATCATGATGGTGAGATAGTCCTCATTTTGATAGGGTTGGCTACTGTCCCCTATGTTCCTGTCCAGTGGGGTCTCCATAGTCCTGCGAATCAAGTCATAGATATAGGAGGCATTCCCAGCAGTGTCATTAACGTAAAGAAAAACAAGCACGAGTGTGTGCAAAGACTTAGGGTATCCCAGGTCACTTATGTTGACCACCAAACGGTGCAAGCCCACATCAGTGGGTGCCGGTTTTTCTTCCAGGGTGATGTTACCTGTTACTGGATCGATCCGAAACAAGCCTTTGTTGTTCCCACTCACAATCGTGTACTTAAGTTCGGCGTTCATCCCAGTGTCGATGTCCACCGCAAAAACTTCTGCTACCACAGAGCCAGGAATGGCTGAGAGGGGCACCAACTTAAAAGAAGTGTTGGAAGGTGGAGAAATGACAACTGGGCTATTGTCATTGACATCCATGACATTGATGGTTACTTTTGCAGTAGAAGAGCGGGGCGGTTGTCCTCCATCAGTGGCTTTGACATCAAAAGTGTAGGAACTCTGCTGCTCTCTATCAAACGAGACATTTGACTTTATGACTCCAGAATAGGGATCCAACACAAAATTATCATTGTCATTCAGAATGGAAAGAGTCACAGCTTTATTCTCTCCAGCATCTGCATCTGTCACTGTGATTACCCCCACAGTACTATACTTTGGCAGATTCTCAGACACAAAAAATTGAAAATGATTATGAGTAAACTTGGGGCTATTGTCATTCTCATCCAGAACAGTAACTATCACAGCCGCTTGGCTTTGGAGGGGAGGGGTCCCATTGTCCCTGGCAGTTACTGTAAAAATGAACCGTTCTTGTTCTTCTCTGTCAAAGACTCTGGAGGCTGTCAAAACTCCTGTCTTTCGGTCCAGATCAAAGAAGGAGGCATTCGGTCCAAGCTGATAAACAATGTCCGCATTTTTCCCACTGTCTTCATCTGTGGCACTAATAGTTGTTAAGTATAACCCACGTCGGTTGTTTTCAGAAACTGACAGCTCAATTACAGGCTGGTTGAAAATTGGTGGGTTGTCATTTTCGTCCTCAAGCTTAACCCTTACCAGGGCAGTCTGATTTAAACTGGGCTTCCCAGAATCAGAGGCAACAATTTTAAAGCTGAATTCTTTGGTGCCCTCATAGTCCAACAAAGAGGAGGTCTCTAACAAATACTGGTTGTCGTATACTGCCTTCAAATGAAATGGGACCTCTCTTTCAATAAAACAGATCACTTTGCCATTCACATCTGTGTCCTTATCTGAAACTGTAATGAGGGCAATCTTTGTATTGACAGGATCTTTCTCAGATAAATACACCGTGCCATTGATGGGACTTATAATGTACCTGAGGTCTATGTTAGGAGGGTTATCATTTACATCAGTGACATTGATGGTAACCGTTGCTCGAGCGGGTGTGGAGCTGCCATCACTAGCCAGCACTGTCACTTTGTGAATGGCCGTCTCCTCTCGATCTAAGGACCTCTGAACTGTAATCAGCCCAGTAGTATTATTTAAAGCAAAGAGTCTTTTGGTTGCAGGGGCGACCTGGGCACCAAAAATGTATCGGATTTCAGCATTACTGCCTATATCTGCATCAGTGGCGTGGAGCTGAATCACAGAGGTGCCTACAGGAGCATTCTCTGGGATATGCACCTCCACTTGACCCTCTTTAAACACTGGCCTGTTGTCATTTACATCACTTACTGTGACCTGCAGTATGGCCGTGCTGGATTTCTGTGGAGTGCCTCCATCCTCTACTTTGATTTTCATCACATAGGTATCTTTCTGTTCTCTGTCCAAGTTTTGCTGAACAATCAATTGTGGCCACTTCTCTCCCTCCGGAGTTTCCACGATATCCAGTCCAAAAACACTCTGCCCATTTAACAATTCATAATGCTGTACACCATTGAAGCCTGTGTCAGGATCTGTTGCTGATGGAATTGGAAAGCGGCTGTTGATCAAAGTGTTTTCTGGAATGGAAATATTGATGACAGGAGATGGAAACATGGGGGCATTATCATTGGTATCCTTGACAATTATTTTTATTTTGATCAGCCTGAAGAAATCATTGGGGAGGATCACTACCTCAAGTTCAAAGAAACACTCATTCTCCTCAGCATAAGAGGCTCCAGCACAGAGTTTTTCTCTGTCTATTCTGTTGGAGGTTGTGAAAATTTCCCCAGTGCTACTGGACACTTTCACCAGAGGGGCATCCCCAGCTTTAGAAACCAGTCTGTAGACAAGGCTGGCACTGGTCCCTGTGGCAGCGTTGATGTGAGAAATGTTCAGATCCTTTGGTATGTTTCCTATGGGCACATTTTCAGGCAATTCCTCTCTAATAGTGTAAATAAGTTCTTGAGCTATTGCGGAATCCAGCCTTAAACAGGCAATCAGAGCAGCCAACAGGTAAAAATCCCTCAGGTCCATGATAATGTATTTATTTTCTTTTCCTGGATTTTAGGGTTTAAAGGTTTCCACTGAGGAATGATGCACGGACTGCAAGAGGAAGCGTGCATGGACTGGAGGATGCATTACATCTCATCGCTTATTTGGAGACAGCCACTGTCAACACAATCGTATAGACAATATTATTCTTCAGTAAACAAAAACACACAGTCATGAAATATCACAACACATTTTCCACTGCACATTAGTAAACATGGCAGTTTGCTCTGCCACTGTTTGCAAGTTAACTCTGTGGATGAAAACACTAAATATCCACTGCTTGTTGCATTTGCCCAGAGAAGATGAGATTAATCTACTTCTGAATTAAGGACAGCTGCTATTTTTACCTGTATTCACCCACACTGTTTTTCAGGACACTGTTTAATTCAAAACATGCATTCTTGTTCTCTTCTTCCCCTCCCCCTGTCTTACCCGCCTCCTGGCTCCTAATCCACCTCCCTTAGTTTTTTTAGGTACAAGTGAAAAACACTAAGTATTTAGCTATGGTTCCTGCTAATTGCTTTGTCACATGTCAAATGTGATGTTTTCTTCTCTGTTACACTGAGTCATCTCTTCCTTCTAAAAAGACTATCTTTTTTCTCTGCCCCCAGTTCCTCAACTGCCTTCTAATCCCATCTTACTGGGAAACAAGCATCCGGACATGCTGCTGCAGCATCAGAAGCAATAGTCACCGGCCACTACATATCCTCATTGCCTAAAAGCACAATTACCAAGACTTCAAATCTCCTGCCCAGACCTTGCTCTCATTTCTCCATATTGCCAAATTCTCCCCATTTGGATTAAGAAACACACGAAACTTTTAAAAATGTATAATACAGGATTCCTTATCCTAGATGTGGAAGAGAGTGTTGAGATGTAAGTGAAACGCAGCTAACATTTCCATGTAACAGCACAATATTTTCTACTGAGCGTAAAAGACAGGGGGAAAAAAAATGCAGTTTCTTAACCCTGATCCCCGGTTATAATATTAGTAACATCTGCCACACGTAAATACTGCAACCCACTAAACGCAGGTAAAAAGGCTTCTGCTTAGATGCTCCCCTAACTGCAATCTAGATGGGTGCAAGCCTCCAGGCAGCTACCTACTTGAGTAGAACCGGTCAGTTCCCAGGCTCTAATCTTATCTGCATTAGGCTGCACGGTAGCTGATGCCCGCGATTAGTTCCAGCAGAGTGATGCAGGTAGGGATGCAGATACAGCCTAGTAGGTGAGCTGTGCCCCAACCGCCTGCCCAATTACAAACACCCCTCGTCCACACCGAGGACATGTCTAAACACAAAATTTACAATTGTGCATGCGAAACTTTACACTTACGTTAGTTGCCTCAACCTTTCCCCTTTCCCGGTATGCTGCAGTTAGGGATGATTTGTTCCAACACATAGAAAGCCATGCATCTGGTAGCACCAGTTTGGGGAGAAATCAGAAGCAGCAAGACGTCTCCTCCTCGTAAAATGTGTTGCTTCGGGCTGGCAAATTAGCAACTCCGGAGAACAAATTCACAGATTTGTCGTTAGTCATTCTCTCCACATTTCGTCTCTAGTACCCACGGGGTCCGGGCTCTTGTGGTATTTAACACGCACAGACACGCGCACACACACCATCCAGTGGCACTTCTTCAGCTCTGGGGGATGTTCCACGGCGTCAAGCATACCATTCCCCTCCGGTGTCAGGACTGCTCAAGTCTCCTAACTTCTTGCAGGAAACGTCAGAGTTGGGGTGGCGGCGATTCTCTGGCTGCTCTCCGGGATGACAGTCGCCTGAAAAATTCCTGCTGGGTGATGTGTTCCGTGCTTCGGGGACCGAGGCGCTCCCTGCCGCCGCGCACGCTCTCCGCCTCCCTTCCCCTCTGCCCCTCTCCTCTCCTCTCCTCTCCTCTCTCCTCTCCTCTCTGAACTGAATTTCTTGGTGGAACTCTCAATAAGCCCGGAGGGAGGGCGTGACTCCCGGGCCCCGCCCCCGGGCCCTGATTGGCCCGCATCTTGCGGTGCGGGCGGCCGCAGCCGGCGGCGGGGAGGGGGCGAGGAACAAGGCTCCGACTGTCTCCAGCCTCCCCCCTCCTCCGCGCCCCTCGGCAGCCGCGAAAACCCGGAGAACCGATCCCGGCCGCGGGAGAGCCGGGCTCCCGGAGGCGCACTGAGCATGCCCAGCAGGGGCCGGCCCGGGAGGGGAGCGCCGGGGCTCCTCCGCGAGCCGGGCTGCAGGGGCGCGGAGGGGGGGCTGCTGCTGTGCGCCGCGCGAGGCCGAGCCCCGCGGAGCCCGGGTGGCGGGGGCGAGCCGGGGCGGCGCGGGAGGCTGGCGGGGGAGCGCAGGCGAGGACCCGGGGAGCCTCCCGCAGCGCGGTGGGCGGCCCGGGGGAGGAGGATGGGGAGGGGTGGGGGTGGGGGTGGGGGTGCGCCGACGCGGGCGCACGTTTCGCACTCGCCTTTGCTCCACGGAGGGACCAAAATGCAAAGAAGGGAGCGAGCCAACCGCAGTGCACAGCGTGCTGGCAGGCTCGCGGTTTGCACCGTCACCCCCCCCCCCGCACCCCGGGCGGGAGAGCGTGGATCAGACCAGGTGCCCAGCACCGCACCCGGAGGCTCTGCCGGCGGGAGCCCTGGCGAGAAGGGCAGAGAGGGCGCACGGCGAAAGGTCGGCTCGCGGGGTTCGCATCTGCATCAGGACCGGAGAGGAAATGGGTCTGAGCACTGCCCGGGAGCCAGCGGGGGGCGGACGCTGCCCGCGGGGAGGGAGGGAGGGAGCGGGGAGCGGGGAGGGCACGCAGCAGCCTCTAGGACTCCCGGGACCAGCCCGCGGCCTGGCGCGCGGGGCGAGGGGGCGGCGGGTCCCTGCGGGCCTCGCCCCGGGGCTCCCGCCGCCCCCGAGCCCCGCGGCCGCGCGGCTGCAGCCGAGCCCGCCCGCAGCTCACCTCGCTGCAAACTTGGCCCGCGGAAGGCTGGGCGCCGTCCCGCGCAGCTGCTCCCCGGGCTGTTAGGACTTTTTCCTTCCCCTTTGCACTTTTGATTCCAACTTCAGTAGGTGTAGTACTTGTCTTTCCCTGTGCATTTCTGACCGGTTCTGTAGCAGTCCTCGCACGGTTCTCCTTTTCATAAGAGAGCTGAACGGAACGACTCCCGAAAGGATTCGCCTTATTATTCCCTAAATAGTTGTCCCCCAAAGCACTGGTTTGGGTTGAGCTTTAAAAATTAGTAAACCAGAATAAATAAATAAAAATAAATAAGTAAAAATAAAAATAAATTAGTAAACCATGAAAATTTGTGTAAGGGGCTGTATACCTACAATGCCAGATCCCTAAGTTGGAGGCATTAGTAACAGTTCACTTGGAACACACAAAAATGTATTTTTGAATGACTTCCAAAGGTTGTCTGAGAAGGTCTTAATGCATGATGGAGTAACTTGTTCTAACTTCCATGGAGGATAAAGAGCATTTATTTTAAACCTCCGTGTTCCATATTCTGTACTGGGCTGTAGATGCATTAAGACTCTTCACGTAGTTAGGCACTATGATGGCATATTTAGGGAGTACATTGTGGTTTTTAGTACAATGGGTGTTTTTTTTTTCCCCCCAATAGGAACAACTTATTTTTAGATATTTAAAAGTTAAAAAAAAAAAACAACACTAAGCCTATCAAACTTAGGTATTGTATATAATTCCATTTTTTAACCAACTCATTTGGTATTGCAATTTCCCCTCATCTATGAAAACGTAAGCTCCTTTTTATTCAAATATTCACAGTAAAAGTGCAGTGCCTAAAAGCCCACTGTAAAAGACATCGATCCCTTACACGAAAAATATAAAACCGGTTTCTTGCAAGCAATAATAGGTTGGTATTGTTTTTAAATAGCCTACCAACTCTTATAATAGTTTGTAAGATTAGAATACACATATTTAATTTTAAAAAGGGCTGCTTAAGTATCTAAAAGTAAAAAAAAAAAAATTTACCTGATACAATGTGAAATAAAGGAATTCTTTTCTCTTACCATTGATGATTATTTTGCCATTCACAAAGTCTACAGTTCAAACCAGTGCATTGTTCCAATTGTCACCTACTTTATGCTTTGGACTAGTTTAAAATAAATGAACCATCATCCTGATACATTTATAATAAACACAGCAGCACAGCCACTTTCCAGTTCATTTCATAAGGATCATGCTATCTCACATTCTTATTCTAATCATACTGTAGCCATTTCAAAGTTCTGTTGTAATCTCCAACACATAGCTTAGCAATAATTATTTAACCTTATTATCAAGCGTAATTGTTTCTGTTTGCTAAGGGATAGCTTGACTTGTAGTCAGAATCCATTATTATCCTAGGCTCATAGATGAAATCTTAGAACACAGACGAAGGTTAGGAAAGAGAAGAAAATCATCACATGATTAAATCTATGACCATGAGACTCCAATTAATGGAACCCACAGGTCAGAGCCCCCAAAAAGAAGTACCTCTAGGTTCTTTGCAAAGGAAATTGAATACAGAAATAGAGCTGACTTCAGTGCATCCTATTTTGTGTTTATTTAGCATTTCTAAATTATTGAAATTCTTTAACCATACCAGTTTTAGCTCTTAGTGTCAGAACAACCGAAGCTTATTGTTTGCCCTATTATATTCCAACTTATAAACTATAGAATAAGAACTACGATTAGAGATCTCATTAATATTCCAGGGAAAAAATAACTTGAGGCTTCTGCCCAAAACACTATGTAAAACATGTGCATAATGAGAGCTGCTCACAATCCACCTCTATTTCAAAAGTTATGCCTGCAGAATTATGAATTTGGGAAATAGTAATTTTAGTTTTTGTGAGGGAGTATATTGTTTTACTACATTTTAGTCATTTTTCCCTAGTGCATTTAATAAAATATTAGATTTCCAATTATGACTTCTCTTACGGATCTTTCAATATGTATTCTAGATTTCCAATTAGATCTCTTCAACCCTTATTCATCTTTGTCAATGAATGTGTTCTACATCCAGGAATTATGATGTTCTCACCTGTGTTGTACCTGATTAGAACTTTAGGAATTATGTCATCTGGACTGTAGTAAAATTGCCTGTAGTGTTCTCTGTGTGTTATGTAAGTCATGGGACACTTGTAAAGCTAAGTCACCTTCAGCCAGCTAACTGAAAACTAAAATGCTATTAAAGATTTATACAGAAACAGATGTCAAGTTACAATTTTTTATATTTTAAACATTTAATGCTGCTCCGTTTATATATGTTAAACAACAGTTTCCAGGTAATGGCATTTAATAATCTAAATTATGACCTTGTTTAATTGGATTTTCATCTGATTTTCTAGTTGTCACCCAGCATTTTAAAATCACATTTCACACGGATTGTAAAAGCTTTTTAAAGAAACGTTTTATATAAGTCAGACTGTAGTAATCGGAATGATCAAATGACCTCAAAGATTTCAAGACTATATTTCATCTCCAGTATCCTAGTTGTATATTGTAATCAAAGTTAAAAATTAAATTTAAAAAATACTTCTATGCCCTATACTTCTAAAGTTCCTTTAATCCAGATATCTTATTCTGTCTAAGGGACATTAATCAATCAATCAATCAGTCACAAGGGCTCTGACGTCACAGCAGGTATTATTGTCCCCATTTCACAAAAGAGGCTAGACTAGTAGTATACTTCCAGAGGAAAACGTGTGAAGAATACTAAAGGTTATTCGTATTATCACTGTTTAGAAAATGACAATGCAGAATTTTAACACCACAAAAAAGAAAATTAACACCTTTTACGGCTGTGCAAACTGGCAATGTGTCGTGAGCTTCTTGAATAATTCTTCTGCTTTACTATTAGCTCTTACCTTTGAATACTTTTTTTTTTCCTTTTTCTTTAAGGAAAACCCAGTCCATGGTAATCAAATCACAAAGGAAAGCAGGTGACAAGAAGCTTCATTCCATTCCGTTTGAATGACTGAACTAAATTTAATCCCAATTTGCTATATTTTTATGACTGACAACGATTATAGATGTCAGGTTTGTAGCTCTAACGTTATTACAATATTAACTGACATTTTCCAGTGCTGTTTTTATCACAATTACTATATAAAGGAAATATTGAATTTTCAAATTTTGTTATTGGTTATTTAAGACTTAAGGTTATGTACAGGCATTGCTTTCATAATGAAGGTTTTCCCTGTCATAGGTGGTACACATGTAATCACTCAGGAAAACATGAAAAGGGGATTTTAAGGTTGTAATAGAAGAATATATGTTCCACTTTAATTTGATCACTTTAAAGTCATTTAAGTTCAAGTGAAATAGAACACACAAAACTTTCTATTTCCTGTGTATGAGATTTTGGTGGGTAAAAAACTGTTAGATTAGAATATCAAGTATGATCTATTCCATTCATACTTATATAAATGTCCGAAGACACAAAATAACAACACACATTTGGAAGCACCTCTATTTACACTTAAAAATAGAGACAGAAAAATGTTCGAGACAAAAACATGTTTCCAGCACAACAGCATCTGCCCAAGGATAACCGGGAAAATGGTTTTCTTAGATATTAGAACTTTGTCAAGTTAAAATACAGTACATTTTTTTCTTCTTTCAGGACTTTCTCATTAACAGGTTGTTGAAAATAGAAGTTCCTATTACTTGAAACAACATTCTAGAAACTCATTCTATAACCCCCCAACTTCTTCAAGCCTATAATTTTTTTTTCCTTTTTAAGGACAAATTCATATGGTATTCTAAGAGCCCGATTTGTTATATAATGTGCACATAAATAGACTTAATATAGGGCAGACTGGATAAGCCTCATTTTTCTCTTATAATCTCCTCTCAGGAACCAAATTCAACCCACAGTCCCCTCTAATTGAATTAGGATGAGTCAGGGAGACTATGCATATTCCATTGACTCCTGCCTCCCTGGCTTAACTCTGTATCATTGATAAGACCCAAGTAATGGATATAAGGATTGCTCAGCCTTTAAAAGATACTGGTATGCTTTGACTGGGATTTAAGTCAATACCACTCTGTCTACAAAAATCGTGTATATACACATAATTTTTAATTTTTTCTTAAATGAAAAACTGCCTCTGTAGCATATACTAATACACTCCTTTAAAAGATTCTAAAATGCACATCATCTTTTCAATCCTATGCCTATGAATTTACTTTGCTCAAGCCATGAAAGATTGGTGCATTTTTAGAAAGGATTAACAGAGCCTCACAGAAACTTCCTGACTGTATAGAATGGAGTTGATCTGCTTTGAAGTAAGCCAGGACACATCATAAGTGACTTATTTTTAAAAATAGTATGTTACAAGACACATTACATGGAATTTTATTTTTTTTTATTTTTATTTTTTAAATTTTTATTTACTTATGATAGTCACACACACAGAGAGAGAGAGAGAGGCAGAAACATAGGCAGAGGGAGAAGCAGGCTCCATGCACCGGGAGCCCGATGTGGGATTCGATCTCACGTCTCCAGGATCGCGCCCTGGGCCAAAGGCAGGCGCTAAACCGCTGCGCCACCCAGGGATCCCTACATGGAATTTTATAAGAAAGCTTAACTAGGGAAATTTCTTTGGAAAAATATCCTTGTAAAATATAACAAAAAACAATAAATGCCTTACAATATAATTTCAAAAAGATCATAAACATTTATATCACAAAAATATTCATGCAATGTATTGATTTTGGAGAGTAAATAGCGCCATGTTTGAGAGCAATGTCAGTGTATCTATGACCTAACTGCAAACTTATTTGTTAATTTCTGGGAATAACAACTATACCAATAAAAGTGTCTTTAACAGCTATGGTGAAGAAGTGTAATGGGATTATTTTTGAGTAATATTTGTTTCTCACCATGGAACCAGACCGACTTTTTGATATATTACAACTATTAAGTAGATCCTAATGACCAAGGGACACTTCACGTAAATAGCACAATTAAGAAAGTATAAAATGAGAGTTACATGACATTATTAAACTCATATGGGACAAATTTAGTGTCATTAATCTATTCACTAGCTCATTCAAAAATCTATTTAAAAACCACAACCATACTATGTAAAAAAAATACCTACTACATTTTTTTTCCTACTATACTTTTTAAAGCCTCCTGTATGCTCAGAACAGAAATATTCAATATCTGTATCTCAAGCATAATCCAGCTGAGGCATCCTAGCCTGTGAGTCCTTTCTACTTTCCTAACTCTTCACACCATCTCTCCTTTGTATTTTAGATTTTTAAAAATTTGCAAAAAATAAAAAAATAAAAATAAATAAATAAATTTGCTTGTGACATTAATCTTAACAGTTCAAATGCTTAGTAGCAAGTTCTTGATAATATTCATAAATATGCCAGCAATCTAATTGTTTTCAATCTTCAAGTTAGTCCAGAAGGTCTACTGAGTTTATTGTTTTAAGCTTAATATTATGCTAAAATCAATTTCATGATTTAAAGAAGAATTAACCTGATTCTGTGTTTCTCAAACTTTAGTATGGATACTAATTACCCATATATCTTGTTAAATTAAAATGCAGGTAATGTATCAGACATTAGTTTTAGGGTGGGACCTGAAGCTGTGCATTTCTGCCAAATTCCCAGGGGATCGTGATGTTGGTGGAAGACCATATCTTA
Organism: Canis lupus familiaris; assembly: GCF_011100685.1. Lineage (NCBI taxonomy): Eukaryota > Metazoa > Chordata > Mammalia > Carnivora > Canidae > Canis > Canis lupus. The sequence continues at coordinate 22,320,262 of NC_049243.1, forward strand.
AGGAGCAAGGACCTAAGAGGAGTTTTAAGAAGTGTCATGACCACCAGGAAAAAAAAAAAAGGGGGGGCGAAAACATTGGAGAAAGGATTATACTAATCATTTTACCACACAGTAATTAATTCTGTTACCAAGCATTCTTTTGATGGAAATACTGCTCAGAGACTCGAGGAATTTACACATTACACATGTTAACTTTAGGATTTTTTTCCTCAGAGACAGTATCTTAAGCTAAGTTTTAGTTTTACTTTGGACTGACAGTGAGAAAGAAGCCTATTTGGAGAGCCTAGTACTCTTCAGGGGCAGAACGGGAGGGCTCAGACACTTTCTGAGCAATGTGATAATACCAAGCCATTAATGCATATCGAAGGTATCGAGGAGGTGATAAATGTGTGGACACCTACAGGTCATCTCCAAAGCTCACAGACCTCCTTTTTCAGGAATGTTTTCCCCCATGTTCCATCCACATGGTCAGCAAAACAGCCATCTTCACATGGTGCGGATTCCTTCCACCCTGCCAGAAGTCGACAGATCCAACCAATCTGACAACTCTTGAGTTATGAAGATACTAAATTCAAGACTGACCAGCAAACCTCTTCACTAAAGAAGCTGAGAACAGTGATATTCCACAATGTAATCGCTCTGGACTATGTACTCAGGAGGAATTGGAAGCAGTTTTTCATTACATAGGCCAGAAAACCAAAGAAAGGTTGAGAGAGAGAAGAAAAAAATGATGCACAGAAAGAATCAGAGATGAGGATCCCCTGTGCTAGAGAATTACCTGGTTCCAGTTCATTGTAGGTATCGTCATCCTTACCACTGTGTGAGAGCTACACTTTAGAGTAGCCTTTACGATAGCTATTACTTGCAACCCATAGTCCTCATGTAAGAATTCACCACAGCAATTTAGCAATTTTGCTTGACTCCATTCCTAACTTAGCCATTGAAGGACTAATGAACTGTAGTAACATGACTGGCATTTTGTAATTGTAAGAGAGAATACATGAAAAGAAAACGCAAGTTATGTCTGAAGACATTTAGATTATCACAACTAGAGCACAGAAAGAGGAGTTTATGGGAAAGGAAAGAGTTTGTGGGAAGGGTTGCTGCTGTTTGCTACTGATCTCCAGTGGGTGGAGGTCAGGAATGATGTTACATATTCTATAATGTACAGACCAGTTTCCCCCGCCTTCCCTAACCACCCACAACAACACCCCCAAAGAATTACCTGGCCCAATCTTGCAGTGGTGCCAAAGTTGAGGAAGCCTGTTTTAGAGGAAGAGCATTTGTGTTTTTCATACATTGTGATTTAATTTATATTTAAAGTTTCTAACTCACCAGAGCAAAAGTTAAAATACCACTGGAGTTCATTCAATAACCTACAGAAAAAATGGGCAAAAAAAGGTTACAAATTATATCTCTGAAATACTAGTTGAAATCTGAAGAAATCTCTTCCAACTCAGTAGGGCCTGAACTTGGCCATTTCTGTCCATTCTTGTTTTCAGAAAATTTAAGATTCATGTGTATGTGAGGCATTTTTCCTAGTTTTATGCTAGTAATATATCTAGTATAAGTTGATTTTATATGCCCTTATCATGATTTCATAGTTCTAAAAAATCTACTCCATACCAAGTTCTCTGACAAAACATGATTATCCTAGACTTTGTTATATATCTGATTCATTTGGGTTTTTATCAGGGCAAAAAATTAAACTACGATTATTTCAAATGGAAGAGTAAAACCTCTTTCGGTTAAAAGATTATAGTTTCCAGTAAAGTGTTTAGAACTCTATTCAAATCTATGATTATATACAATATACAAGCCTGCCCCCCCCCAAAAAAAAAAATCCAGTTAGTTGCTAAAATTTATTTCATCCTGGTTATCATACTCTCAAGAACTTATTTTAATTTATTCAAAGGATACAGGTCACATATATGTTTATTCTAAAGTTTTTGGTTCAACTTAACAGTTCCTGGAAATTTGCAAATTAAACTGCAATAATAACCTAATAAATGAGCAAACTCCTGCTGAATTAGGTTAAACATTCACTCCAAGTGAAATAAAATTCTGAAGAACTACTGAATACTAAAAGACTGAAGTTTTTACTATACACAATTTGGCTCATTTGAGAATAATTTTAAAAGTTAAAATAGTGCTAAAATATTTTCTAACTGTGGTAAACACTGCCATCTAGAGGACTTTTTTGGTAATGCAGATCAAAACTAAAATGCCCAAATGTATTAAATGTATGGATTTATGCTGTAATTTTTATAAATTTCACATACCCAACAAAATTCCCATCTTATAAAATTAACAGCAACATTAAACCATTAGATAATTTCTGCTGTGATTTCAAGTATCAATACTAATTGTTAAAGAAGTTTTTTGAAATTTTTATTAACCATGTTTTTAAGTTGTTTATTCACATTTGTAACACATTTGTAAATTTAATTTTGATATTTAATAAACTAATTATAGTCAGATTCTTGCAAAACATATATTAGAATCAAGAGCTAGAAAAACCAGCAATACAATGATGTCAACATGTGAATGTATGTACTTTCATACAAATGTTTCCTTCAGAAAAAAACAACAAAATTGCCTGTGCTATTCTTGTTAGTTTTCTTTCCTCTTTTGTGTTAGTTTTAACTTTAACATTCTTCACTCCTGTTTCATTAATTCACAATGTGCTGATTTCTAGGTCTGCTATTTGAGGACTTATTAAATCAATGGTGGCTGAGACTGCAGGGTACTCAGGATCTAAAAAGGTGTAAAAAGAGAGATACCTTGCTGTGTTGCCTATTTAAATAGAAATGCTAACACCTTAACACCTGCGAAGTTTCCAACATCAAAAATCAGTGAATAGTTAAAAAAAAAAAAAGAATTTCTATGATTTTTTTTTCTGAATTACCAATAGCATCCATTTTAAAGTTAAATGGCTATCAAATATATGTATTTAAAAATTATTACAAGTGTTAGTGAAATTTTTTGTATGCTCCTTGAATTCCAGATTATTAATGAGATTTATGCAGTCTACTTTGTATCACATATAGCTAGCATTAGGTGTTTTTGCAATTTTTTAGATGGCTGAGATGCTATTTTAGTATCTTCATATTAGATCTGCACTTAAACTGCTAGAGATTATTCTGTTATTAGGAAGACAAAGGAGAAAAAAAAGGAAGACAAAGGAGAGTATAAATTTCAAATCAAGTCAAATAAGACAGACACATAACATTAAAATGCAGTTCAGCAAAGTTGCTATAAAGCTGTTCAGATGTCTAGTTGGAGGAGAAATCTATGGCAAGTTATTAAAGAAGTAATTTTTCTTTTCATAATCTGATGTTTTAATTACAATGAATATCCATGGTAGAGTCCAATTTCATTCAATTATTATTTTACATTTACATGAGTAAAAATTACAGGGTTAATGATAGTGGTGGAAAGCAGACTGGTATAATCATTACCATTTTGCATCTGGTGTTCCAATTGTAAATGATCACTGATGAGAAAGGAAGGAACTGAATCATTATCAATGTATAAAGAAAATTATATTGGAAACTGCTAATATTTTCATATTATTTGATATTATACAGTTATGTATTTTTGTTAAGATTTATTTGAGAGAGAGAGAGTGAGCATTAGTGGGAGAGGCAGAAGGGGAGAGTATCTCAAGCCAACTCTGATGGTGAGCTTCAAGTTGAGCCCAATGTAGGGCTTGACCCCATGACCCTAAGATCACAACCTGAGCCCAAATTAAGAGTCAGACACTTAACCGACTGTGCCACCCAGACACCCCTGTGTGTTTTAACATTAAGAAATACACATGGAGGGATGCCTGGGTGGCTCAGCAGTTAAGCGTCTGCCTTTGGCTCAGGGCCTGATCCTGGAGTCCCGGGATTGAGTCTCAATCAGGCTTCCTGCAGGGAGCCTGCTTCTCCCTCTGCCTGTGTCTCTGCCTCTCTCTCTGTGTCTCTCATGAATAAATAAATAAAATCTTAAGAAAGAAAAGAAAAGAAAAGAAAAGAAAAGAAAAGAAAAGAAAAGAAAAGAAAAGAAAAGAAAAGAAAAGAAAAGAAAAGACACATGGAAAAAAACTACATACCACAGAGAAGATGTAAAATTTTTGGCCATCTTTTCCCACTTAATAAGAAAACTTACATGTAGGAAAATATAATTCTTTATCTAGATTCAGCAATTTTAAATATTTTATCCAGGGCAGCCTGGGTGGCTCAGCAGTTTAGCACTGCCTTCGGCCCAGGGTGTAATCCTAAAGGCCCAGGATCCAGTCTCACATCGAGTCCCACGTCGGGCTCCCTGCATGGAGCCTGCTTCTCCCTCTGCCTGTGTCTCTGCCTCTCTCCCTCAGTGTCTCTCATGAATACATAAAAAAAAAATCTTCTAAAAAATGAAATAAATACATAAATATTTTATCCAATGCCCCTGATCTCTTCATCACATACTTGCTCAGTCATTCCAAAGATATTCCTGTCACTACAAAATCACTCAAACGCAGCTAAGAACAATTTCCCACATAATCACAATATCATGCTATAGTAGTGATAATTCCAAAACATCTAGTGTCTAGTTGAAATTCAAAACTTTCTTCTCATTCCCAGAAAGTTTATAGCCATTTACATGTCCCCCTTCTGGACCCAATCCAATCTGTTTACAATGCCTTTGTGATAGCCTTTTAGTCTTAATTACTTTCTTTTCTTTTTTTTTTCTTTTTTTTTTTTTTTTTTTCTTTTTGAGAGTTTAGGACAGTTGTAGGATAGACTATTCCACAATCTGGATTTACTTAATTGCTTCCTCTTGGGTCATTAACCTGATTCTTTTTGACCTGAATTTTTTGTAAACTGGGAGTTAGATCTAAAGCAGCGCTGTCCAATAAAAATATAATTTGGGCCACATATATAATTTTAACTATTCTAATAGTGATTCTTAAGGAAAAAAATTAGGTAAAATTATTTTAATAAGATATTCTGTTTAACTCATTATATCTAAAATGCATTTCATAGAGTATCATATCTATGAAATCCAGGGTATACTCTAACCTCAGAGCACAGTTCATGCTTCCAATAGCCACAGAAGTCTAGTGGCTCCCGTACTGAATAGCACAGGACTAGAACCAGAGTCTTAAAGCTGAGCATTCTGAGCAATAACATTTCAGAGGTGAGGCTGTGTTCGTCATATTCACTTACACTAGGAGACTATTTCAGACTATTTCACTAATCATGATGTCAAGTATGGGCATTTTATATAAGAAGTAACTATAATCCTTTCTATTGTAGAGGACTTTTTTCCTCCCTTCAATTAATAAATGATTGGTGGGATGACACACTGCCAAATAACAAAATATTCAAAGACAGCCAAACTGCCACCAGATGACGCTGGCATGCACTGATGTGAATCAGTAATTCCATGTAACCAAACAGATTTTCCAACGCTATTATCCTTTCTGCTTTTATTAGATGCCATTTTTTCAGTAAAGAGCTTTCCTTCCTATTTTCTTTTACTACTATTTAAAAAGAAAATCTCCAACTATACTTTTAAATTCCAATGCTACTTCACATTCTGTGAGAGATCCTTTTTCATAGCATCCAGTTCTTGGCTCCTGAATGCAGGTTTTTCCTCAAATTGCTCTGTGTAATTGATAGTGCTGAGTTTGGCTTAATTTTGAATCCACATTGTGAAGATGGATGAGGCCCAAGATAAAAGTAGTGAAGACCCAGGACTTAGACCTTAGAGACCCAACCCCTGATTAGTATAGCACCCAGAAAGAAATGAACCTGAAATAGGTTATGAACGAGAAACGGGTTAAGACTGTAATTTTGGGGTTCTCTCACAAATCACCCAGGAAAAAGTAAAGTTACATAGGCAATCTTTCTTATTCCTAAATTTCTTGTGAGCCAGGGATTTTTCTAGGTTCAGCTCTAAATTTCCTGTGTCCTAAACTACAGGTTTCTTTACTTTGAACATGTGCTTCCTTTGTTTTTTGACCTTCCATAAATTTATTGAAACTTCACTTCTGCTTACATCCTTCTGTGCTCTTCACCTTTATGGCTCTTGCCTCATCTTATTTCTTTACTGTCACTGTGAGGAGTTTTTTGAGAGAGTTAAACAAGCAATCATTCCCTTATCTCAAAAAAAAACCACGATATATTTACATATTAATTATGTATTTAGATGTACTTATGGATATATGTATAAATATATATACACTATATATTAGATTTGGAAATCTATCCCAGAAATGAGTTAGTCCACATTAATGTGAATAAAGTGTCAACTATGCTGGTTGCACTTAGAATAGCCTCCAGTCATTTCATAATTTCCGTCTTAAGAGGATAAATTCAACATCCATCTAATTTTGTCATTTTACACGTAGAATGCATAATCCTGAGAAAATACTTTTAAAATGTCACCTCTTGTGGCTTTGTCATGGCTCACTCTTGCTAGCTATCACTGATACCATTTCCCCAGGATGAAGAATATCCAGTTTGTTGCTTGGTAGAAAAAAATTCAGTTCACTGTCACAGAATCTGAGTATAAAAATGGTTTGCCTTGCTTTATCATTCAGCAGATATTAAACATTAAAAGAACGTCAGTGGTAATTGAACAAATGAATTCACGGTCAAGTAGTTTTCTACATATGCAAAACCATTTGAGGAAGAGTCTTAAGAAAAAATCTCCATTCTGCGATTTTAGTTGCTAGGGCTTTGGTAGAGTCTTGGAAAGGCAATATATAAACACTGTTCTTAAGGCATTACCTGGAGTAGACTGAGAGCCCACTCCACCAACATGTGGGACTTCCCACTGGAGAATTCACCAGGAGTCCTCAATGACAATGTAGGGCCTGAGCATGAACTTGCTAGAGCCCCAGCCTCTCCTGAGATTCCATCTCTGCCTGACTTGTGCTCCTCATTCTCCCATAGTTCCCCACAGGGTCTCAGCCTATACAGAGTCCTAGCTTGCAGGCATCCTGAACTCCCTCCTCTTAATGTGCTGGGGTCTCTCTTTGCTGCTATGCCTCCTTGTTTGGAGTAAGCCGTAATTCACAGAGCAACAGAGGAGCCAGATACTGTCACTGGCAGGATTCTGAACCTCATTGTGGTACAGACTATCGTCACCAACTATGGACTTGCTAGATTATGTGTCCTCTGTGTTTTGATTTGGACTCATTCATCAATTTGTCTTGGAAGTTAACACGTGTAATGCTTACTTTCTTCATTCCCACCCCACATCTGCATCCTGGGGAGCATTCCAACAACTAAATTAAACCTGAAGAACTAAAACGATCACCTTCTTTCCACTGTCTGCTGGCCTAGTTGCTTGCCTAAACACCCAGTGCCTCTCTCCATTCTTCCTATGTTCCTCTCTCTCCCTCACAAATACTGAAAAATTTTCTATTGGGGTTTTGGTGGTTTTCAAATTGATTTGAGGGCATTCCTATCTGTCTTCTAAACTTATTGCACAAATACTTTTTAGAATGTTTGCTCTTTAAGTCCATTTTTTTTTTCCTGTAACTTCATTACTTAAAAAAAGAACAATCATCTGTACTTTAAACAAATATAAAGGACCACGGTGCATTATAGACCACTTACTCACAATGTGAAGAACCGGTATCTGCCTACTGTAATGTCTCCTGATTATTTTTCTGAGGTTTCAGGGTTGAACTCCAACTCAAGACATATGTGACATTGCCATAAAGTAGCCAGCAGGTCTACAAGCCACCAGCGTATCTCTTTCAACAGAATTACATACTTAGTAAAACTCAGCTACCAACAGTAAAACAAATATATGCACTAATCAGGTTTCCAGCATTCTGTTAATTTTTTATGAGGTCTAAATCATGCAACATGCAAATGATTTATTTTTCTCTGAACAACTTTTTAAAGGCTTGAAAAGGAATCCAGAAAATTACATATAACTGAAAAACTATATAATATCTTTTAAAAATATGCTTTATTACTAAGACTTTATGAGATTCATAGACATTTTGTCAAGTTTCTCATTTACTCTTAAAAGACACATACATTGAATAATTAAATGGATTTTGCTGTTTTCCAGTTTAACTATTTTTATTGTTTTTATTTCAATAGTATTTTATATTTTACACAGCAGTATGAATTATACTTGCTGTTTGTAATTCTGATCATCTGTAAACTGCACTGTCTTTATCACTTTGTATCTTAAATTTATACAATTAACCTATTTAAATTCAAACCTCTCCTACAAGGCTTTCAACAGCTGAGATACAGTGTTTTCTCCATATAACTTAAGCAAGGGTTGCAAACATTTTAACAAATTCAGGTTAGTAACAGGATTACTTAATTTAGTATGACACAAAAAGAATAGTTACTTATTCACATTAGTGATTAGATTCCATGTTTAATTTAATCTTACTTTTAATATTCTCTTTCCACCAAATGTGGCATTCAGATATAAAAACATTTCAGCTGAAATAGCTCCTTAAATTACAAAGCTATATAAACTCCTTAAGGAAAAGGAAATTTTTAAAGAACAGTGTAATACAGAGTGTTAATATCTTCTCTCACAGTGTCTTTTTTGCATTCCCCCACTTTAGCTACCAACAGATTAGTGCACAATAACTTTAGACTCTCAGGCTCTTCTCTCACCCCCACCATACTTATGCACACAAATAAGAATTCAATATTTATTTTTTGTATAGAAATACAGAGATCAATTTTATCAGTATGGGTGAGAAGGTTTTTGAAATGTAACCATTCTTAGATACTTTTTCTCCAAAACTCATTGCTATGTTGGCCATCACAATACGTATATCCTTGTTTCTTTTGTCTTCCTATAAATATCCAGAACTGAGATTGTTGGGGCAGAGGAGGTGCATATGTTAAATATTTCCAAATTTCCTTTCAGATCAGTATCAACTTAAAAATGTATATATAGTATATATTGAATTATTTCTGACATTGATAAAAATGAACAAGATTGATCATAATCCCACAGGCAAAAATAAGTTAACTTCTCATTTATTGGATCATTAATTTGGGATTTTTAAATGATGCATGTTTTTCTTTCTTTTAGTGGTTCCTTGTTCATGTCATGTTGTTTCCTAACAAATTATATATTTCTTACTGAAATATAGAAACTAATGCATTTTGAAAAGATTCTCAGATTATTTTTATCTGTTTGCATTTCAACATTAATTATGATTTTTAATAGAGAATTTAAGGCTAAATGTAATCAAATCTGTTATGTGTTCCTTTCCAATTCTAAGTTTTACATTATAGCTATAAGAGTCTTACCCATCCCACGATCATAAAAAATATTTACTAATTAAGTGGTTACAGACTTTTAAAACATGTTTTACTTAATTATCCTTCATCTTTCTTGAAAGCTATACTAACATGGCAATAACAATAAAAGCCAAATTTCAAACCTGTACTTTAGCAAGGAATGAATGTTGATACATTTACCAGGAAAAAAAAAAAATGTATGAGGAAAATTTGAACAAAACAGGTTTGAGTCCAACTGTAATTTGTATAACATGTTAGATATTGAGAATATAGGATAAATAAGAGTGTTTCTATCCTCTCTGAGCTTAGGTTGAGGTAGAAAACAAGAAAAAGAAGAAAAAGGTCAATTGAAAATCTAATTTCTATGTCATCCAGCAACATTTCCTATAAGGTGTTCATCAGCACTCACGAGAAAATAAAACAGATCTAGAAGGAAATTCGTTCCATGATCAAGTTTGGAATGTTCTAGTTAAATATATTTTAGGGCTCCACATAAAATATATTACCTTATGAAATGTTATCACTTAGCAAAAGAAACAATGTGTTTCTAAATTGAACACTTTTACTTACAAAGGAGCAATTAGAAATGGCGTTTCACAAGGCACTTCAGTGGCTTAGTCCACTGAGTGTCAGACTCCTGATTTTGGCTCAGGTCGTGATCTCATGGGTCATGTACTCATGAGTCATGATCTCATGGGTTGTGTGATTGGACTCCCTCATTGGGCTTCACACTCAGCAGGGATGTGCTAGAAGCTTCTCTCCCTCTGCTTCTCCCCTACTCACAGAAACGTGCTCTCAAGTAAATCTTTAAAAAGTTTAAAAAAGGGTGTTTCAGAAAACAGTAGATATAGCACGTTCATGATATATAAAATAAACATTTGGTATTTGTGTATCTAGATACATAAATAAAATGTTTGTTTATATACATATATACATTAAACCTGATAATCTTCTAGTCTGGGAAATTCTGGTTTCCACCTTGCCTCTGGGAAAGGAAAAATAGAAAGACAATGCCTATCTACTGAATTTCAAAACATGCTTAATATTCATCTCAAAGGCATTAATTTGAGAGAAACAAAAACTGAGTTCCAAAAGCTTGGATTTGAGAGCTAAACCCTCCAAGTCTGTGGCATCTGAGATAGGAATTCCAGGGCAATCATTTAAAAGTCAATGCCAGCTTCAGGAGATCAAGCACACCTCTCACCAGTGCCAGGCAGCTGCATGGAAGCCCAGTGAGTAACCACTCCTTCACTATGTGAATGAACTCTACGACAAGGCCAAGGACTACTTATACTTCCCATTTCTGTCCTGCAAGGACTTTTCTTTGATATTAGCATATATTCCCCTGAAAGTTCAGTGGAGTTGATGCCTTTTGAGTCTGAATCTTTGCTCAGCTCATCTGAACTATGCCAGGTGGACAACCTTCTCTTTTTAACAATGCAAAACAGTCAGAACCACTCTCTACCTAGAGGGACATAGAGGTTGTAAAAAGTACAGGAGTCCAACATCTGCATTTGATGTGTCTCTGGCACAAATTCACTCAGTACTTTTAGTTGAATAAATTATGTTTGCTCCAAACTCAGTCTCCTAACACCCACTATTCTATACTGAATAGTGATGGGTAGTTTGCTAACTGAACAGCTGTCTTTTCTTATTTACGAATGTACATTTTAAATATTTAAAGTTCAACCCTCTATCAGAGCTATCACTCTTCCACTGTAAGTTTGCATTTTTTTTTCTCTTTATTTCCTTAACTCATCCCTAGCAAGGAACTCTCAACTAAGATAGCTCTTCTTCCAGAAAGACCCCTTTCTCTCTTGTACAACCAGCCCCTACCAGTATCTTTAGTCATGTGTTCTTCTCATTCGATTTCACTGAATGCCCTCTATTCCTATTTATCAATACAGAATATACATTTCCTTTGACCCGATAAACTAATTTACTAAATGTGAGGAGAACATACCGCATTTTTCTGTATGTTCTGTATCTCTTGGCTTAGTCATGGGTATCCACTAGACACTTGATAATTACATACTTGACAAATGACTGTGTAAATAACATAAACATAGCCAAGTACTCCCATGGCAAACTTACATTAGAAAATGGAATTAAAGGTCAGGAACTAGTCATTTTTTATGATACTCTTTTGATCTAGTCCTTCAGTTTCATTATTTCCAACCTCTCCTCAAAAACAGCAATGATAACCACAGTCCTTTATTCCAACTGTTTCTCTCTATGCCTCTAGGAAAAGGGTAAAACAAGGTCCCAAGATGAAAGACTGTTGATAGAACTGGAGGTATTCAAAGTGGCAGGCCTGAAGTCACTTAATTGCCTTATTTCCAATCTGGAAATTAACTCTATTTTCCTATTTTCAACCTCCGTAATTTCTTCCTGGCAACTTATTGGTTTATCAAGGGACACTTTCAGGAAAGCTGTGAAAACATAGTTGAAGATGTCCTGACCCCTAGAAATTTCTCAAATCAGTATTGGTTTATTTGAAAGCATGTGTGATTCAAGGTTGATAGGACTTAGATATGTTAAAAGTAGGTAAATCAGTGTCACTCTGCATTTTGAATAAGCTTTTCTTGGTTACCCTATTTTGATGTCCATTACCTAACTAAAATTTTTAAATGAACATAATGCACAGTTTTATTTTGTTTACGCTGTACCTTGTTTTATAAAAGTCATAGGGCCAGGGACAAATACAACTTTAGAGTAAATTAATGTTATCAATAGCAGACAGCATATAAAATCCACTTATTGAATTCCTACTATGTGCCAGGTACTCCACTAAGTACTTCACAAGTGTCGTCTCCTGTGTAAGCCTTTTTTACCCCCTAGGAACTTACATCTCATTTTACAGATAAACCTCTCAAAACACTAAGTGCCATGACAAGTTCATACCATGTGTTGGTGGCAGAACAGGGATTCAAAATTATTTCATTCTCACTGCAAAACTCTGGCTATTTCCTTTAAGACAGACTTCCTTCCAAATCTGTACCAATCTACCAATCAACTCAATATATCATATTTGTTAATTTATAGGTCATTTCCTCTCTATATTTTAATTTCCTAGAGTAGTTATCCCATTAAAAAAAAGTCAATACCATACCTAAGATATATATACATTTATGAATTGAAAAGTTGGTCAAATAAAAACAGCTCCATAAATCAAAATTCTATGTAAAAATAGAAGCTCCTAGTTCTGAATAACAGATATTTCATTTTTGTAGCCTATTTCCCATTTTTACATGTATTTTAATGACCCCTTTGTTCTTTCTCAATGTTTTCATTATATCTGTTATTCAAATATGGTATCCTGTGATGAAACAGCATAAGTAGATTGAAGTCTTTACTATATTTTGCTTAATGACAGAATTCAAATATTTAATATTTAGACAGTGACATTTCCACCTTACTTCTGTGACTCTCATCCCTACAAATTAATTTTATCAGTCTCATCTTCTGTGCTAGTCAACTTAATTTTATGAGTCGTGATTTTAGCTGTCAAAGTAAATACAATATTCCTAGAAGGTAAGAGAGAACCTCTGTATGAGAAAGTAAGAATCTTTTACTAATATTTACATTTTTAACATAATATATATATATATATACATATATATGTATATATATATATATCAGTTGATGATATGTTAGCATATGAAACTTGGTAATTTCAAATATCTAAACTTCACTTGCCTTTAGGCTTTTTTTCAAGTATGATACATTTCACTTCAAATGCATATATTTTTGGAAACGATTCATCATCATCCTAGAAAATAGAGCAGATACTTTGTATATTTAAAAGAGAAAAATTCTAAACTATTCTTGCCTTGAATAACCTTTGTAAAAACAAATAAATTCAGTGCCTTTGGCAAATAGTCACAGGCAAACAGCCTTACTTTTCTTCTTTAAAATATGCAAAGTTTACCAACCTGAGAATTCTTAACTTTCCAGGACTCTATCATTATATAATGAGGGTCTCACATACATCTCTTGTAGAAGACTACAAAAGCTCAAATCACAACCAGTTTCTATTCAATTATAGAGCCTGATCTCTAGTCTCTAGAGAAAATGGTGAATTTTAGAATCTGTATGAAACAATAGAAGGCAGCAAAGAAACAGTAAGAATTGCATTTGCAATGGGTATTAACTGTTCCAAGACACTAGAAATGGAAAAATTGTAACATTTCTCTACTTTTGCCAAGCAAATCAAATCCTGGATGCCCATCAAGTTCTGGATGCCCAAATGCAAAAGTCAGCAAAAAGCTCAATGACATACACACATGCTATACACGCTGGGTTCCACCTCAATGTGGGGCTACTGTCATCCAAGAAAATTGAAGGGAAGTATGTAGGCTGGGCTAAGAAGATGCCTGGGGTCATCAGCCATTGTGCTGGATATTCCTTGGTCACCATGTAACAGATAGTGATCTTATTCACAGCTGTAGTGAACACTTAAAAGCCAGCATTTTAGGGAAAGAGAAATGAATTACTAAAGAAGCAATTACCAAGAATTTGGAAAAAAAAAAAATGGCAGGGTAAAATTATTAAAGTATGGTACCATATAATTAAATAGTTCTTTCAAGAATACCAGTTGACTTTTATTCCTGAGAGGGGCTCCTGGGATCTATGAATTATAGCCCAGCTAGTCTCATTTATATACTTATTTCCACTTAGGATGTGATAAAAGCTAAGATTAGGGGACAGTTACAGAATTGCATATATTAAGAAAGAGTAACAAAACTTCTGTAAGTGAAGATCATTTTGGTTAATTGAAGAGTATTTAGATTTATTGTTATAATTGGAAAAGGTACCAATAATATTCAAAATTTTTTTTGAAAAGTTAAATATAATGTCGAAAAATTAAAAGATTAGGGGAAAGGAGGAAATAGATTTTTTTTTCAATTATTTGTTCATAAAGCCAATGACCATAGATTAAAACTAGATGCAAAGCTGTGAATGGAAGGGTTTCTAAAAATTGTCTGGGGTCATAATAACTTAATAGGATTTCTAAAGTAATTAGTCAATCTGCTAGATTTGTAGATATCACTAAGATTGTAGAGAAAAAATTACTTCATTTTTAATTTGATTCTCTAGTAATTCACCATATTCCAGGATTAATTACTGTGAGCTTTACCTTGAAGATATCACAACATGCTGGGAAGTTGAGAATCCTTGAGCAATGGTAAATACAAAATAGAATAATACTGTACCCTTCTCTAAAATGATACATCCAGACATGAAATACTATATGCATTTCTGGAAATCACTTCAGGCAAGAAATTAACACAGTGAGGAAAGTCCATACCATGTAATAAAATTAGGGCAGTGATACACAATTGGTCAATGAATGATGCTATACATAGTCATAATTCTTGGCCACACAGACATACCTTCTGGAGTTGAATTATATCTCAAATTTACCTGTGATCCTTTCTGAACACTCAGATAGTATTCCACACTAGAAACTCAATCAATCATATTATTCTGGAGTATGGCCTAGATGTATTTTGTTAAGTTACCCCCAGAAATTATCATAGGATATAAACTACTCATCAATTGCTTACTAGTTCTTGTTAAAGCTTAAAAAGATGGAATTGGCAATTACCATTGTACCTGGTCCTGTGGGGTAGCTTCTAAAATTTCAGTTTTCCTACCAGTGGGGAGCAAGAACATCATTTAACATCTTTGTCTTCCTTTCCCTCATCATATGAGCATAAAACTTACTAGAGAACAATGAGAACAAGGGCCAGCCTTGTGTGTGTGTGTGTGTGTGTGTGTGTGTGTTTTCTACTCCTACTCAGCATTACCATACACTAGTTTCCAACACGTTATTTCTTAAACGAATGAATCTGTTTACTAGGTACTTCTACGAGCTAAGTACCAAGTAACAATATTAGACCCTTGCATAAATTACACCTTTTTTTTTTTTTTAAATAATCCTAGAGATATATATTCCCAGATTAGTAAAAGGACAGTAAGGACTGCCAAATTTAAGTAGTCTCAAGTCACACAACTAGCTACTATCTACTTTGGCAGTGTCAGCCCATACCGCTTCTCTCCATACTACTGATAGTAACAAGGTTTTTTTTAAAAAAAGCAAACTATCTTCTCACCTCTCCTCACAAAAGGTTAAGGATTCATGAATTATGGAGCAAAAAAATAGTACTATATAAGTTGAGATTTTAAAAAATTTGAATTCTTCAACCTGGAGAAATAAAAGTCAAGAAGGAATATTATAAAATCCATAAATTCAAAAATATTATGAGAGAATGGACATGAAAGTTTTTAGCAATCTGAGAACATTTTAAGAGGCTGTCCCCAGAAACTCACAAAAGATACTTTTTAGAAGTAATAAAAGATACTTCCATTTTACAGAGTTAGTTGTAAAACTGTGAAACTTAAAACCATGAAAATGCTCCATGTTGAAGATATAAATAAATCTGAGGAGGGTAGAGAAATTTCCAAAGATGACAAATTCATATCAGATTGAAGGGAAACTAGAACTTGAAAGCCAATACGTTCTAAGGTATGACTTTTATAATGAGTTCTCTCAATATTAAGTTCCCACTACTCTGCCTTCTATCTGCCTAAGTTTTTAAAACTGGTTTATCATAGTTGTTAGCTAGCAAAGCTAAATAAATGTTATGGTTCCATATGAATAAAAAGCTTATTATACAAATGTTGGCTAGGAAATGCCTTAAAAATAAGCACCAATAAATTCTATTAACAAAATCTATATTTTACTGGACTTAAAAAAATAAAAGTATGCATAGTTTTGCACTAAGTTCCATAATAGGGTTTTGGCTAGTGTCCTTTGGCCAGTTACCAGCATAACCAAGGACAATTTTGCTGGTCTGGAGGTATTTTTGGGAGACAAATGTGGTAGAGGGTATAACTGTTACCTAGTGGGTAGAGGCCACATATCCTGATAAATATTCCACGATGCATAGATGAGCACCTGCAACAAAGAGTTATCCCACGCTGTGGTAGGCAGGATCCTAAGATGTCCCTTACGATTTATTACCCCATTGGAGGATATGTACCCTGAACTGTGAATATGAGGAGATTTCATACCTGTGATGTTATACAGCATAACTGACTTCAAGATATAGGCGAATCAAATACACTAATCATAAGAACCCTTTAAAAGCAGAGAGTTTTCTCCTGATGGTCACACAGGGGAAAGCAGATATGACTGAGATTCTTCATTTTGCTGAGATTCAAGGGCCTGTGGTCAAGGATCTGCAAGCATCTTCTCAGAACTGAGAACAGTTTCTGGCTGATATCCAGCAAGAAAACAGGGTGTTCAATCCCACAACCACAACAAACTGAATTCTTTCCATAACAGGAATGAGTTTGGAAAAGGACATGGAGCCCCCAGATGAGAACTCAGCCCAAGCCAGAGTAGAGAAGCCCTCCACACTGTACTGGGCTTTTGACCTACAGAACTGCATGTTAATAAATGGGTGTTGTTTTTAAGTTGCCTAATTTGTCATTTGTTACGTAGCAAGAGAAAATAAATGTAGGCCCAACATTTCAGTAGCACCAAGGTTGAGAAGTCATATTTTAAGCATTCTAATCTAGCACTAAAGAGGTGTTGCTAGGTTTGTTTTCACAGAAACAAACAAAAAACTAGTGTGGCAATAGGCTTCTTTAACTCAAAGTTAAAATATGTTTCTTTACTTTGGGACATCTTGGGAACTCTGACATCTTAATTATGAAGCTACAAGAGAAAAGGTAACATGTGAACAAAGATCTTTTCTTAGAAAATTAATATCTTCTGAGCCTAAGGTTTCTTAAGATTGAGTTTTCAAAATATACAAATTAGTACACTTTTTAAAAATCAGCTTTACAATTTGTCTTCCTAATTCCTAGCAGAATCAAATGGCTATATCAAAATATGCATCTTTTATAATTTAGATTGTTTCAACAATGAACTTCTTTATTTCAGAGGTCTTGGAATAATCTATAGCATATCTAGAACTTCAAATCTGCAGGGATTATATATCTCATTGAAAGGGGAGGAGCTAGAGCCAAGGAAAATGCATGTTTGACATTGTATCAGGTTCTACTTTTACTAGTTCTGCTATTGTCTTCTTTCCCCAAGGTCTTCTAGTCACTTACATAGTATTTCCATGGATCGACAGGGAACTTTATTTTCTGTTTTTTAATAACTGATTAGTTTTGTCTACAATCCCAGAATATGGAGACTTAGGGTAGGGATGGCTACCTTTTTTTCCTGAATGTGCCCTAGTGCCCTACATGAGTTTCAAAATGCCCTCATCCCTATTTGCTATTGTTGTTTGAACATTTGCTTATCTGTCCAGATCTTTGCTACACTCCATGGAGCACCATCTTTGTTTTTACTTCCAAGCTCCACATCTTCCATTTTTATTTGCAATACTGTGAGTTTCTCCTAGCCCAGGATCTATACCATGTGTCACTTCAGTTTATATCTGTTACATTACAGATGGTAACCGCCACTATTGATTGGACCGAAACTATGGGAAATCCCTCTCTTTTCCCCCTATATTAACGATCCTAATAATGATTTATGGGAAACAACCATATCTTTACCAAAACAGCTTCTGGAGTTTCTTCAAATTACCTGTTAGTTGAATAGGTATGTCTTTGTATATTTATATTCCTCATATTATCACCATTAGTTGTCTGATACAGCAAACATGCTTACTTTAAATAATGTTATTCCAAAAGTGACTATTTTCAGTTTATCACATTGTGTAGCTTTTATAAAAACCATTTTAGAGAAGGATTGTTTATATCCACTTAATATAGATAATAGATTCAAAATCTAGCATAATAGATTAGTTTATAAAGCACTTTTTTTCTATGCATTGCATGTTGACGCAATCTTCATAGGATATATGAAGCCTGCTGCCTAAGTACTGAATTACACCTACTGAATTGAGGATAGATGCTTTCCTTCCAGCATTAAAGGACACCCAAATCATAGACCTAACTGGCCTTTATAATCTCATCCCACATTATTACCTTACACAAGTGACATACTTCAGTCAAACTAAATTTGTTGCTATTTTACACTCTTGATGTACTCTTTAAAACATTTATACTTAACTGTTTCCACTATCCAGAATGCCTCTGATTGAGGGTATATTACAGGTGACACTGTAGTAACAGCCTCAAATCTAAGTTATAAAACCTAACAAAAGTTTATTTCTTGCTAACTATGAAAATAGTTCTGTGTATGACAGGGTGGGGAAGGTAGGCAGAGGGAGTACTTTGTTCTATAAAGTCTCTAAGAGATAAAGATTGATGTAGACCCTACAAGTTATTGTCTCTTTATATTTTCTCATCAATAAAAGGGAATTTCTACCTTTGAGAATAATACATAAAGCACTTTTCTGAAGTCCCAAAGAGAATGTTCATTCCCTCTTTCTCCTTTTGTCTTCTCTCCTGAACACTTGTAACATTCCACCTTTCATTTTGCTTTGTATTAGTATTACGTTTTAGCCTGCTAGATTTTAAGTGTTGGAGGGTCACACCATGTGTTTCGTTTATTCTTGTATCTGCGTTAGCCTTAAGCACCTGGCATAGTTTCCAGTGAACATTTTTTTTTCTCCAATGAACACTTTTAAATTCTTCGAGAGGACTCATGATTCTCCAATACAGAAAGGACTTGGGAAGAGTTCTCTGTAACTCTAGATCTATTTAATCTGAACTGGACATAGAAATAAAGCATTATGCATTTTATTTTTCAAAACTCATATGAAGCGGGAGACCTGGGTGGCTCAGTCAGTTAAGGGTCGGCCTTTGACTCAAGTCATGATCCCAGGGTCCTGGGATTGCACCCAGCATCAGGCTCTCAGCTCAGCAGGGCATCTGCTTTTCCTTCTCCCTTTCTCCACTGTGCTCTCTCTTGGGTACTCTCTCTTTCAAATAAATAAAATCTTTTAAAAAAAAGTCATATGAAGTATAAATGTATTACTAAGCTTAGCTTTAACTTTTCACCCCTGCAAACCTGGATTTTTTTTTTTTCTTTAACTGAAATTTATAAATCAACAAACTTTTTTCCAAAGCATGGTGAGTTAGGAAAAAATAGGGCTAGGCAGGACTGGGTAGGGGGTCATGAAAGCAGATTCACAAAAATCCCTAAAATGCTGAGGTATAAGGAAACCAGAGATAAAGGAACAAGCCAGACCATCCTGCCCTAGGAGTGGGTGGGGAGGGTGTCTTTTTATGACAATCATCTGTGACCAACAGAGAATAACCAGACCCCAAAGAAGTAAGCCATTAAAGATGTTATCACTAGTCCTTAGTCAAAGGTGATATCAGTAGAAAATGTTAAAAGGATTTAGGTTCCCTGATTAGGCTCTCAATAAAAGACCAACCCTACAAGCCCTCAGCGGCAACCCTGTCAGGACCCCTCTCACTCCTGAGCGCTTTCTATCTTTACTTAATAAACTTCTACCCCTTTATTCCCTCTCCTGTGTCTACAAGATTCATTCTTTGACTTGGTGAGACAAGAACCAAGCTCTCTCGTACCAATGGGCTGTGAGATGAAATAGTAGCTTAATACATAGTAATGAATAAGTCTGATCCATCTGAAGAAAATCTGCAAGAGTTCAGAGATATTATACATCTATAAGAAATAAATGAGTATTGACTCTTATAAAGAGTTTTCCTAAGAATATCTGAAGAATTTCAACTCAAAGGTTCTGAAATATTTTTAAATAACCTCCTCATCAAATGTGGGACTTGAACTCACAACTCTGAGATCAAGAGTCAGATGCTCTACCGACTGAGCCAGCCAGGTGCCCCTTAAGTTGAAATTCTTAAGCCATATATATTTTCAAAAAGTTTAGTAATTTTTAAATTTTTATACTTTTTTCTTGGAATTTAATAGGTACTTATATACTGGGCTGGTAACAATGCTAGGAAGTCCTATTTCTACAAATGTTACTTTCAGTATCTGCATGGCTTTTAAGTGTCTGTCTTACACAAAGCCCCTGGGTTCCATATTCCTGACTCCACTTATAACTCATATTCAAATGTGAAAATATGAAAAGTGCTTACCCGTTCTGATAAAGTTGCCTCACCTGTAACATGTGAGAAAATGATCATATGCAATATGAATCAAAATGCAAAATGTAAATTATTGTTGCTTTACTATGGTTTCAACAGGACTGGTTTCCTTTAGCAATTGTCACGTATAGATTTGGATTAATACTAGTAAATTTTTAAGGAAAAAAATATACCAATGAGATTTTGTTTCAGAAAAACAATAAAAAATTCTCAACTACATGGCTAACTACATCCATGTACAAATGTGTTTACATACACCTCAACTACTGAAAGCGGATTGGGAGAAAAACCTTACTAAACACATTCAGGAACACTTTAGGAAGAGCTAGGTTTTGAGAAAACATTCATATCGGAAATATGCATTTAACCTATAAATTCCTTGCTTCTTGATATTCGAGGTGTCAACCAATTTTTCACCGGATTTTCAACCCATAAAAAGGAGTTGTAAATTTAAGAAAAATGAGAGTGTGATTCCAAGACAAATACATCACAAAAGTGTGAATAAGAAAGAAATGCGTTGTTCCAGCATAGGCAGGTATTCCTCTTAATTTATGGAACCGTTTGTCCTGCTTGTAAAATTCCATTTTTTATGGAAAGGAGAATTATTGCTGCTGTAAGATGTAACAAAATGGCTAAACGCCTGAGGAAAATATAATAAGGACATTTGGGTTAAGAATATAATAACCAAAAGCTTTCCCTGGGAAGTTAGA
Source organism: Canis lupus familiaris (assembly GCF_011100685.1). NCBI lineage: Eukaryota > Metazoa > Chordata > Mammalia > Carnivora > Canidae > Canis > Canis lupus. The sequence goes on from NC_049243.1 coordinate 22,341,317, forward strand.
CAAAGTGATACTAGTTTTTTTGTTTTTTTTTTAATAAATTGGGAACGATTGCCAATATTAACTATAATTATCTTAATGCTACCACATACGTTAATGTAATCTCTAAAAGACTGGACAAATGGTCAATTTGTACTAATAGTTAAAATCATCATTGAAATTCTACAACTTTTTTCCTAACTTGAAAAATATCCGTTTGCCTAATTTGGGCTAAAGATTAAATATCCCCATGACTTTGGTTGGCTACATAGAATCAAACAAGATCAGAATGTTGAAGAGAAAGAGGATGTAACTAGACAGTACTGGCTGTCCCCTCAATCCACCTCCCCCCCCCACCCCCCGCCTTTTTTTAAAGGAACAGAAACCCAATTCTACTTAATAATGTTTCCAGCTAAACACAAGATTTTCCAGGCTGCTGCCCACCTAGGTGTGGTCTAAGTGATATGCTTTTGGCCAATAAAATGTAAATGGAATAATACCGGGAAGAACCCCAAGGAGAGTGCTTTATTCTTGGATTAAATGAAACAGATTTAGCTGTCATTCCCCTTTTACTTTTAGTTTCCGCCTCTCCTTTTATCTTCTGGAATGTCTTTGTGATGCATGGGAGTGCAGAGCCCTGTTGCAATTGAGGATGAAAGTCACTTTTCAAAAACCACAGGCCCCATAGGTAGATGGTGCCTGAAGCATTGATGACAACGTAGGGCCACTGCCCTAGTTATGGGTTCCTGTTATAGGAAGAACATAAATCACTTCTGCAATGTTTCTTATATACTTTTAAACACAGAGAGCAAGGAGAAGGGGAGTGGGGGAAAGACAATAAATCCATGTCGTTTAAAAAGAGGACATAAAAGATTTTTAACGCAGAGAGTAATTGTGAACCTTATCTTCATGCTCAAGAAATGACTTCAAGAGTCATGACATAGGCGGTCCAAGCAGGAGACAAAAAAAAAGAATAAAAGGGCATGTTGAGTCAGGCCTCTTTAAAAAGGCCTTCTCAGAATCCTGATTCAGTAACCTGTACTTGGACCAAAAGAGTCACATGTCCACCCCTCTTCTAACAAGGAGCCCGGGACTAAATCGCTTGGCCTTGGTACAGACCGCTCCAACAAGTCTGGCTTTCTGCTGGTAACCGAAAAAATCAGATTGGCTTCAGGAATGCTTCAGTGAAGCTCCATTTTAAAGTAACCTTTTTCTCTCTTCTGCAAACCTCCCCACCTCCCTTCTTAGCTTTTTGTTTCAGGAATCTGGTACCACCCTAAACACATTACAAAGGAAGCCGGCTGCAAGTATATGATTCCACCAAAATCAGTTAGATCTTGTATTTCCCTCTTAACCCCCCCAGCCCCTTCAAAAGCTGCTTTATCGTTGCAATATCAAGCTCATAAAGTGAGTATATTTTCTTTCTACTACTCACTTGAAAATTTTGGGCAATTCTTGCTTTCAAGATATTTCAGTTATTTATTTTTTTTAAATATTTTATTAATTTGGGAGAGACACAGAGACAGAGGCAGAGACATGGGCAGAGGGAGAAGCAGGCTCCCTCGGGGGAGCCTGATGGGGAACTCAATCCCAGCACCCTGGGATCATGACCTGAGCCAAAGGCAGACACTCAACCACTGAGCCACCCAGGTGCCGTATTTCAGTTATTTTTCAATATATGCTGGCAATGTTGCACTATGACCTTAGGCTCAGCAAGAACCAAACTGAAGTAATGGCTGGATCAGTAATTACAAATCTTGAAGTGGGGGAATGGGACTTTCTCTCTTCAGAATCCTGGCTAAGACAGGCATGTTTTTTTCTCCTAGTGGGCTCATCCTTCCTACCACTGTTTCATTCAGGGTGAAAATTTTATGCTCTGAGTCCCTTTGGACCATTGTTTTTTGAGACAGTCTCAGTTCTAAGTGTGCATCTTACTTCTTTCCACCTCCATCTTTTAAAAACACTGCTTCTTGGTTACTGGGTTGGTTTTAAAACAGGTCTGCAAATTCTTTGACATTTCTCCCAACTAGTAGATTCATGTGCCAAATTGTGGTCGTTTAAAGAGATGTCACTAAGTTCTGGACTAGTCTTTTTGGCAGTCACAGTAACTGGCACACTTAGGGTGAGGACATCCCCTTGACCATGGAAAGCTCATCTTTCTAGCTTTCAGTTTTGTTGTTTGTGAACCATGGGGATTTTACCTTTCCAGAAACATTTTTCACTGAAAAAATAAAACTGTATTCAGGGGGAAATATATAGCCTTAAAATTTTATTTCAGAAAAATCTTGTTTAAAAGTTTGAAAATCAGGGCAGCCCGGGTGGCTCAGCGGTTTAGTGTTGGCTTCAGCCCAGGGCATGATCCTGGAGACCTGGGATCGAGTCCCACGTCGGGCTCCCTGCATGGAGCCTGCTTCTCCCTCTGCCTGTGTCTCTGCCTCTCTCTCTCTCTGTCTCTCGTGAATAAATTAAATTAAAAAAAAAAAAAGTTTGAAAATCAGCAATAGGATAAAGAACCTAAGTATCTGGGCTTAGTATATTTGTGTCCATAACATAAATTCAGCTATAAATTCAATTTCCTTAATTATAGGCTTTTCAAGTTTTGATTTCCTGAGTCCATTTCTATAAGCTATTCAGAAAATTGTTCATTTATCTAAGACTTTGATTTACTGGTATTTAGGACATTCTATTTTTTTAAAAAAATTAACGTAGGATTTTATCTCCTTTTAATTGTGCCTTCTGTGTTTTCCTTAAACTCAATATTTCTATTTTATTCAACTTTACAAATAACTTTTGACATTTTTTCTCTATTGAATCTTTAAAATTTTTTAAATTGTTTTTGTTCTCTACAACTTTAATAAATTCCCTCTGACATTTAAGTCCTCCTCAAAGTTTAAGATGTTTCTCATCTCCCCCCTCACCGCAAAATAAAATATTTTAAGTGATCTACATATCATGTATTCTATTTTTAAGAAGTGATGTTATGAAAGGAATAGAAAGTTGTAGCAAAAAATTAGAGTAAGAACTAAGTTTTTAGAAGTTTGAGGTGTGCTCTTGGGAGTTACCTGCAGAAATTGAGGGGCAACAGAGGTCACTGAATGAAGAAAAGAAAGAGACTTGGTTGTCTGATGTATAACCAAATTGTTATATGAGTGTTTCTCACCCTTGCGGCAAGAGTTGAGATGACTAAAGAGCCTTTAGTTCAGTGTAACTCCTGAATGATGTGAATGAGTGACTCTTCAAAATAGATTAATGAAAAGGAGGGCAAGAGGGTAGGAATTTGAAGGAGAGGATTCTCTAGGAGGGTAAAATAATAATTAAGCTTCAAAAGGCACGGTTAGAAGAATGAGGACTCTGCCTCCTGGCTTCATGGTCAGTAATATAAGAGTAAAGGACAGATTTCCATGCATGGAGGCCACAGAAAAAACAGAAGTTTCTAGTGGAAATCCAGGTTTCAGTTTAAGAAGGAAAGTAAATGTAAGGTTCTTATAGACTATAATTACAGAGAACTTTTGAAGTGCAATGAAGTTAAGATTTTGCAACAAGAGTGGAAAGCTGAGCAGGAGAGGAATGTAATGGGGAAGTGGAAGCGTAATATAGCCTCGGGAATTGCAGCTGTGAGAGGTATGGATGGAATATTCCCGTGAACACGGACTATTCAGGGAGACATCAGAGGGTACTGGTGGGCTGATGTGGGGGTGGCTTGGATTGGCATGTGGAACAATCTCAATAGGTGCTATATAAACCTGAGTCTAAGTGGAAGACAGCACTGAGTGCCTCGTCCTTCTTCCTATCATCAGGCTGGTCAGTGTTTTTTCATTACTGCCTGAGCCTGGACTTGCTGAGTCCCATCTGCTGTTAAGCCCAGGTCTCACAGTTAATACAAAGTGAGAGTACCCTTGGGTACTTGGTTATTGCTGGTAAGTAAAGGCAGCATCTGGTAAGTAGGCTTCATGTATATGAATGCTTAGTCCAGATTAAAAGTTCTATTATCAGATCTTTTAAGATGGAGAATTCAAGCATGAATTAGGGTTCTAGTGAATAATTCTGGCAGTGAAAGAAAGCTGGTACTTCAAGTATAGGGAGCTAAAAGCACCAGCTTGGTGTTAGGTTGTATTGGCTGGCATTCTTTCTCTTTGTTTTGGAAAGCAAGGAGGAGTTTTTTTGGGTAATGGGAATGAAATAATAGAGACCCTATGTGAAGCATCAGACAAGGATACTTCTTTCTGGTAATCCTTGTTATTCTCTTCAACAGGCTTTTTAGCTATTACACTGTACATTTTCAACATTAATATTCCCATTTTCTCCCTTAAATTACCCAATAAGAATGATATAAAAGTTATTTCCAGTACATTTTCATTTAAGGATAATGATCACTAATGACTACAAAGCTGAGATTTCCTTAAGAAAGTGAATATAGCTAAAAATGAGCAAGGCTGGTGTTAGTGATAAATACTAAAGATTAGCCTTCTTATTGGGGTAGAAAAAAGATATTTAGATGGCTAATTTGTAATGAAAATTAAAATAAAACCTATAGTTGCTAAATAGTTCTAGGCCAGCTACTGCTTACAAACAACTCTTGTTTTTCTTTCTTTTTTTTTTTTAACTCTTGTTTTTCTTTTTCAAGATTTTATTCATTTATGAGAGAGAGAGAGAGAGAGAGAGAGAGGCAGAGACACAGGCAGAGGGAGAAGCAGGCTCCATGCAAGGAGCCCCATGTGGGACTCGATCCCAGGATCGCAGGATCATGCCCTGGGCCAAAGACAGGCACCAAACCGCTGAGCCACCGGGGATCCCCAACACTTGTTTTTCTATATTAAATCTTCATCAGTCTTTTTTTCTAACTGCAATTTAAACGTTGGAGACAGCCCTAAATTTGCCTACATTGCCAGGTCACAGGATCTCCTCTTGTGCATCACAAGTTCCTCCTGCCACGTCGCAATTAGCATATTCTCTCCAAGTCTGTAATAATAACAAAGTACATCGTGATTTTTGGCTATTCCATTTTAAATTTATTCTTGGTTTAAATACATGTCAAGTTTCATAGAACTGATTTGAAAGTTGTTTAAAAATAGTTGTTCCACATTTTTCCTTTAACATTTCTATTAAATCTGGGAACTACTGCCATTTCTCTTGTTTTCAGCTCTTTATGTTGGCCCTTAGCCCATGCAAAAGCAAATGATGAATACTGGTCACCCCCCCACTTTTCAGATTTTTAGGCTTACTTTCTCTCGCCATACCTTTCTAAAACTTCCTCATATGGCACTACCATTTGCTCCACCTCTGTGGTCTTGACTGACGGCATTCCTCATGGATCCTTTAGTCTTCCTGGTTCACCACAAACTAGATTAGAACCCCACACCCATAGATGAACATGTAGGAGTCAGTGTGCTCTCAAGTCAGTTTTCTACTTCCTTTGCGGTGGTGGCTCTGTAAGTATAACTGGATTTTGTCCTAGAATTCTAGTTTCATTTCAAGATATAATCAATCCTAAAGTATGTTGCCTGGTTGAAGCTTCTCTCTACCCCTCAAACCTATAGCACTGGGGCTCTACCTGAACTGTGGAAACTGACTCGCCTACCTATCATAGAAAACATTACTTACCATTGTCTGAGGTCACATGGATCTAGCCAAATTATATGGCCTGTTTCTAGTCTGCTTTGATATACTTCTGGAATGAGTCTTTACAAATATCAGTTCTCAGTGTACTTTATGACTAGATAAATTTTTTAAAGGTTTTATTTATTTATTCATCAGAGACACACAGAGAGAGAGACAGAGACAAAGAGAGAGAGGCAGAGAGAGGCAGAGACATAGGTAGAGGGAGAAGCAGGCTCCTGGAGGGAGCCGGATGTGGGACTCTGTCCTGGAACTCTGGGCTCATACCCTGAGCCAAAGGTAGACACTCAATCACTGAGCCACCCAAGCATCCCACCAGATAAATTATTTTTTAAAGATTCCAATTATTTATTCATGAAAAACACAGAAAGAGAGAGAGGCAAAGACACAGGCAAAGGGAGAAGCAGGCTCCACACAGGGAGCCCGATGTGGGACTCGATCCCGGGACCCCAGGATCACGCCCTGGGCTGAAGACAGGCACTGAACTGCTGAGCCACCCAGGGATCCCCCCATTGGATAAATTTTATATAAGGTTTTGACACTACTAAAACTGAGCCACAAGCTTGAATTTCTAATGACATACCAATGATGATACCACGTATTTTCTATTGAACAATCACACTGCTTGCATCATCCCTAGCACTCTAATTCTAAAGTTCACCTAATCTTGAGCCCAAAGAGGTCAAGTCTTCTCTAAGGAGAATTTAAAATGTACCCACACACTATAGTATATTTCAGGGACTCTGGAAACTCACCTATAGGTATGGTAGGGGGTATTGAAAATTAGTGAAAGTGCAACACTACATATATAGCCTGCTTTTTGATGTATAGAGTATGTTTGTGTATATATACACATTCATACATAATAACTTTGTGAGGCTTAATAGTGATAAGTTTACTATCACTATTACTCCTTTATAGTAGCCAAGACCTTAGGGACCAAGGATGGCATCTCAGTTATCCTTTCTCAAGTGGCACTTAACTATGCTAGTAATATAGATATCTAGCACACATGAAGGAGAATTACATTTATGTGAAGAGAAAACAGAAATTCGTTAGTTTAGAATAAGAGGATAAAGTGGTTTGAGTAAAACTCATTTTCCTGATAGCACTTTCCACAGGAATTATTTAACATTCTCTGTCCTATTTCATAAAGTTGACTATAACCCTACTGAATAATTAATTCAGTTAGGTGCAAGGACAAGTTTGCTTGTTTGTTTTTTTAACCTTCCTGACACCTTTCCTGGTATATCCACCACTAAAGGACAAGTACACCCCTCTTTATTTTATTTTATATTTTTTTAACCTAGCATCTTTAGTTTTCTGGAGAAAAAGCAGTCCCAAGAAAGTCATGACAGCATTAATAAAATATTTCTTTTGATTAATCTGTTACTTTGGATATGTTTGGTTTGGTAAAGTAGATCACACAACTCAGTTGATCCTTGAGTCTTAGAGTTAATTAAACCATACCCGTCACAAATAATGTGTATCAAGTAGTAACACTGGTCTAGCTTTTGGTATTAAGATATATTTTCACTAGCATTTGGTTTGTTCTTTCATGAAAGCATGGGAGTTGAATTATTTAGTGAAAATATTTATCTACAAGGGCAATTATTCAACTATTTTATGCATCACTGATGGAAGTTAATAAAATGTGCTATTTGTTTTCCTGTCTATTTTGACTATAATTTACATGTTTAGTCATGTTTATGTATTTGAATACTGTTGAATTGATCTGTAATAAAGGCTGAGACTTTATTTTTTTTTTAAAGATTTATTTATTTATTCATGAGACAGAGAGAGAGGCAGAAACAGGGAGGCTCCCTGCAGGAGCCTGATGGTGGGACTCGATCAGAACTCCAGGATCACACCCTGAGCTGAAGGCAGATGCTCAACCGCTGAGCCACCCAGCGTCCCAGAACTGCGACTTTAAATTGAGTGTCCTTTTTCACTTTCAATTGATTCCCATGGTAGTCTAGCCTGTTCTTATGTACCAAATATTTATATTTCATAAAATTTAGCATAAATTATTCACCCATGTTCCTTTCTCCTTCCTTTTTACCTGAACTCAATTTCTCATCCCTCTTTATTTTCTTTAATTCTTGATCCCCTATACTTATATCACCATGTACATTTGAGGCTCAAGAATAATACATGATCTCTGCCCACAAGAAGCTTTTAATCCAGTAAGAGAAAAGATACATGAATTTTAAAAGTAAATTGACAATCTTCTGACAATAATCTGTATAAGTTCTTTTCATAATTTCCACCACAGCTAGAATACTATAAATATATATATATATATATTTTTTTTTTTTTCCTTAAAGTTATAGGGTGAGAGATTTCACACGCCTCAAAAACTAAACAGTATCCTGAGTGAGCACAATAGAATGAATCAAATAAAGCTGACACAGAAAAGATGGTGGAATAAATAGTGTTGTAACATTCCCACTCTTCACACCTAATAAGGCAAACAAGCAAAGGAAAAAAAAGTAAAAGTAGCAAAAACAACAACAACAATAAAAAAAAAAAAAAAAAAAAAAAACACCAGCATTAATCAAACTAAGGGTAGAAACTCATGAGATGGTTGGAAACTTATTGGCCAGAGACAGAAAAACCATGAATATGTGAATGTCACTCTACCTGCCAGTAACATGCTGGTGTACAAGAAGCTGAAGGCAAGGGGAATAAAAATTACTGGCAATCTCCACTCTCCAGTGTGCCTTTCTTTTTAAAAATCTGTTCAAAGTGTTTATATTATACCAGAAAGGATACATCAATTTAATAACTTAAATTCCACTAAAATTATTATTGACACATCATTGCCAATTAAGGAGTTTTTTCAAAGAATATCCTGTTAATCTATTTGGGGGTTAACTCTGTTCTATTGGTTACCTATCACTACATGACAAATTATCGCTGAATTTAGCAGCTTAAAAAAACATCTGTTAGATCATAGTTCCTTGATAGTTCCACAGGTTCAGAAATTTCCATGCATTTTAGCTGGGTCCTTGGGTTCACTGTGTCTCTTAAGTCCAAAATCAAGGTACAAGCTGAGGCTACCATCCTCTAAAATCTGAACTCTGGAAGGAGCCCCTTCAAAGCTCTCTCATGTGACTATAGTCTTAGGTCCTTCCTGCATATTGGTAGGAGGCATCAGTTTTTTTCCCCCCCTACGGGGACCACCCCCCTGAGCAGTTCAAACACTGCAGCTGGTTTGTCTCAGAGTGAGAGAGCTGAGACAGAGATTACAGAGATTAGGGAAGGGCACGCCAAGACAAAAGCCGCAACTCTTCACAAATTCATTCTGGGAGAGATAATCCATCACTTTTGCCTTCTGTTCATTTTAAGAGTGTTACTGGGTCAGCCCACACTCAAAGGAAGGGATTATAGCAGCCTGTGAATACTACTAATACCAGAATTATTACAGCCACCCTAAGGTTACTTACCACTTGCATATCAGATGCTTTTGATTACAGTAAAAAAATACACGATCCCAAAGGTCTGACCTCCCCTTTTCTAGATTTTAAGGAAAAAGTTGAGAAAAAAAATTAACTCCAACTGGCTTTGTCAAAAAAGAAAGAAAGGTAATTTGTTTAACAAAAAAAAGTCTCAGCCTCGAGGTTGTCCTGACTGTAGGTCCAGCAGGATTCTGTTGTGCCCTGACATGTAACTTCTCTCTAAATAGTTCTGTATGGATTCTATTGATCTGTCATGTCCTTTCTGCCCATCCCTCCAGCTAGGGGGAATCAACCTCCTCCCCACTTGACCAGTTCTGGGTCATCTGTCCACTGCTGGAATCTAGGGGAAATGGACAGGAGCAGAAGTCTAAATCCTATGGAGAGATTAGGGGAAGGAAAATTTGAGGGGCTGTTACTACAATAAAAGGTACTGGCTCATAGGCAAGCAAGTCACTCATGCCCACTGCACCCATCTGTTCTCCTTTATGTCTCTACCTGCTTTAATTCATGTGGGTTACTTTTGTTGTAGACCTAAAGATGCACATGATGGTATTTTAGTTTACTGGTAGGAGTAAGAGAACTATTCTCCTGAGAAAAAGTTCATGCTAAATGCTTGTCTAAAAACACAGTAATCCATTGTTTTGCAAGTATGTTCTATAGAAGCAAAATGGTTCTTGGAGTGCCTGGGTGGCTCAGTTGTTTAAGCGTTTGACTCTTGATTTCAGCTCAGGTCATGGTCTCAGTGTGGTGAGATCAAGCTCCACGTCGGGCTCTCTGCCCAGCACTGAGTCAGCTTGAGAGTCTTTCTCTTCCTCTTCCTCCGCCACCTTCCACCTGCCCTTGTGTGTACAGGCTCTCTCTCTAAATAAATAATTTTTTTTTCTGTTTTAAGTTTTTATTTACTTATTCATGAGAGACACAGAGAGGCAGAGGGAGAAGAAGCAGGCTCCATGCAGGGAGCCCGGATGCAGGACTCGATCCCAGAACTCCAGGATCACGTCCTGAGCCGAAGGCAGATGCTCAACCTCTGAGCCACCTAGGTGTTCCAATAAATAAAACCTTTTTTAAAAAGTTTCCTAAGCTTTTCTCTGGCTTTATCGAGATGGAATTGACCTAGAGCATGGTGTACGTTTAAGGGCATACAACTGTTGATTTGATTTGTATATTGTAAAATGATCACCACCATAGCATTAGCTGACATCCACATCACATTACTACCATTTTTTGGGTGTGAAAACATTTAAAATCTATTTTTTAAGCAACTTACAAGTATATAAAATATAGTATTAACTATAATTATCATTCTATATACTAGATTCCCAGAACTTATCTCCTACTAGAAGTTTGTATTCTTTGCTCAACATTGTCCCCTTTACCCTACCTGATAACCACCATTCTAGTCTGTTTCTTGGAGTCTGGTTTTCTAGAAGTTCCAAAGTATAAAGGTCTACTTTCCTTCCCTCTCCATCCAGTGTCCAAGCCAGACAGTGGATTATACTAACATTTCTGCTTTACCAATTCATTTGTCAAGAGGGCTGTGTCAGGACTGTACATCAGGTGGTTTAGGTTCCCCGTGAACAGCTTTCTCTAGCACTTCTGTTCATGACAGCTTGTTCACTTTGAACACCCCAGTTTCAGGTCTCTCCATTACCGTAGAAGTAGGAAGGAAAGGGAATAATTTATTAAGTCTTAACTACCAATAGATATATAAATGGGGAAAATATCTTCACCTCAGAATCTAGAGGGAATTACTCAGCCATCAAAAAGAATGAAAGCTTGCCATTTGCAACGTGGATGGAACTAGAGTGTTATTATGCTAAGTGGTATAAGTCAGAGAAACACAAATATCATAGGATTTCACTCATAAGTGGAATTTAAAAAACAAAACAGATTAACATAAGGGAAGGAAAAATAAAATAAGATAAAAACAGAGAGGAAGGCAAACCAGAAGAGACTCTTAAGAGAACAAACTGAGGGCTGCTGAAGGGGAGCTGTGGGGGGATGGGCTAAGTGGGTGATAAACATTAAGGAAGGCACTTGATGGGATGAGCACTGGGTGTTAATACACAACTGATGAATTGCTAAATTCTATTCCTGCAACCAATACTATACTATGTATTAACTAACTTGAATTTAAACAAGAACTTGGAAGAAAAAATAAAATAAAATAAAAATCTACAAGGGAATTTTGGAGTCCAGACAGCAAGTAGCTCAGAGACAAAGATATGGCACATAACTCTGGTGTAGGAGCCCCTCTGCACCATCCTATATCAGTAGGAAACATAAGACCTGCTACTACCATTCAGTTTTTCCTCTGCTGAAAAAAGGCATAAGAAACCCAGAGAATAAGATCATGAATACTTACTGTTACAATTTCTAGATTTAAAACAAAACAAAACAAAACAAAAACATAGGAGAAGAATTCAAAGGAAAGAAACAAGAGATGCTGGAAGTTATGGGTATATTGGAGAAAAACACAAAGACAGCCTGGAAAATTTAGCCTGAGTGTAAGCCTTTTCATCTATTTGAGATTCTTATCTTCCTGTTTGGTGACTATAGGGATCAAATGAGAAAGCCTGAATAATGCACAGCTTCCTAAGATGCTATTCATATTACCGTATTTTCATTATGCCCTTCACCCTTCCATCATTATTTTGGTTTGGAGAATTTCTTTTTTTGGAACAGTTCTTACCCATTTGGTTATCTATAAAATGTGTATATTCTTCACATTCTTCCCATGAATGCTTTCCGGTTTTTAATCCTAGACTCACTGAAGTAGAGTAGTTATTTAGACTATTCTATAACCAAGAAGGTGATCTTGTAGGGGCCACAGTATTTACTCCACAAGCAGATCTTAACCCTCAAGCCACAGTCATTGCCTTGTTTGTATCTGATTGCTTTTTTTCAGTACCAAAATTTCTAATTACTAGAATCAACTTGTCATCAGAATGGTTTTCTGTCTGGAAAGACTTATTCACTCCATTTTCCATTATCTCTCCTACATCTTCCTTGAGCTTATTTTTTCATTAACAGATTACTATCTCTATATCCCATCAGTTTTATTTCCTTCCAACCAGGTTTATTACTTGCACCTCGCTGCATTCAGACAGCTATTGTAATCTTTTCAGGTCATTTCCACGTTTCCTTTGTTTTCCACAGATGTAGTTCTTGTAATGTTGATATCTTCGGGAAAAAACGTCAACTTGAGTTTGATTTACCACAAGAGGCGGGAAGAAACGAGGCAAGAATAGTTGACACATACGGTGTGTTACAGACACATACAGTGTGTTACAGACTCATAGTTTAAGTAAAAATGATATAAATCAGACCTGATTTTCCTATAGAAATAATGGTAAAATATTTTTACAGAAGCATAACCCTGAAGTTTTTTAAAGAAATGCCCATATATTTTATATTCAATCCAGTATGAAATGATTTTTAAAGATCTGACAATCTTTTCAAATGTGTTAGTCAAATAAGCTTACCAATCATATATAATTTTACTTAGTATTGATTTACATTTTTGCCAAAGTTAAATCTTATCTTGGTAATTCCAGACATATTTTGGAAAAATAAAGAGGAAATAAATATTTCCTAGGTCAAAATGTTCTGAAATATTTTTTTTTTCTTTTGGTAAATAATAATGGACATGTTTGAGGAGACTTAGTTTTTTGTGGAGCCCTCCATAAAGTGACCTGTGGAGAACAAAAATAATGCTTAGGCTTTAAAATGTGGTGGATCCTTTGATAAACAAATCAGACTAGATTAGGATGAAATCATCTGCATGGCTCTATGTGCTGATGAATGGGTGATTTACATGTAACTGGCTGAGGTTCATAAATGCAAAAATCTGGAACTCTTACTCACCTCCTTCCCCTGGGGACAGACTTGCAAAGAGAATTTGAAATAGGTTTTAAATGGAAGTGGGTCCATCCTGAGTTTTGTCCTCTGATAACAGTGTTATTCTTTTAAGTCAGGACAGTATTGAACTCTGTAAATTTTCACTAAAAGCCCCGGTATAAGAATCAAATAAATTAATTTCACATATTCGTTGGTACATGATAGGCACTTACAGTAGTTATTTATTGAATAAAGAAATGAACTAATGGTTTCTGGATCGGAAAACAACCAACTGAAAGTTAAAGTAAATAACTTTGCTTTTAGAGAGCCCCAAACAAGAACCTGAAAGGTCCATTTGACTGCAGTCAACCATTTTCTCACCTCAATTTATTCCAGCCCATTTTTGTGTATTGAGCCATCACAGCCAGAGCAGGAGCACTAATCAAATACACCCAACCACAGATTTACTCACAGTTTACACCTGTGAAGTTGAACACACCATAAATATTCTGCTACGCTTTCTCTTAAATCTGCCTGCAAGTACCTTACAGGATTATGGTAATATAAAATTTTTCTACCTTCATCATATTTATAGTAATGAGTCGTTTAATTGACTTCCCTACAGCAGAACTCTCTTCCTCTTGAATTAAAATAAGAGTAAAGATGGGGATATTAAACTCTATTAATAGTTTAAGATGTAATAAATGGCTCCACCAGAAATAGCTGACTCAGACAGACGAAGATATTTTAATTTCTCAACAATTCATAAGCAAGGACTGACTTCCCAGGTACAGAACTGGGGAACTGTGGGTTCTGCAGGAATTACTCCAAGACCCAAATCAGAAACTCTGAGAGAGGGAATTGTGTTCTTTACCAAATCTTCCTGGTGGTTTCTGTACATTCTAAGTTTTGTCAACCATCCCTCACAGTTTCTCCTGTGAATTAAAGAACGATTTCCCTAATGATGGTTATGTACTATCTTAAGCATTTCATCCTATAAAATTTAGCCGCATTGACAACTGACTGAAGAGTTGTAAACTAGTAGTAAAAACAGTAGTTGTAGCAGTTCTACTGATAATCACATCCTCAAATATTTTCAGGAGAAAGACAACATGATTAATATTCATAAAATCACGAAAATGACTCAAATATTTGTCATTAGCAGCTGCAAATTTACTAGCTTTCACGGGTCTCTTTTAGTGAATTCCCAGTATGCACGGTGCACCATGCCAGGTATTCCTTATATTACCATTTTAGTAAATATTAATGGTAGTGTGTGTAATAGGAGTTAGCATCTCCATTCCAAATAAGACTGAGGCTTAGAAAAACAGGGCAAGCACTCCACCATCATACCAATCAGTTCTTTCCTTTCAGAGAGTGTGCATTCCAATTTAGAGAAATACTATAAAACAAGGCAAAAGAAGTAAGGCAGAAAGAGAGGAGCCTACTAACCTCACCGAGGAAGCACTGATGCCTGAAGCTCCCCTAGTCCTCAGGGATTCGAGCTTTCCAGGAACTGAGCTTTCCCTTTCTGGAGCCAAGATGTCATTTCCCAGCGCCTGCAAACCCACCCATCCACTTCCACTTCCTTTCCTTTTCTCAGTTCCTGGTTGGAAGCTAGTTGTTACAAGAGCCCCACCCCTGGAGATTCTGGTTCAGTGCATCCTTCTTGGAGGCCTGGAGGAGGTATTCAGGAAATACTATCCAGGTTTGAGGAAACTTACCAGGAGCGCCTACCCATTGGCCTAACAACTAATCGTTCACAGCTGGGCCACAAGCAGCTTGGTGTAGGCAGATTTCTTCAACATCCGGTATCTTTTTTTGGTTCATTTCTCAGGATTTTGCCCAGTCCATGCCTTCTAGTATCCAGCTTCTCTCATCTAAAATTTTGATTTTTTTTAAATTGCATATTATTTGCATTTTAAAAATTTTCTCTCATTTCTCAGTGATAATGGCATTTTAAGCCTGAATTTTCGGCAAGATTCTCCTGCCAAACAATTTTCAGATGTGAGAGCACGGGGAGAAAGTGCCTGACATACTTACACACAGCCGATACTCCATAAGTAATTGCTGAATGGATTAAATAATAAATCTCATGTTTTTCACACAAAATCTATATTCTCGTAATGGTTTTTGTTTGTTCTCTGATCTTTCCTTTTTTCCCCCCTTGGTATTCTATTTTTGTGTTGAACATGTAAATTTTTGCCCCTAATCCTCTGGATATACTAATGAGATAGCATAAAATATCTTTTTTGATTTATATGATGTTCCGAGAATACCCTTTTGTCTTTCATGCTACCGGTGTTCATTATATATCTGTCTGGTAATTTCTGTTTGTCCATTTTATTTGATAATTAAGCCCTGGGAGGGTGGTATGGGTTTCTTCTTCTGTAATATATACAGGATGATTTCTCACCTTCCCTGACTAGGAAGTCTGCAGGGACCCTGATGTATGGGGAAATGTTGGGATTGACTGGCAGTCTTCACCTTTCAGGTGGTAGCTTACAGAGAAGTAGCTAGCTGTCAGGCAAGGACTCTAAATCCCCAGAACAGAGAAGGTTTTAGTGTGAGGCTTTAACACTCCATTAAAAACCTTTGCTCTCAGGGTGCCTGGATGGCTCAGTCAGTTAAGCTTCCAGCTCCTGATTTTGGCTCAGGTCATGATTTCAGGGTCGTGAAATGGAGCCCTGAGCCAGGCTCTGTGCTCAGCACTGAGCCTGCCTGTCCCTCTCCCTGTGCTCGCCCCACCCCCACCCAGATCATGCTCTCTTTCTCTTTCTAAAATAAATAAAATCTTAAAAAAAAGAAAAAACAACTTTGCTCTCACCTTTGTCACCTTATTACTATTTCAATTTCTTAGAGAAGAACCACTTGTCCTTTTGCCAGAAGTTACACTATGTGTATTGGTGAGAAGGTGACAGGTGTTGGGAACAGTTGTTCCTTTTTATAGACCTTCAACTAGTCCTCGGATTTGCTTCTTACTCCAGCCCAATGCCCCTCTAGGATTTAGAAGGGTAGATTAGCTCTCATTTCTACTGTAGTCCCCTTGTAGAGTACTTCTGTAGTTTAACTTTGAATTGGCTTTTGATCCCAGATTTATTAAGAAGTGTTAAATTTCTGAGCACTAAGCTGTTTTGTTTGATTTGCATTTTGTTGGTAATTTCTAGTTTTATTATGATGGGTTCTGAGAATGTGCCATTTATGAGTTTGGACTGTGGCACTAGATTACTCTTGTTTTGTTGGCTTTTGGTTTTGGTATCAAGAAAACAAGCAACATCATGAATTCTTCGGCTGCTCATCACTTGAATTCTCTTCCTATGCTCGAAGACTTCTCAGATTGAGTTTTAGGGTGCCCCAGAAACTTCAGCTAATGGAAGCTGGTGGGCAAAACTCACTTCTGCACATTCCCTGGGGCTGCGTGCAGTACCTGCTTGCTCTTGAGGAAGGATGCTAAAGGGGTTCCTTACATCTTTGATCAAACCCCTGTCTACTGTTCAACCCCTAGTCTTTCATCTTTTGCCTGTGAGGTATGGAGAATGCCTTTCAATCTAAGCACAATTATGAGCAGGACATAGGGAAGGAGGTGATGAGGAAACTTGTCTCATTTAGAGATTTCACTACTTCATTGAAAGTTTTTCTTCCTTTGGTATTTATGGTGGTAGTCACAATATCATGCTCACTTGGAGAATCGCTTTCCTACCTTTCCATTCTGGATTCTCCATCTTGGACTATCTACTTGACTTGCCCCAAGTGACCCCTACAACTCTAAGACACAATCAGCTTTGGTCCTAATGAAGTTTTCACACTCCTTCAATTCCTACCAACCACTAAGCACACACAGCCGTGCACATACATAAGGATAGGTGCAAGAGCGCATGCTCACATGGAACACTGACTTCATAATCCAAATCGGTGATTTTTTTGAAGTGGGAAACAAGTCCACCTGTTTTGTTTGTCTCTCCTTTGATATGTTTAATCAAAGCCTCTTTGAAACTAATTGGCTTTTTTCTTAGTCCAATCCCATTTGATTTGTCTATTATAAAATTAATCCAAATTTTGTTCTGTTGATAGCATCGTTCTTTCTGAGCCCAGTTTTAAAATTTATTGTGTTTACTTGATAATTTCTATTATACCTAAAGGAAAGAAAGATAAATATGTGAGCACAATTTGACATCTTGAAATCAATAGTTTATTGTCTTTGTTTCTTTATAAAAATAAAGCATTCATAATGCCTTCGCTAGCATGTTTCTTTTTGGTTTTGTGTCTTATGATCTCCTTTACAGTTTTAGGTCCATCTAAAGTAATTTACCTCATTGGACAAGGCATGATTTCGTATTAGCACTCTGACACAGTAGCATTAGGAAATCTGATTAAGCAAAAATACAATAAATGCAAACATCTGGCATTGAGGGATAAATTTCTTAGGCACACTTAGAATTTCTTAGTAAACTCACTGATACCAATTTACCCATCCCCAAACCATTGACATGTGTATGTTCATTAGGTTAACAGAAAATTTGGTAGTGTGCTATATTTCCATTCAGAGCTCTAAATGTTCTAGCTTTTCCTGACCTGAGTTTGACCCCATCCACAACATTCCTTGGAAACATGTTCACTGTAATGTGTAATTTTTACTGCTTTCACATGGCTAGCCCTAATATACAAGTTCTACTCTATTCAATCATAATATCAAATAGGAAGTCATTTTAACTCCAAATTTATCAAACTAAAAAAAAAAAAAACACAAATTTATCAAACTATTAATCTCTTTGTCTAGAGCTGTGGATCCTATTCTTTTACTTGTTGCTCAGGAGACATGTATTAGATCACAAGAGACTTCCAAGCTCTTGGAATATTAATGAAAGTCCAAACTCCTCAACATAAATAACTAACTGGCACTTAGAACAAAAACGCTCTTCTTATTCTGTTTGCATTTTTTTTCCTTAGTACACTTTATAAAAGATAGGATACAAATAGTCAAAGTCAGGCAGAAAAAGTAGAAAAACAGAATATCTAGTTTGCTTTAATGGAGGGAGTGGGACTTATGCCCCTGTCTGAATAGAAGAGTTAGCCAACAGACAGAGGCCTTCTCCTGTTAACATTATGGATATCAGCCAAGTTTGCAAAGAGGTAGACAGTATGCCAGTCTAATTTTGACCAGAAGCCAAAGGGATGAACCTGGGGCCAAAAAGCAAAGAATTCCTCACTTCCCTAGAGATCCAAAGAGAGACACAAGACAATAACTTGAGCCAGAAGTTGGAAATAAGAAGACTAACTAGATCCACTACAACCTCTGAGGTTGAGAGGTCTACGGACTAAAAGAAAATAATGACAGGTGTGCTGTGAAACCCAGATTTTGAAAACTCCACTATTGAATATTGTGAAGAGTAATACACCAAACATAAAACTATATGTAGTAAAGAAAAGGTTGGATAGCAGTGCTTTTTTGTTTTATTTCGCTGAGATATTAGAGGTGATTTTGTAAGAGATTCCTGCCTTCACAATACAAATACAACCACTTCACCTCCTTTTTTGCAATTTGAGAGACTTAGGTGCACTGGGTAGGATTCAGGGGCAATATCTACCTTTGTGCTCTGAGTCTCATCTCCTCCTACTTTTTCAGAGAATTTGTTAGATTATTTTTTACTCCTTTCCTGTTAATTTCAGCCAATTTCTCCTGAATATTTCTTTAACATCTAAACACATTTAAGTAAACATATACTCTATTTTAAAAATAGTTCTCAATTTTATATTCTTTCTCTAGCTAATGTCCTCTACCTTTCCTTCCCTTTAATAGCCAAGCTTTTTGAATATTATATTTTTTAAATTAAAGTATAATTGATTCACAATATTACATTAATTTCAGGTGTGCCACATAGTGATTGGACAACTTTATACATTATGCTACACTTACAAGTGTAGCTGACATCTATGAGTGTAGCTACCATCTGAAAAGTAATTATTTTTTGTTTTAATTTTTTTTGTGATTTAATGGATTTAATGTAATTCAGTTCACACTTCAGACCACTGCAACCTGACCTAGCTCTTAATACTGTAAGATTACTTCCCTTTTAAAAGTAATCAAGAGTTCCTCATGATTACATCCAATGAGTGTTTCTAGTTCTCATTTTTTATTTGATCCGCTAAAGCATTTGACTTCTTCTATCAACATTCATACATGTCACTCTCTGGAAAGAAGCTCACCAGGCTTTTTGTTTTCTTTCAAAGGACTTTACATAGTCAATTTGTGTGTATTTTAACTCAGGGACAGCAGTGAAAGAGAGAGTGCAGTCTAAGGAAATGCAAAAAAAAAAAAAAAGAAAAAAAGAAAAGAAAATTAAATTTCAGGAATGTGGTATTGGATGGTATTCTTTGGTTGTTGGGTTCAGACTGCAGATCGAAGACCAAAAATCACACAATGTATAAGATACTGTTGTGTCTCATTTCTAACTAGGAAGTAGTTTGACAATTCCAAAGGAAGCAACTCATAAGAGATTTGTTCATTTCATTATATAGAAGTGACCTACACTTGTAGAACAAATTTTCCCTGTTACCCATTTTGCAAGAACAATGGCAATTTCTAGTTGTTCTCCCAATATTTCCCATTGATTAAAACTGTTCACTTAAGAATGGATAGCTAGTTACATTCTCAAATACATATGTCACTAAAAGTGTCATGATAATGAAGAATTATAAATATGCATTTTAAAATTTAAAAGTGAGTTTCAAAAAGAGAAAATAATTCAGATAATACTGGGAATATTGGAAATACTCATTATTTATGGAATAGACTATGAAAAAATGAAAGATAATTTGAGACTGGAGAAATAGGACCCATAGAAAGTGTTAAAATTTTGAATATCACATTTTGGATGTTTTATTTTCTTATTTTAGAATTTCTTAAAAATCTAAATGCATACTTCTAAGAGGATAGTTTTGAAAAGAATATTTTAAAATGGTATTCGTCTTCATCTCTACTTCTTATTACTTCTCCTTCCTTTTGAATATATATAAACATCCACAAGCCAAAAAACTCTAAAATGGGCATGGATAATTACACTGGTTTCACATATTTGGTGGAAAAGAGAGAATAGGGGCCTTCTCTCATATGAGATGCAAATCAGAAAATATATGTGATTTAATGGCAGATTAGCATCATTTATTTTTATATTCACTGCATTTTGTTATTTTTAATAGAATTCCATTTGCCAGGATTTGGTTCCAAAATGTAAGTTATTTAACAGATATCATTAGGTTGCTAAGCATTAACACTTAATTATCATATTAATAAACAGTTATTACTCTCTCCTACACTGAGCCTTGCCTCTGCCGCATTAGTATGCATGCACTGCTCTTAGGCAACTTAATTGTCCTTAAAGGAAATCATTACAATTTAAATGAAATTGGGAGCTACTGGTTAGGGAAGGCTGTAGGGCATGCAAAATACATACTAAACAAGGAACTGTAATTTCCCCAAATCGCATTTTTTTTCAGTAATTTCACATCACAGCACTATATCTATTTGGTTAAGGGGAAAACAGTTTATTTTTTGCCTCGCAATTTTACAAGGGCACCATTTAACCAAGGACATGCAAGACTCTGGAATGGTAGCAAAAGAACTTGAGTAAATCAAATAATTTCTTTGCGGCTGGTAAACTGTTGTCAGCATTTGCAACACAGTCAACGAAGCAATAAAATATAGCATGGTGGGCAGCCGTCAACCACCTCGTCTGCCTCTAGGACGGAGGGCAGCAGGAGGCCAAAGACTTTATGGAGACAGCTGTTGCCTCTTCCCATATGTGATTTTGTTTGTTCACTTCACAGCAACACGCTTCACATGCTGTCACAAAAATGGGGAATAGGGTCATTCTCTTGTGTCGTGTTACCCCTCTCTCCCAGTTGAGAGCTCATTTTTCACATCCTCAATCCTAAAATGACTTAGTTTGGTGATGAAAGTTAAACACTGTCATCTGCTATTGAAATGCAAAGAATTTAAGTATCCCTGAACTCTTATTTCTGATAATTAATCAGTGTTTTACACAACCTTAAATAGCTCTTCATTTTTAGTGAGTGACTCATGATGAAAACAAGGATTTAAATCCTGTGGGTATTTAGCATTTTCAGATTAATTAGTTAGCAACTGAGAGTTAACTTCATTAGTGTCCAACTTTGTGGGAATATGTAAGAGGGATAGATGGTAAAATGAACAAACACCCTACCTTTTCTGAAGTATACAAACAATAAAATAAGAACTTAAAACAGTGAAACTAAACCACAGGACTGACAGATATTAAGGAATCCAGAAGTAGGCATCTACTAAGCTCATTGCAATTCATACCTTTTACATGCCAATTAGAAATCTCCATTTTGCAAATTAGAAAACTGATGTGGGAAAGACCCATTAGCTTCACCTGGGTCTCATAGTTACTAAACGACTGTACGAAGTTTTAGATCCCAGGTCTATCTGCTTCTGCACCACATATTCATACTTGAGAACCTCACTATGAACCCGAAAAGCACCTATATTTTTGGCACAGACCATCCTATTACTTCTTGAATGGTCTATCAATGCAGAAAAAGAAAACAGATTAATTATTGCAAAAGATTTGTAGAAATTCTCTCTTCTCATACATTACGAGTTACTGTGTTTTTCTGCGCTTTTTCATCAGGAGACATGCTTTCTGAGTGAAGGTCTATATCATGGCTGTTCTTCATAGTTTTATCTTCCTTTTCCGAAGGGGAAAAATAACCAAATTAGCAGGCAAAAGTGCGGCGTCATAGACATTGATAGATGTGGCCTGTAATGTAAAGTTGAGCCCCATTTTAAAAATGTTTCCTTGTTTCCTGGAGTCCTTGTGGTGGCTTATTGAATTTTCAGACTAGTGATAGAAGAATTTCCATAACCTTGTGCTCTCTGGGAATGTGAGCTTAGGTACGATGTCTACCTTCTTGGAGTTTTGGGCTTCTTGATTGTAGGAGAAGAATAATAATTTATACTATATTTATTTTACAAGTCTTAAATGGGACAAAATAGATATTCATGATTTTTCTTTTTTTTATAAAGCAATGGAAAAACAGCAATTTTTAATTTTAAAAAATTATTATTATTATTATTATTATTATTTTTTTTTTTTACTGAGTTGCCACAGTATAGGAAAAATCAAATGTGGGATTTAGACTCAGAACTAGGTTGGAAGCACAAATACTATCTGATAATTGGACATTATTTCATCTCAGTTTCAGTTATGGCATCTCTGAATTAGAGATTTGTATGATACTTATAGTAAGGATAAAAGGAAAATGTTTCAAATGTCTGGTACCTTCAGAATACCTGAAGAAAACAATACTAATTACTAACAATCCACATGAATAATCTAAAAAACAAAATAAAATTCCAAAAGCAATGTTCAGAATTTATGCTTCGACTTTACAATTTATGTTATCGGGACCAATTTACACACCTACCTCCATTCACTAATTCCCACTTTCCTTCTCTGTTGTTTAACCAGTGAAGGATGTGGCCACAGCAACCTCCATTGTCTCATCACTCTACCTCTAACCACTGCTGGCTGTCCCATCTCTCTCCTGGGTTAAGGACTAGTCAGTCTCCATTATTTCCACTACAGTGGGAGTTGGAGTAGCTCCAAAGTCCAAGTCCACCCACGGAGGACACCTTGGGAGGCTGGACCAGGTGAGTAACGAATGTTGCATTTGCTTTCTCTCCATGCTTGTTCCATATTCATTTTGACCTCCCTCTCGCTATCTGGGGTTTTACCCACCAACAAAACATTAGTACACAAGCCTTAGTTAAAGCCACAGTTTCAAAGTAATTTGGGTTGAAACAATTGAGTGGCATTCACCCTAAAATGTCACTGCAGAAGGGGACTTTAGGCTATAGGCTTAACACTTGAGTAAAATAGGACCAGGCTTTCTTGTGATAAGTGGGGCACTGATAACCCTTTGCACTCAGTGACATCATAGTCATGTTTTCACATAAGGTATACAAGTGCAGTTGATCAGTACAAGGCCAATAATGAACATTAAATAATGTGGTATGACCTTTTTAATGGCTTGCAGACTTTATAAAAAGTAAATTGTCAACTTAAGGTAGGCTGTCAAAGCCAAAGAGCTTCAGTGGTAGATTTTAAAAAGACTTATCTTCTGCAGTCATTAGATAGACTCTGTTGAAAATCAGACCAAAGATCTGATTATGGGATTGGTAGAACTGCAAGAAAGTTTTTGGTTTTGTTTTTATTTTTTTATTTTTGTTCTTTTTAAACCTTTTTTTCTTTAAAGATTTTATTTCTTTATTCATGAGAGACATGGAGAGAGAGAGACAGAGACACAGGCAGAGGGAGAAGCCCCTCCCCAGGCAGGGAGCCCTATGTGGGACTCGATCCTGGGACTCCAGGATCACGCCCTGAGTGGAAGGCAGATGCTCAAGCCACCGCTGAGCCACTCAGGCATCCCTGGTTTTGTTTTTAAAGCTTCAGTAGGTGTACTATAACCAAGTGAGAGTCATTATCGTAAAATAATGCCAGGAGGTAGAAATAAATCCATATAAGCCAGAGACATGTTAGATTAGGGACATTTTTAGGGGTTCAGAGATCTGGGGAATTCAGGATATCCTGCATTAAGTAAAAGACAAGTTGTTGCTGCTCATAGAGCTATATATGTTAAGAAAGAGCCATTGCACTTGATAAATCTATTTACATTATTGATGCAACATGCACAGCCTTTGAGAATATAACTCCAAACCATTCATCAGGAGATTCTGAATGCTATCAGTATTGAATGAGGTTCAGAAATCCAGTCTTCAGTGCAGACTGTCCTGCTACTGTAGCCATGTCATCCATTGACCAATACGTGCTAGATATGGAATAATCACAAAGGGTCCCAGAGGAAAGCCATGTACACCATGGCAGAGGATTACCCTCTTTGAAAAGCATAGTTTGTCTGCACATGCCAGAGACTTTTATCTAAGTAACCGCTTTTGTCTGTGGACATGACCAAAGAACACCAAGAGATTATGTAACTAGAACTTTCCACTATGCGGTAACTTGTTTTGAATTCAGCTAGTCCTAAGGTTAGGCAGGTGCTATAGCAATCAAATATTTAATAGAAGTGACACATTTAAGAGTAGGCTGAAGCAGATTCAGAAAGCACAAGTAAATTAAATGAACAGATGGCCCAGACTCCCTTGTCACTTACTTCTGTTTATCTGATGTTTATCCTTCTACTCACAACTATGTCCTTATGGAGGATAACTTTTGACCAATTGACAGAGTAAGAAAAGATTTAGGCCTGGCTCACTGATGAGCAACCACACTATGTTGGAACTATCAGGAAAAAAAGCTGCTGCTATGTTCTAACCCCATTTATAGGTGAGCCTGAAAGATACCAGTAAAATTAAATCATGCCAGGAGACAAACCTGTGAACAAAATACTCAGGCATCCATTTTGTATGGAGACATCACTTAATACATGGATATACCTAAAACGCTGTGTAGTGGATAATGACTGGAAAGAAATAAGAATGGAAGCCTGGGGATAAGGATGTCTGAAGAAGAATTAAATGGATGGACTCAATGGGAGAAAGCACAAAGTATGAGGATTTGGTCTCTCATATTCATGCCCACCAGTGTGCTTTTACTGAAGAACAGGCTTTCAAAAACTAGGTAACATATGACCTATGTTGTGCATGTTAGCAGGATCCCCCAGACATTTCAATACCTGCAGAATGGCCCTATGAATGGAATAGCAATGGCGGCATAGCTGGAAGCTATGCTGAAATAGAGGTTATGTTTACTATGGAAGTAACTTCCACCAGAGGAAACTTCACTGAAGTGAAAGTTGCAGATTATCACTAAGCTATTTTAGGCTCCTTATTCCAGGATTAGTAGGCAAGGAAAGAATTATTGGATTGCCTGGTAGAGTTAACCCTGAGTATCAAGAGAAGCTGGGGGTACTTCTGCACAATGGGCACAGAAAGGAAGATGTATGGAATAAATGAATTTTGACTTGACATCACTTGTTGTATAGATGCAGCAAATTCAGCCAGATACAAGCAAGAATGTTATATTCAGAACCTTCAAGACATGATCTCAGTCACTTCATTACTTCACTACACAAGGTAAAATACTGGTCAAAGCAGAAGGGGGTGGTGAATCTAGACTTTGGAAAAGAAATATCAGTTAAATCTCAGGAGTAGCTGCAGCGATGGGGACTCAAATATGGTTTGCTAACCTTCTGAAATACTTCTGAGAATTCTGCAACAAGCAATAAGTTACTGGATGATTGGATTTGTACCTCCATTCTTGATGAAGTCGTGTGGCAATCTTACTTTCGTATTGTTAATGGAGAATGTGAGCAAATCTGAGTGGTACAGTGGAGGGACTGTATGAAACCCAACTTATGTGCTCTCCCAACACATTTGCTAAGTCCCATTTGCCTCTCAAATTTCGATGCTTACAAAATGGAGAGCCTTAGCTGCCACTATTGTCCTCTAATCTCCTAACACAACTAGCTGTCTTGGGAGTCCTTGAAATGATAACCTGACCTTCAGTGCACCGGCTATGGAGACAGCAGAGCATCTGCAGTGCCAAGTCTTGTCTTAGGGAACACCTAGATATTCTCACAGCTCACGGCTTCCAGGGTCAAATAAAGAACCTCTCTTGTGGGGGGCAGTGCTGGTGGTGGGTAATCTGACTTCCCCAGTAGCTACTGTCCATTGGCATCAATAAGAACCTAGAATGGTAGCAAAATTCATACTTCATGAGGTGAACTTCAAGCCCTGAAAGATAGGATGTGAGAAGGAGTTAGCAGATAAATACTGGCTCTTACTTTTCCTAATATTGAACACCATGGGATATTTTCATATACTGATGTGGTAGTTTCATACCCTCTTTCAGAATGTCTTACATAAACAAGCAACTGAATGCTATTAATTGAAAATCAGTGGCCAGCTTGGAAATGGATCTTTCCCCCACTCCTTCCTTCCTTAATCTTCCTGCTCCCAAATTCTACTGATTAAAGCAAATTCCAGAGCCAGCCTGGATTGAAAATGAGTGGAAATGGACTCCCTAATACGACAGGAGGAGTTTCATGAATATACAGCGATGGAAGGAATTCTTGCTAGGAAGCTTTCTAGAAAATTTGTCACAATATTTATGTCTTTCAAATTTACCAATTCTTTGTCTTTTAGTTCTAACATCTGGACATTTAAAAAAAATAATTTCTGGAATTTATTTTAAAGTTTCCATTGGATCCTTAATATTTGACATCAAAATTTAAATTTCTAAGTATTTATTTATTTGTTTTTTAAGATTTTATTTATTTATTCATGAGACACAGAGAGAGGCAGAGACATAGGCAGAGAGAGAGAAGCAGGCTCCCTGCAGGGAGCGTGGTACAGGACTTGATCCCAGGACCCCAGAATCATGACCTGAGCCGCAGGCAGATACTCAACCACTGAGGAACCCAGGTGTCCCTAAATTTCTAAGGATTTGTTTTTAGTTTTAGAAAAATTCCTTTTTGGAGTATGCTGTTCTTTTTCCTCCAACTTAATATTTACTTTTTTCCTTACAGATGATGGAGTAGACATTCTCCAAAATGAGCTTTGATGATTCTTGTCTTCTGGTATCCATACCCTTGTGTAGACTCCTCCCATGATGGATAGTGATTACCCAGTATGATGAGAAAATGACTTTATGACTTTTGAGGCTACTCTATAAGAGATATCATAGTTTCTGTGTTGCCTTCCCTTGGACCACTTGTTCTGGGGGTCACTAGCCATCCGAGTCCTAAGGACATTTGAGTAGCCCCAGGAGAGAGCACATGGGGAGAAACTGAGGCTTCTTGTCAAAAATTGATATGAACCTGCTAACCTTATGAAGGAATCTTCCAGCCTCATTCAAGCCTCTGGATGACTAAAGTTTCAGACATCTTAACTGTTACACCATGAGAAATACTGAGCCAGAACCACATTGCTAAACTGCTCCCAAACTCCTAACCCAAAGAAACTGTGGAAGATAACCAATGTGTTTTTTTTTTTTTCCCCACTAGATTCTGTTTTATTATAGAATTCCCTCCTATTCTTAACGTTTTTTGACTT
This sequence comes from Canis lupus familiaris, assembly GCF_011100685.1. Taxonomy (NCBI): domain Eukaryota; kingdom Metazoa; phylum Chordata; class Mammalia; order Carnivora; family Canidae; genus Canis; species Canis lupus. Next base: position 22,368,323 of record NC_049243.1, read on the forward strand.
TTTAATGTTACTTCATTAGTATTTAGGGAGAAAAGGAAGAGACAGGTGTGTGATCTCTCTACTGTTTTTTTTTTTTTTTAAGATTTTATTTATTTATTCATGAGAGACACAGAGAGAGAGGCAGAGAGAAGGCTCCTTGCAGGGAGACTAATGTGGGACTGGATCCCTGAACCCAGGATCATGCCCTGAGCTGAAAGTAGAAGCTCAACCACTGAGCCACTCAGGCATCCCCCCCCCCTTTTTTTTTCCTCTACTGGTTTGAACTAGAAATCAGCTGGAAGTTTTATTTTTTTAATTGAGATATAGTTGACATATACCATTATATTAGTTTCAGGTGTGCAACATAATGATTCCATATTTGCATATGTTGGGAAATGGTCATCACAAAAAGTTTAGTTAACATTGTCACCATACAAATTTTTTTTGTTATGAAAACTGTATTTACTCTCTTACCAATTTTGAAATGTGCAATACAGTATTATTAACTATAGTCACCATGATGTACATCATATCCCTATGACTTATTTATTTTATAGCTGGAAGTTTGTACATTCATACCTCTTGATTCCCTCACTCATTTATTGTTATTTAAGCCACTAAATTTTAAGATACTCTATTAATCATCGCTAGATAACTAATATGGATTTTATTAATTTCAGATTAAAAAGTTGCTTTTCTGTGTTTTTTCATATTTTGAGTTCTGCTTTCTATTTTGTTTGATTTGTTATCTCCTGTTTATGTTTTTTTTTCTTTTTCTTGACTGACAGTTTATATTTAGGAGTAAAATATTAAAAAAGGTGAACTAAAAGCTTAGTGTTCACTGAGTTCCTATAAAATTATAGACTTTATCACATTTTTAAAAGATACTTACCTATCAATCGTTGTCAATTTTATTCTCTGGCTTATCATTTCCTCAGAGAGGAGTCTTTCCAGTTTCTTAGATGGGAAGCCTGATGTAGAGCTAGGGAAAGACTAGGATTTTACAATTTTAACTTTAAAATGTTTAGTTAGTATCTGCTATTTTGGCGTGGTGCTTTACCCCTGCCCTCATCTAAGCCCTGTTTTCTCTTATTCAGAGTAATTCTGGTTCAGTCTCTCAAAAGAATCAACTTTCTGTTTCCTGCTGGAATGGAGAAAGGGACCTAGAGATACTATTGGTTTCAGACAGCTCTTCATCTGCCTTTCATAGACAGCCAACAAACTGGAAGACTGTCCAAAATGAATAGCAATTTTACTCCTAAAGACTGTCAGGCACTCAGGTTCCCTCTATCTTGTTGATAGAACAGAAGGGATCTATTACTGACAGGAAGAAGACCATTTGCCTTTACTGCTCCTGATACTTTCAGCTTTTTCTTCTCTAAACCTTGAATTACATACATTCAATCTCCAAATAGTTGTTCACATATCTTGTCCACTCCCTCCTCCTTTTGCTTCTGTATATCTACATTATATCCCCTAAATGTTATTTTAGTGGATTTGGAGAACAAGTAAAAACTCATGCGTTCAACCATCCATTTAAATTGGAAGGTACTTGCTACAAAAATTAGGATTCAGTCCTCATCCCAGAGCTGGAGCTTCTTGCAGTTGAATTCACTGCCTGCTACTATTTCCATTTCCCAGTCATCTCTGCATGACAGCTGAAACAAGAAGGTAGAGCAGCTACTCCTATCATCTTAGCTGAGAATGTAGATGCCAGGTGACTCAAGTGTTTTGCTGCTGTAAGCATGTTCTCAAAAAAAAAAAAAAAAAAAATGAAAGCACCACAAGTATTAATTTTGAGGTTACAAATAAATTTTAGGAAGTAGATGAATTCACAAATATGGAACCTGGGAATAATGAGAATTGTCTGTAAATTGTTGAACACTTCTACTTAATAATCATATATGCCAAGACATGCTGATTCATGTCCTACACATCAGTGGTCTAATTAAAATGTAAAATGCTACGTCTGCTACCATTTATATATATATTTTTAAAGATTTTATTTATTTATTCATGAGAGACACAGAAAGAGGCAGAGACATAGGCCTAGGGAGAAGCAGGCTCCACGCAGGAAGACCAATGTGGGACTCGATCCCAGTTCATGCCTTAAGCTGAAGGCAGACGCTCAACCACTGAGCCACCCAGGGATCCCACCATTTATATTTTCAATGATAAAGGAATTTTGCTAACTCCCCAATCTGCACTACCTTCAAGTATAATGTTTATTATTCATTATCTGAAATAATGTCTTCTAAAATGATTGTTTATGACTTCCTAAAGTTATTTTATTCCTGAAGGGATAACATTTTTATATATCCATAACTTTCATACCTAAATCATGATAAATTTGTCAAAATACAGTAGAATATTGAGTACTTGTTCTAGAAAAAAATGTGGTTAGTCTACCAAACAGAAAATTGCTTTGAAAATGACAATTTTCCATAAATTATAACATACTGAAAACTTGAGTTTATGAATTTCTAGTACAATATAATCTACTTTCCAATCCTATGGCTTCTAAGTCATTTTGCGCTATTTGTGTAAAATGATCATACTGTTTTATTTTCTCCAGTTCATACAGATTCATAATCTACATCAATATTGGCATCCATCTCACTACTTATTTATGACAAGTCTTGATTGTAATATTTATATGACTGTTTTTATCACTAACTTTTATCTTTTCTCAAGTTGCTTTTGGGTCCATGCTGTTTATGTGCTTTTCCATAATTCAATAAAAATACAAATTCTAAAAACATAATTTATAACTGACTACAGTAAACTGACCCCCAACCATTACCTGAGATGGAACTAGTCACTAACCTGATAATGAAAGTTAAATAAGACACACACACGCACACACAAATTTAGAGTATAATAAAAAACTTAAAAATATAAAGATTATTGTGACAACAACAATATTTCTGAGAGAATATCAATGAAGCTGCAAATTTAAATTTGTGAAATGCATGTAACCAAAATAATTTCATAGTTTTTTTGAATGAACTACTTATGGTTTCCCTGAGAGACCATCAGACACTTTGAGACTTTTTTTTTTAGGTTATTATTTGATATGCAAACTTTGGAGTTTTGGTTGAAAACCCCAATTTACAAAATATGTATACAAACTACTTTCCGGGGGGGGGAGGGAGAGATAGATTTTCTTTTAAAGGGATAACAAGCTCCAGACACCAATTCTAACTATGAAGAATGTTTTAAGTTTGAAAGTAATTACTCCATATTACAGATGTAAGACTTCTTTAGATAAACAATGAAACCATTCTTACTCAAATAAGTGGCTCCCCAAAACAGATCTACAAAGATCACCATAGGAACAAGTTAAAAGTATAAATTCATAAAACACACTACCAGAAATTTTAACTCATAAAATTGGGGTGGCTAAGGAATCTACATTTTACAAAACTTCTTCAACAGTTCAAATACCAGTGATATAAATTATAAGGAATGAATTGTTGAATGCTTGCTATGGTGAAAAAGTATTCAAGTCATTTTTAAAATCTGCATTCCATATGTATTTGTTTTCTAGAGTGACCATAACTAACACAAACTAGTTGGTTTGATTTTCTCAGAGTTCTGAAAACTAGAAGCTCTGGAGGCTAGAAGTCCAAAATCATTATGTCAGCTGGGTTCTGTTCTGTCTGAAATCTGTAGTGGAATTCTTCCTGGCCTCTTCCTAGCTGTTGGTTTGCTGAGAATCCTCATGTTCTGTGGCTTGCAACTACCTAATTTTCCAATCTCTGCCTCTCTCATCACTTGACATTCTCCCTGTGGGCCTCTGGGTACACAACTGTCTTGTTGTAAGAATACTAGGCATATTGGAACAGAAGCCCATCCTACTCCAATGTTACCTTGTCTTGACCAAGCTAATTGCATCTGCAATGACCCTATATGTGTCCTTATTTGGACCTATATAACCAAATAAGGTCATATTCTGAGGTATTGGGGGCTAGGACTTCAATATATCTTTTATGGGGGAACACATTTCAATATATCTTTTATGGGGGAACACATTTCAAACCATAAACGATGCCTCTAGAGCATAAATATTCCCATATCATGCCACTCCACCTCGACAAAAGGAACATACACAATAATTTCCCTGAACTTCTAAATAGCAATATTTATTTTTTGGTTGAACAATCTTTGAAAAGAGAGTGCCTTTAAAACTGAGAATAACTTACGGGTCATTTAGCTTATCCTTTTTATTTTGCAGATGGGGAAAATTGAAGTCAAGAGACAAAAGAGATTACATAATTTGCCCAAGGTCATATAGCTAATTAGTGGAACAGCATAGGCCAGAACACCAGCCTTTTGACCATTAAATAGGCCAGTTCCTTCTCATAATACAATTTTGTCTGTTGCTATAAATTTTATTATTTTTTTGTTTTCCTAAAGCAATGTTCTCCTAGGAATATTTGTCTTGGTTTATTCAATTGCATTATTTGCAAATGAAATGTGTTTTATTCTCAATTTATTCATATAATCCATCCTCATGGAGGGTTAGAAAGTAAGATAATACACTATCAAAAATTGTTTCTATAGCAAATGTCTAACTAAATATCAATTAGTATTTTAGTATTATTGTTATTGTGTTGATGTTATTATTTTAATAATTGACTGACACAATAGCATCATAAACCTTAAAGTATTAGGAAAAATTTAACAAAAAATGTGCAGAACCATCTTAATGAAAACTAAAAAACAAAACCAACTAAACAAAATGCTGAAAAATTAAGACTATTTAAGTAAGTGGAGATATATACAATATTCATGGATTAGAAGACACTAAATTGTTAAGATGAAAATTCAATCCAAAATGATTTTTAAATGAACATATTTTCAATCAGACCCCAACAAGACTGGAGAAATTGACAAGTGATATTTATGAAAATGGAAAAGGCCTAGAGACATAAACAATGTTGAATTTTTAAAAAGCTGGAAGATTCAGGCAGCCTGGGTGGCTTAGGGGTTCTGCCCCTGCCTTCCACCCAGGGCATGATCCTGGAGTCCCGGGATTGAGTCCCACATCAGGTTCCCTGCATGGAACCTGTTTCTCCCTCTGCCTGTGTCTCTGCCTCTCTCTCTCTCTCTCTCTCTCTGTGTGTGTGTCTTTCATGAAAAAAATAAATAAAATCTTAAAAAAAAAGCTGAAAGATTCATGCTATCTTATTTCAATATTTTCTGTAAAAATTAATTATTTAAAAAATTAAGTGTTATTATAGGAAAGAAAATAGATATAAGAAACAGAATAGAAAGTTGATAAATAGATTTAATTGGGGCACCTGGGTGACTCAGTGGTTGAGCATATCTGTCCTTGGCTCAGGTCATGATCCCAGGGTCCTGGGATTGAGTCCTACATTGGGCTCCCTGCAGAGAGCCTGTTTCTCCCTTTGCCTCTCTGTGTGTGTCTCTCATGAATAAATAAATAAAATCTTAAAAAAAAAGCAAAAATAGATAGATAGATAGATAGATAGATAGATAGATGATAGATAGTTTTAACTGTTTTTGAACAAAGAAGCCAAGCAATTCAATGGAGAAAAGGAAAGAGTTTTTAACAGATGTTGCTGGAAGAATTTGAAAAAGCTATTAAAAGTGAATCTAGATCTCTGCTTCACACTATACATAACATCTAATTCAAACATGATTATAGACCTAAACAGAAAAGCTGAAACTACAAAGCTTGTGAAGAAAACATAGGAGAATATCTCTGTTATCTTGGATTAGGCAATGGTTTCTTACAAGGACCCAAAAGGAAAAAAAAAAAAAAAAAAAAAAAAAAAACATAAAATAGTAAAAAGATAAGTTGAGTTTCATAAAAATTAAATATTTCTGCTTGTTCAGACATACAATATAGAAAACAGAAAGGCAAGATATAAACTTATTAGTTACTAATATAAATTAAAGAATAAATTAAAGAATATAGAAATATAAAGTCATGAGAAAAATTTCACAACAAGAATGGCTAAAATTAAAGAGATTGACATATACTACTACATGGAAAAGAATGTGAAATAATTAGAACTCTCATATTGCTGATGGGATTGTAATGAGTGTATCTCTATAGTATCTCAAATAGGTACAGAGTCTATCACAGTATATTCATGTTGACATTATATTAGCTAGAGTGAAATGTAGAAACCTATCATTCTGCTCTTTTGCCTCACTTGTTCACAATGTGATTGAATTAAATCTTTCTTACATATATTTAAAACCAAAACAGTGTTAAATTTTTGCTTCAACATCAAACAAAATTTGTAACACTCAAGAGAAAAGGGCAAAAGTATTGCATTTGCCCCAATTTTGTTTTTTCTGCTATTTATTTTTTTCCAGAATTCTAAGAATTCTTGTATCATTTCTTTCCTGTTAAGGGAACATCCTTTAGCCAAACCTTTAGGGTAAATCTGGTGATAAGTTCTCTTAGATTACCTTCATCTGGGAATATCTTAATACCTCTTTCCTTCTTAAAGAATATTTTCTCTGAATATGTAACTTGGAGTTGACATTTCTATCAGCACTTAAAAAATATAGTCCCACCTCCTCCTGACCTACAGGATTTCTGATGAAAAACGAATATCATGTAATTGTTTTACATTTCTAGGTGAGCTGTTATCTCATGTTTGCTGTTTTCAAGGTTTTTCTTTATCCTTATTTTTCAAAGTTGAATTGCCATATGTCTTGGTGTAGATGTGCATGTGTGTGTGTTTCACTCAGTTTCTTGAATTTGTAGGTCTAGGTCTTTTGTCAAATTTGAAAGTTGTCAGCCATTATTTCTTTAAGTGTCTTTTCAACCCTGTAAGTTTCTTTTTTAGCTTCCTTCTCCTTGCCTTTGGAATTCTGATGACATAAATATTAAATAGTTTGTTATAGTTACACAGGTCACTGATATTCTTTTATTTTTTTCTCCTCATTTTCTCTCTCTTTTTCAGTTGGGTAATTTCTCCATCTTCAGATTCACTGATTTTTCCTCTATACTCTCCATTCTGCTGTTGAGACCATCCATTGAATTTTTTTATCTTGCATATTGTATTTATTAGCTCTATAATTCCCATTTGACTTTCCCTAGCAGTGAAAGAGGAATAGGACCTTAACAATGCCAAGTGGGGGTGGGAGTGGGGTGGGGCAGGAGGGCAGGGTTGTGAATGTTAGAATAAGAAGAGACTAAATTCTAGCTCACTACTTAGCTTTCTCTGACATCACCCTAGCAAGAAGTTAGTGCCTTATTAGTTCCTGGTAAAAGTGAAATTCTAGGCTCCTAAGCCTTTGCTTTTAAGGATGGAACCACAGTTTTATTTATTTATTTATTTTTTTTGTGGTATTGGCTGGTATAGAGCAGTCAACATTTAACAATATTGTCTTGCTATGTTGCACTTTTCTTGCTCTTTTAGCTAGAAAGAGCTGGCTTTTTTTTTTTTTTTTTTTTTTTTTTTTTTTTATCAGCACCCATTGGCATTCTGGGTTGTTGCTTCTTCACCTCCAAATCTTGGATATATGAGGCAAAAAGAAACCCTAGGGAACTTACTGCCTTGTTCTTCCTTGGGTCCCCGGTCTCTAGTTATTTTGTCTTTTTCTCTCTACATTTAAAGATTATTCTTATGTTTGCTTTATTGTATTTTTAAATTTTATTTTAGAGAAAGAGAGAGCATGGGAGCAGGAGGAGGGGCAGAGAGAGAGGCAGAGACTTTCAAGCAAACTGTGCACTAAGTGTGGAGCTCAATCTCACCACCTTGAGACCATAAAGCCAAAATCAAGAGTCAGATGGTTAACCAACTTAAGCCACCCAGGTGCCCCATCCTTACGTTTGCTTTATATGCAACATCCAGGAATTTAGATATAATTAGAGGGAGGAATAGCGGAAAGTATATCTACTATCTTCTCAGAGATGAAATCTCAATTCCCCTCTTTTGAAAATAGGACTTGCTGGGGACACCTGGGTGGCTCAGTAGTTGCGCATCTGCCTTTGGCTTAGGGCATGATCCCAGAATCCGGATTGAGTCCCACATTGGGTTCCCTGTGGGGAGCCTACTTCTCCCTCGGCTTATGTCTCTGCCTCTCTCTCTCTCTCTCTCTCTTTCATGAATAAATAAATAAATCTTTAAAAAAATGAAAATAGGACTTGTAGAGATTGCCTTTACCTCTTGAAAGCCTGATAGAATATGATAAGTTTTAATTATGAATTTTGTTTTTGTGTGTATGTATGCATATATGTATTTAGTTATTTATTTTGTAGAAAGCCTTTCCAGAGTATTTGCACTACTAGCATGCAATAATATGAAATAGTAGAATATATTTTGTATTATTTTTAGAAGTTTAGAAAACTGAAATTTATGGCAGGCAAATCTAAAGAATATTAATGATTTAATTCATATCTTTTTTTAATTTATTCATAGAAACAGAGAGAGAGAGAGAGACAGAGACATAGGCAGAGGGAGAAGCAGGCTCCAGAGAGAGAGCCTGACATGGGACTCGATCCCAGGTCTCCAGGATCACACCCTCAGCTACAGGCTGTGCTAAACCTCTGCACCACTGGGGCTGCCCTCATATCTTATTTTCAAAGAATGTACCTACGTTGATTTATATGAGAATCATAAATCAATGATTTAGAAATACCATCAACTAAGGAAATCTAAAGTCATTCAACCATATACCACTTTTGTATCTAGACTCGGGCTACAAAGTAATACTAATTCCAATGAATGGGGATTGCTATATTTGGGGGAACTAATTTTATAATCATTTTTATACTTTTAGAGTCATTTCACAATGGCAGGCATTGCACATCTAGTGGATTATAACAAATTAAAAAAATAAATTGACTAAATAAAATATAGAATATAATTAGGGCATTGGGATGGGTTAAAGACAATTTTCTTATTAGTTTGTTTAAATTGTCTTTCAAAAATTAAGATTTACATACTCTGATGTAGTTAACTTTCTCAGAATTCTTTCTCTGTTATACTCACAAAGGTAAAGTCAGCTACTACTACCATGCCTCACATCCCTGTCTTTCTTGCTCAACATCAGAATTGTGGGCACTGTTTTCTTGGCATTTCTATTACACTTATTTCCAAACTGATCTCTGCTTCCTCCTTTACAACACTGTATATTCTCCTTACTGTCAACTGTGTCTTTCTTTCCCTACTTCACATACTATATCCCATTCATCATACTCTTAGAACTCCCTAAAATCACCATCTTACAGACAACCTCAACTTCCTTGTTCCTTAATCTTTCTGTTACATGGACTGGCAAAGTTCAACCCTCAATCAATCTGACTGTCCATTGCCACTAGTTCTTCATTCAGGTTGCTGAATGCTCTTGAGGAAAATCACTCAGTTGTATGGATTTGTGTCAGTTCACATTCATTGTCTGAAATTTCAGGTGGAGATCGTATGCTGTTTGAACTATGTATTATGGGATTCCTGGGTGGCTCAGGTGGTTGAATGTCTGCCTTCAGCTCAGGTCATGATGCTGGGGTCCTGGGATCGAGCCCCTCATCAGGGTCCCTGTATGGAGAAGAGCCTACTTATCTCTCTCCCTCTTCCCTTCCCCCTGCTTGTGGTCTTTGTCTCTCTGTCAAATAAATAAATAAAATCTTAAAACAAAAAAGAAATACGTATTATATTTGTACTCAGTTCCTAACACAATGTGTCATACATTCTAGGCCCTCAAGAAATGTTACCTGATGGATTAGATTTCTTCTGCCAAATCTTACTTATCTAAAGCTATTCTATCATAAGCTCAGTACGTTTCACATTCTTCAACTGTGAGTTTATTTTTAAAACATTTTTATTATTGCATCTAATATATTAGAGAAAATTTTAACATAAATGACCTTTGAATAAGACCAATAATTGGTTTTGGTTGTCCTCACTTTACTGATCACTTTCACTCCCCTTGTTGCCTCTGTCAATCAAGAAATTCACAAGGCAGTTCCAGACTTGCTGGCATTTTGGTCCTCTGACTTGCAGCACATTATACCTCTAATTAAGTCTCTGTGTTATTTTAGTATTTTCCTTGTTTGGCTCAATATCTCTCTTCCTTTCAGGTTAAATGTTGTAAACAGAAAGCAAGTATAATAGCTGCCCAATCAAATTATGGAAGGAATGCTGAAAAGGTCAAAACAGCAAAACACACTATGGTAATTTATGTAATGTAGAATGCATTAAAATTTTGGACTTCATTTGCCTCAAAAAAATGTAATGGCAGGATAGATATGGCATAGGCTATTCAGAATGAAGTCTTATCTTCCAACTAGCAGGAATTTACTCACCTTTGTTGTTCCCCTGCTCTGGGAACATCTTTCCCCTGGTCAGAGGGAATGTCACTTCCCTGCCTGCTGGCAACCTCTCTAGTTCTCCCCTCATCATTTGTCCTAAGAAGAGGAAAGAGCAAGCTAAATCCTCCTTGTCTTGTGAACCCTCATAGACCTCATGTTCTTTCCTCTGTGTGCATTTCTTTCTTTTACAAGCATCGTTTATGAGGCTGACAAAGCTTTCCTTATTTAGTCTCTAGTGATATATGATGTATTGGCTTTGGCATGAACCATTTAAACAAAAACTAGTACTTACAAATAGAAGCAGAGAGGGTCAGAGTATTACCATTGCCTACTAAACTGACATGAATTTGGAATGAAGTGACAAAAGGCTGTCTGGTTACTCCTACCAGGTATTAGCTTTTGAATACAGATTTAGTAAATATGTTGTTAAGGAGCCATGGTGATATACTCTAAAATAATTAAAGCCACATATTTTCCTCATTCTCCTTATTCATTTGATACTATAGTCATCAGGACAAAGATAGAGAATAATTTCGCTATTTGAGAAAAATTCCTTTATTGATGGAAAGTTTGAATCAGGTGTAAGATATGCATGGGGACATCTATTATATTTGCCTTGGTGTGGCTAGCTAAATTATAGAAAGATAAATTTATATATACATTAACCAAATGAAATACTTTGCCATTGTTGATTATTGGGTTCATCAGGAAACTGGCTCTGAGATGGAGTTTAGTGCACAGGATGTTTGTTGAGGTGGGTCCCCGGGATCAATACCTGTGGAAACAAGGAAGGAAAAATGGTGGTCAGAAAGAGAAGACATGCTTCAGTCCAGCTTTACCTGAGCCCATGGACAGCTTTGAAAATTGAATAGGCTTTCCAAGTTGACCTCAATTTTGGTGAGGGAGCCCGACTCTGTATCCCCACATGGACTAGTCTGCATACAGGTTGTCATGGATGGGGCTATCCTTAGACAAAATCACTCTTTGCAACAGGGGCAACATTTGAAAAACCTAACAGCTGAAATACATCTGCTGACCACACTCCAAAAAGTCCCCTTTACAAGTCCCTCACTGACAAACTGTCTGGAGGGTTCTCTGCAGGTAAGTGTAGCCAAGAGAACATGTTCTCTCTCAGGGGCTATGGATAGTGGATGTAATCTGTGTAACATTTGATTGATTGCTCAAAAGGAAGTAGCTGCACCCAAGGAGATGGTCCAGGGGATGAGAAACGGCTTGAAAACAGCTTCGTTCAGACATGTAGATGGGCTCGATTCTGCAGGGGAAGAAAGGGAAACAAATGGAAAGAACCTGGGTTTCCTCAAAAAAGGACTTCACAGAGGCATGATGCTTTTCAGTCTGAACCCCTCTCGAACTGCATATCTGAGAACAATAACTCTTGTTTGAACTAATGTATTCTGTGGTTTATTTATAATCAACTTTGTCCTTCAAAGTACAATAAGAATATCTGGAAGTGAGGTGCTACTAGACAAAAACTAAATCACATGGCAAGGCATCACTGTAAGAAGGTGAAAAGGGATGACATGAGTTTTCTGGCTGCAAAGATGACAACTTCTATTGGGACACAGCGAAATACTTGTAAAGCTATCACCTGTGATAATTTCAATGGCAGACCATATGCTTATAAATCTGTAGCTTTACTGGAATTTGTTTTAAAAACTCAGACAAATGATGTGTTTGGCTGCTCTGTTGTTTTAGCAAAATTACTGTTAAAGAGAGCTGAGATCAGACAAGAAATGATAAGTTTTGCAATTCTATATAGAAGAAAATATAGCACTGCTAAGAGGCAATCTCTGCCTACAATCAGCAATCATATTGACTGAGCAAGCGTTATTTTGGGCCCTAAAAGTATTAAAATACCAACTGCTTTTTTATCCTAAATAGCAGAAGATGAGATTGTCACTTGCAACCTATATCTCCAGACTCCAAACTAATCTCTTTAGGCAGAATAAGGAGTCTGTGATAAAGCTCAGACGGAGGTGTTGTCTTATCATCCAACTGCATCCTTTCAAGGTATCTTCCATTTAGATGCCTTCACATCATTGGCGAGTGGATAAGTCAAGCCCAGAACCAGTAAAGAGAAGAATTGGTAGGCTTGAGGTATATGTTTAGAAGAAATCTTTGGGAATGGTCACTTGAAAAAAACAAAAACAAAAACAAAAACAACCAAAAAAAATGACTGAAACAAAGATGACAATCTCAAGTTTTTTGAGAGAATTTTATTGCTAACGAAACCAAACCAAATGTCTGGGTTACCAAAGCCAGTTATTTGCATATAGTAGACTGATAGATCATACTACTACATTTTCTATTAGTACAGATACAAGTTTGTACAAGTACAAATTAGTACTACATACAAATTTTCTATTAGTTTATAGATTATCAGGTTGCAAAGTGTCATATTTAGGCTTAATGGAGATGACTAGGCTTCACTAAGACATTCTAAACTGAGCCAGATGTGATAAATTGTGGAATGAACTGCATATGGGAATAAGGAAGGACCCATGCATTTGGGTCCACTTATTCACCACTGCTCCAAATCCATTCTTCTATTACAGTAGATTTTTGCTGAGCACATGACTGTTGAGACATTTTCCAATCTCTCTTGCAGTTAGTTATAACATTTTTTTCTTCAGTAGAATGTGAGAATGAGTGAACATCCAACTCACTTGTTAAATGAAATTTATTTGAATGGCCTTTTCTCTCTCCACAGGCCACAGTATAGAAGAGCGTTGACTTTCACTCAACAATACAGAAGAGAATAACACGTTGGCAATGGCAAAGCAGAAATGTGAAATGAAACTGGAACTTGGTTTACTTCCTGGAGCAGAATCATCTGAACCTGCCACTAATCTCCAGACTATGATGAGAGAGAAAATATATATACTCTTTCCATGTATAACACTGTGTTTTTAATTTTGTTTTTTATAATAGCTGACCTTATACAGCAATTAATATGTTAGCAGTTTAATTTTTATACAAATGTAGTTATTTATCTTTTCATATATAAAGAGGCTTCATACTAGGCACCTTTTTTCATGATTTTTATTGGGACAAAATAACAACAGAGAGCTTTGTCCAAAGATTTGTTTTCTCTCAGTGAGGCAAAAAAAAAATAAAATAAAATAAAATAAAATAAAAAATAAATAAAAATAATATGCTAATTTTCAATGAAATGTATTAGGCCTAAGTAACATATACAAACACTATTAGAAGAAGAAAAGATAGCAGTTATGTAGAAGTTTTGAAATTCAGAACAACTTTCCTGCCACTGCTACATTCTGTTCTGAGTGATTTGGGATTTGGAGATATCCATAAATACAAATCAATCAATTCCTCTATCTCACTTACTGGATACATCTGTGAGTCCTTAAATATTAAGGCTGTAGCTATGGCCATGTGACTACTTCACTTTTTTTTTTTTTTTTAAGTGGAAGAAAAAAACTCTTAAATGACATTATCAACTTTAAGAAATTCAAAATATCTTCATTGAAATAGAAGAATTGAACTCCATTAAAGCAGTTGGTTAGATTTGTTCTGTTCTTTGTTGTGCTTTCATTTTATAAACTCCCCACCAGTTTATCTATTTTCTGAAGCACACTGACAGGTGATACATGCCTCAAAACATACCCCACGTGTTCTTTGGAAGTGGAATTGGTGAATAAGTAAATATATTACTCACTCTTCAGCAGCCAGTGATTAAACTTCCATACCACCATTTATTTCTCTACATGTGGTAATTTACTGAAAGGTCTGGGATGCTATTCAGGTAGTTCCTTCTTCCCCATTTTGGTCCTATATTTCCCAAGGACATTGCACCTATATGTCATACTGACCAAAATTTAGAAAGTGCAGGCAGTGAATGGATTATTATGTGAGACTGGGCCAATTATTAACATAATCCAAACAGCGTTCAATTTTGCCTTACAAACTGACAGGTAAAATGACACTTCCAAAATTTTCATTATTAAAGCTGTGACTTCAAAAACGTTAAAAACTGATGGGGCACCTGGGTGGCTTAGTGGTTGAGCTTCTGCCTTTGGCTTAGGTTGTGATCCCAGGGTCCTGGGATTGAGTCCCACATCGGGCTAACCGCAGGGAGCCTGCTTCTCCCTCTGCCTGTGTCTCTGCCTCTCTCTCTGTGTCTCTCATGAATAAATAAATAAAATATTTAAAAAATTTAAAAATGAATAACAGAGGTTTTTATTTTTACCTACTTCACACTAAACTCAGGATGCTAAGGACCATTGAGTTCTATTTGTTTCTGGGGAACAAATTTCAATTTTTAACCTATTCTCATTAACAGAATTTTGAAATTTTTTTTAAGCTAATTACTTTTGGAAAAATACAGATCTTTAATTCTATCAAGTGTATGTTGACTCCATTCAACCCTTTTTCTCAATTCAGGATGATATTCATCAATATTACTTTTTCATAGGTGCTTTAAAATGATCATTATTAAAAGTATAAATAGAAGTCAGTTCTCATATAAGAAATGTTATCTGAAGTTGAAAATATAGAGACTAAAGTTGCATGAGTTCAATTTCCTATTGGCTTTCTTTCTCCAGCCTGTCAGAATTTAACCTACAATTTGCACAAAAGACACCAACAATAGCTGGTGAAATATTCGTGCATACCTTACCCTGCCCCTTTAGTTATTTCAACTTGCTTTATTTATTCACTTAAACTTACTGAAAAATATTAGAATCATTTCATATAATCGTGTGAAGTCATCAATTCAAACAGTACCACAAAAATCAGGTATTGTTAGCAAATGGCATTTTAGCAATTCCAATTTCTTAGCTCTTACCTGAAAATGTTTATTTTTTAACACACACACACATTTCTTCTGACTCCCAGAATTGAGATGATTTTTTCATTTGAAATAAATAGCTAATTTATCAAAATGTACATTTGAACAATTTGAAGATAATGAAAAAATACTTTAAAAGATTTCCACATAATTCTCCCACTTGTATGGTATCAGTATTTGATAAATGCAGATAGGCTGTATTATGCATATTTAAATATCAGCTTATGGGGGCACCTGGCTGGCTAAGTCAGTAGAACATGTGACTCCTGATCTCAGGGTTGTGAGTTCGAGCCCCACATTGGGTGTAAAGATTATTTAAAAATCAAATCTTAAAAAAAAAATAATCTCAACTTACTTCATTAAGTACTCATTTGCTTTGAGAAGCTGGTGTTCTCTTAAATTTTCATCTCTTACCCTCTTTACCCACTAGCTCAACCTCTTAGAGGTTCTTTTTATCCATTGTCAGAATAGTTATCTTATTAACTGCATTTAATGTGCTGTTAAAGCTAACCTCTCATGCAGTAAGATTACATGCAGTAATCTCACAAGGATCCACACTCATGCAAGTACCTCACTAGATTTTTTTTTTTTCATGAGAAGCAGGTTTCTGTTTCATGCAGGCCTTGACATGGAGACAGCAGGGCTGTATTAGAACATCTTTACTTGTCACTTACTTCATTGCATGCCAAACAGATAGAGCTTTAGGAATTTTTGAGTTGTGGCATCATTTGGTACATCAAAGTAATAAGCTTGGGTTTCATATGGCAAACATCCTGTGATGTACTTCTGTTACGCAAGTCTCTCCACACAGAGTTACCTTAAAGTGGCTCATTATTTAGAGACTGTGTAAGAAAAGTATTTCCTCTGCACAAGGAAAAAAGTCCCTTTCAGAGGAAAAATTGTATAATGCCTCCCAGGTGTGTAAGAAAGGTGAAAAAGTACAGCTCATCTGATGTACTGCTCGTGACTTTGTAGGCTTATTAGTTCCCCGAACGAAGACTCATCTGCCCTGCATTTCCGTGGTTTAATTTAATGGACAGATTCTCCAATAAAAGTAGATGGAAATAAATGCATTAGACAGCTCATGCAAGGAGCAAAAGGAAAAAGATTTAACCATCAGAGTTTTTATATCTTTGAAATGATCTGTTGTTTCAACCAATCTCGATTTCTCTAGCTTATGCTTATTATTCTTTCATCTGATTCGTATTGCCATCTGGTTCATGTGCAAGTGCAAATCATAAGCAAGAAAAAGCAGAGCTAATTTTCTGTGTCAGCTTAACAAACAAAAGCTGTGCGATATGGATTGCTATCATTAAAAGTATCTATCGTGAAATATTGATCTGAAATAGGTTACTTTTCCAATGTTTAGATATGTGATGGTAATTAGGATTACTTGAAAAGGGGCGAGTGTCAATCTAATGTGGGAGGCTGTATTGATTTTGGAAAATGACTTTGTAAAGCAACTAATATTTTCTACATATTTCTTATGAATTAATATTTAGAATTCTTTCATAGCATAGATTTTATTAACTGAAATATAAGAATTAATAAATGACCTGAAGTTTCTCTTGCATGTGGATGGCTTTATATTAATCCCTTTGAATGGCATAAAATGTAAATTCTAGTTTCAGTGGAAATTTGAAAACTAATAGAGAAAATATGATCAAAGGGAGGAAAAGAGGGGTATCTTTCTGATCGTCAGCTCGTTGTTGATATTTTATGTATCAGAAGTAGGTTAAAATCTCCTATTTTATCATTGTTCCTTGTTCAACAACAACAAAAAATGTCTTTTTCTTCCATAAATAAAATTAAGTATAATAAGATAATACTGATGTAAATCATTAAATTGTTAGGAACAATACATTCAATAATGAAATATAAAACATCTGTTCAAAAAAGGCTTTAGTCTCTCACACTGTTAGAATAATTAAGTTTATTTTGCTTCTGTGCATTAAAAGTAATGGACAATTACAAAGGCACTTTATCAAATAGAATTTCTATAACTTACCATAAAGATTTATGTCCATATATAATGTTCGCATACATAAATATTTCCCTTTGGAGTCAAGTAAATCTCACAGATGGAACAATCTACTCTTCCCGGTGTAGAATTATGTGAAGACAATTCTCTATTAGCATTACAGTTATGTTTGCTTACAAGAAGAATGGAAAATTATCTCAAGAGACTTTTGGTTTTTTAGACTTCCTTGGGTATTAATTCCTGTTCTTGGGACGCCTAGGTGGCTCAGCAGTTGAGCGTCTGCCTTTGGCTCAGGGTGTGATCCCGGGATCTGGAATCAAGTCCCACGTCAGACTTCCTCCATGGAGCCTTCTTCTCCCTTTGCCTGTGTCTCTGCCTCTCTCTCTGTGTCTCTCATGAATAAATAGATAAAATCTTAAAAAAAAAAATTCCTGTTCTTAAGACCTGTATTCCTCAATTACATCCAATCAGGATCTTATGTATTTTTTTAAAGATGCGTTATTTATTTATTTATTTATTTATTTATTTATGAGCGATAGAGATAGAGAGAGAGACAGAGACATAAGCAGAGGAAGAAACAGGCTCCCCACAGGGAACCCAATGTGGGACTCCATCCTGGGAATCCAGGATCATGCCCTGAGCCAAAGGCAGACGCTAAACCACTGAGCCACCCATGAGTTCCAGAGGATCTTATGTATTAAAAACACTTCAAGTCATTCAAAATAGTATTTATTTCAGTCATTTAAGATCCAAAACATATTATGGTTTTGGATAGGAACCAACACAAGAGCAATGACCCATGCTCTTATGTAATCCATTCTTTCTGAGTGCAATCAGGATTTAAGACTCTTTTTTAAGGAACAGAATATGGCAGAAATGATGAGATTCCAAGATTAGGTCATAAAAAGCTTCTGGCTTTTCTATTGGTTACAGTTTCTTAGTCTCTCTTGGATCACTAACCCTGGGAGAAGGCAGCTGCCTTGTCTGGAGGCAACTCTACAGAGAGAAGCCATGTTCAGACAATAACTACAAGAGCCTTAAGAGGAAGCTTCAGCCACTCCCAACACTTTTGACTTCAACCTCGTAAGACTCTAAGCCAAAAGCTCACACTGGACCATGGCCAGAATCCTGACCAGCAAAGACAAAAACTGTGAAATAATAAAACGTTCATTGCTTAGCAGCTATACTTGGAGGAAATTGCTATATGATGATATATAACTAATACAGATGTTCTAGTAAGTTTGTACATTTTTCTCTTGCTTCTGTGTAGACTCAGAGCTAACTTTTCATGGCTTATTTATCTGGAAATAAGCCACTTTGCATGTGGATGATATTATATACCTGAATCATGATATTTACAAAGGTAAATTCTTAAGCCGAATTAGCTACTTTCTTTTATCTGAACCCTACTGGATTTATGAAAACTAGAACAATACAACTGGGCATAACGCAATATAAATCATTTAGAAAAGCAATTACTATGAGACAACTAGAGAATATTCTTTCTGTGAAGCAAGGAGGGAAGAAGAAACCTACACTAATGCCACAGACTTTGTTTCAGAATAACTCAAATAGATTCTAAAATATGTTCTTATGTGTTTTATGTATGATGTAATGATCTCACTTATTCAGTGTTTCCTTCAGTTAGGAGTTTTTGTGCTTTACTTAAAGTTCTCTATTGCTTTAGGTCTACAACTTAAGACACCTAAATTATGTAATTTAAATGCCCTTGTATATGATCATTCTTGAATGATCATTTTAAAATGAAAAATCATGGGATCCCTGGGTGGCACAGCAGTTTGGCTCCTGCCTTTGGCCCGGAGCGCGATCCTGGAGACCCGGGATCGAATCCCACGTTGGGCTCCCTGCATGGAGCCTACTTCTCCCTCTGCCTGTGTCTCTGCCTCTCTGTCTCTCTCTGTGTGACTATCATGAAGAAATAAATAAAATCTTTTTAAAAAATAAAATAAAATAAAATGAAAAATCATCTGAGAAAAAGTTAATAATAACTCATTTTATTTGAAAATATGCAAAAATAAAAGTAAGACATACCAAAAAATCCACCTTGCTTTGCAGAGTAGATAAAATGCTCATGTGGATTAGCTAAGAGAGAAGGTCATTTGTCTATTAGTATACTAGATGTGGCAATTTTTTATTTGTAAGACAGAAATGACAACTCTTTACAAAATCTGCACTAAGATAACACACTAATGAAGGAAATGTATTGAGTTTAATGATGAAGCATGACCTTTATGAGCTTAACGGACAAAGCTGAACCCTGACATTAAGCTCCAAACCACTTGAATGTGTAAAACATGGTGTTCATATCTAATTTTGAATGAAATTTGGACTGCCCACAAATGCCTTACACTACTTCCTGAGCCTTTTCATCAACAGCTTGCTAGATTGCATCCAGTTCACCATCTGGAAGTGTCACTTGCTACAAAATAAACCTGCTCCCTGGATGACAGCAGGATACCTAAGCATCTGCTGTTTAATAAGCTACAGCAGAACATCCACCACCAGCACAGGAAGGGGCAATATTTCAAGGAAATGATGGAATCATCTAATATTAGCCCTTGAATGTGCCTTAGGGAATTATCTCATTTATCATTTTTAAGGTGTGTTCCATAAGGTACTAGAACTGTGGGATGATGAGAGGGATCCCATGTTTAAAAAAATAATAAAAAATCCTTGAACCCCAATTAAGTTTAGAAAATTGTGTGCTAATGACGAGAAGTCAGAAATGATAATAATTGATAATGTTTTAACTTAATAGTCTTAATGAGGAAATAAGACATGCAAATAAATAGATAAAGAAATAAGGCATGACATAGAAAACAAAATAACAAAAAAGTAGACCGTCAAGTAGAGGATGAAGCAAATGCAACAGAGTCTGGAAAACTGCCTGTGTAGAGTAACATGCACCAAGAAAGGAACATTATATTTTTTGTTAGTTCTTTAATATCTATTTCATCTTTGATAATTCTGCTGTTTTTTGTTTTATGATAGAAGATGACTGCTACTTCTTTTCTACCTTCCTATATTCTTTTCCTCCTTAATTTGCCTCTCAGATAAAAGGTCAACTTTAGACAGATGTTGGATTGAGTCCTAGATCTAGGTCTCATGATCTGGGAAAATTCTGATCAGGCTGACATTTTTAAATTTTCAACCATAAGCCTGATTCCCTAAGTTGTAAAATGGATCTGATTTTCCAATTCAGAGGTACTAGTCATATTTTTTGTTGCCTTTTCTTAAATTATGAGGTATTTCAAGCATACATAAAAGCAAAGGAGGACACATCATGAATACTTTCATGCCTACTACATGATCTAATATTCTACCATTTTGCCATGTTTAATTCAGATTTCTCCTTAAGAAATAAAACACTAACGTAATTTAAGTCCCATTTGTGCTTTTTCCTGATTCCATTTTTCTTTCCTTTCCAAAGAACACAGGGATAGAGTTTATGACCTTGTTTATGTTCAAATTAATACAAAATAACCACAGTCTTGTTGACTCCTTTCCCAAATTTCCCATCTCCTAGGATTCCATTTCCTTGGTTAGTCAGGTGCAAAAGAAATTCCTCTCTGACTCATGCAGAGCAGTTTAGTTTATACTGTTGCTTTTTCCTCACAATCTGAGCTTGAAATCTCTACTTTCCCTATATAGTTTCAGCAGTGTGATTTGTTCAGCAATGATTATTATATTTCAAGGAGGGATTCTGATGCCATGTTTTCAGCTAATACATTTGTGCAGCTCACTATAGTACTATGAGTATCTTCCTATTCCTAAAAAGTGTCAGCTCAGGATTCTCAAAGAGAAAAAGAAAGGTGCAAATTTGTGCCTATTGAAAGAAAGCAAGTGCCAACAGAGACTCAACAGAGAATGGGTTAGGGAAGCAAGAGTTCCATAAAAAATAGTCTATGGAGGGACTCAACTTTAAGCTATTGCAGACTCACAGAAAGAATTGTTTTCAATGGACGTATATATAAGGATGATTTCTGCCTTTGCCTAAAGTTCCCGTTTGGATGGCTGGAGGCAGAAACGTTGCTAATCTCAGACTACCTAACAGTCAGCCAGGTGACTGGTCTTGAAGACGATGAAACTGCATAGAAGTACTGCACATCTCCTAGGAGATGAAACCTCCACGGCTTTATAATAAGAAAGAAATGAAGAGCATTGCAATGTACCGAGGACAACAGTTAGAGGGAAATTTTCACTAATGAGAAATTGATTTAAAAAAGCAGCAGAGAGCCAGTTAAACAGGTGGGCTGAGCACATGCTTTTATTTCCATGTTCCCTGGAAACTCTGGCAATATAACAATGAAAGATTTTTAAAAATCATAAACACATACGCCCCAAGAAAAGAGAGTTAAGAAGATAATAGGACATATTTGTCAACAGAGGTTTTGAACCTAAAATGTGGGTAAAGCTCAGCAGAAATGAGAAAACTAATACCAAAGCTTTCAGGAAGATAGTCAAGATGTGGCTTAGTTAGGGAAAATCTCTGGAATGGGAGTGGGTTATAACAAAGAGGTGCTGCTGTGGTTGAAAGTCAGACTACTGTTTGAAAGGCTATCTTAAAAGATCTTATCCAAGATCCTCTCATGCATCCTGCAGAGTCAGACAACACTGATGAGAACTCTCTACATTTCCTCTCTGGAGATACTGAGACAGAGCAGTACACCCAGAAACAGCAGGGCTTAGTGGAAGTCTACTTACCTAACAGGGTACTTTGCACCACTTTCTTGACCTTGCTTCCGTACTGGAAGCAGTCATTTTGAGACTGGATAATTTCTCTGTGAAAAATGAAAAGCTGGAAAGAGGAAAGATCTACACACAGTCAAATAGGCTGATGGACCTTTGCCTGATCATTAGAGGGTAATGATCATCCATTAATGAACTCCAATGCATGGGATTATTTGTGCTTCAGTCTTAAATAGGAACTGAGAGCCAAGGAATGTGAAACATTTGTGAAGAACTGTTGATTTGAGAAATGGAGACCGGCACCAATGAAATGCCCAAAATGAGAGTCATGCAGCAGGTACATAATGGAAATGACTCATTGGAGCAGGCAGATTCCAGTGAAACTTTCTCTAAGAAAAAAAAAAAAAAAAAAAGAATAGAAATTTTGATGTGTTTGGCTGTATTAAAGGAGATATTTATTTGTATGGGAGAGTTTGGGGATGAATTAAGGAAAAGTATAAAAAATCCTCACCAATAAAAAATAACTATACTATTAATTATGAAGAGAAAAATTATACAAGAAAGGAAATATAATACTAATTAATAACATAATACTAATAAATAGTAGTCAACAATTAAAGGATAATGCTAATGGCCATCATGGAAAATAATATAACCAAAATTTTTGTTATAGTTAGATTGAGAAGATGAGGTTTCTGGTGGCTGTTTGAATTTAAAAGAGATAAACTCCCTAACATCTGTAGATAGAATTTAATAGATAATAATATATAAAAATTATCTTAAAGTATTAGGTAAATAGTATCTAAGACTTAAAAAATAAGAAATATGGATAAAATCATAGAACAAACAGTAAATATGAAATTTGCTACCTCTGGGGAATAGCCATGACAGATTAGTGTGAACCACAAATTTATTTTTTATAACAGTTTTCATAGATCTCTGTTATTAAGCCTATGGATATTTACTACTTTGATAAAAAAAAACATTTTTATAAAAAAGGAAAAAGAAAATACAAGGGCGGGATCCCTGGGTGGCACAGCGGTTTGGCGCCTGCCTTTGGCCCGGGGCGTGATCCTGGAGACCCAGAATAGAGTCCCACATCAGGCTCCCTCCATGGAGCCTGCTTCTCCCTCTGCCTATGTCTCTGCCTCTCTCTCTCTCTCTCTCTCTCTCTCTGTGACTATCATAAATAAATAAAAAAATTTAATAAAAAAAAAAAAGAAAATACAAGGGCTGTGCAGAGTGCTCTTTGGTAGAAGAATCATACACCAGGAAAAGTAAGATGTTTCTGCAGCTTCGCAGTGTATAAAATGAGGATTATAAGACTACTACTGAAGATTGTAGGTATTTTTCAAGCTACTCAGGAAAATACAGATTTTTGAAATTATTATTATAGAAAGGATGGAGAGGAGGGGCCAAGAGAGATGATAAGGTTCTCATGGACAAGAAATACCAACCTAAACTGTAACACTAGACATTTGATCAGTGTTGTTGTGGCATAGCAGAGAACTGCTGGCATTGCTGTCCATACACTTTGCTTCAGTTGAACTTTGGGATTGGAGATTGGGATATGGATTGTGAATGCTGATGCTTATCTGACTTGCCTCATGCCTGGGCACTTGTTTTTGGTGATAAAGGGAAATTGAGCAACAGTAAGTAGTAGGTACTCAGCTTCAAAGAAACCATATTGCCAAAGTAAAACAGCATGAGACACTAAGTAGCCAAACAAAGTGTTACTGTTCTTTGATATGAAAAACCAAGTGAATCATTTGTTCTTAGTCACACTAGCATGGATGCTCTAACAATTCTTTTTTTAAGAGTTCATGGTAACTAATATGAAACCTCTATTGCAGATTATTTGAAACAGTCTTGCAAGGGCCCAAATAGCTGTCATTCCAAAGTGTGGCTTCTTTCTTTCACAACTCAATATTTTACATGTTTATAAAGTGCAAAGATTAAAAGTATTCCTTTTCAGATACGTAAATAGCCAGATGGAATGGATACAGTCTACGGACAATGTTTAATTTTCAAATATTGAGGGGGGGAACCACCTTAGTGTACCTTTTTCTGAAAAGGTACATATTTTAGTAAATGTGCTCAACTTTCCAAGAGTATCTTCAAATATGGTATTATTTGAAGAGTTAAGCTAAGACCTCTCAAATTCAGTATCCTACAGGGTGCAAGAGTAGCATTCAGAATCATAATGCCACTTATCAATTGATAACTCTAATGGAAATTCATTATTCTTTAATAAATTAAAACTTAATTCCTAAAGGTTGTCAATATGAAGAGCAGTGGTTGAATGTCATACTCCTGACTCTTGTCACCTGTATTCTTTTGACAAGCTTTCACTAATTTTTCTAACAACACTAGAATGACCCCACTGAGTTATGGGTCCTAAATCCTTGAAACACTGGTGAGATCTAACTAGAGCTTTTAATCATGATTTTACGGTCATGTTTTTGTGAAGCCAATACATCATCTAGTTATACACAATCCTTTTTTGAATAATGTACTCTGTTTAAGACAGAACTTTTTAATGAATCAAAAATAAATAATGTTATCTTTTCAAATTCCTATTGTCCCTCTTAAATGTCACAATTGCAATTTGAGCTTATACCTAGTTCAATTTCAGGGTAAAAGAGATTTTTGTGAATCACCTCAGACAATTGACAATCATCAGAGCAATGTGACCACGTTTCTACTATGTGTATATGTGTAAACCTCATTATATAAGTATCCTTAATCCTCAATATATGATTTCCAATAGTATGAAACAGTAGCATGATTCTGTCTGCACTTCTTATTTGGCTAAATTCTTGTTTTGTTTTGTTTTTTAATTATAATTGATTTAAATATTGTTGAAAATTAAATAGCCTTCTCTCAATTCTGCCAAATCCTTTTTTTTGAGATAGCTGTTGGCATCTGTGTCATAGTTCTTCATCATGTATGAATCCATTCCCTGTGAAGTCCAGATTTTGAAAAGATTTATTCTATACTGAGAAATTTGGCAATTTCTACCAACTTTGATTACATTGCCTGGTGTGTGACAGGCAATTTTCTGTGTATGATTTTTTCCCCCAATGCTGGATTATAGTGCTATCATTTTAAAGACATCTTAAGGGATGTTTAGGGATCTGAATTTAGTTTAAAATTCAACCCTCTGTTGTGTTGTACAGGCAAATAAACAACTAAGTTGACCCCCCCCCCAAAAAAAAAAGAGATGAAATCTATTGCTAGGTTTGCACCTGGATAGATAGTTAAACTGCTAGTAAATCCCAACCTCTGAATCTGTATCTGGCATATTTCTCGATTACAAGTTACATACAAATGCCAGAAATTACAGTTTAGAATGTGAGGGTGGGGGTGGTGAAATGGTTTTAACAGCAATGCTTAGATGTAAGAAGGGGCAATTAACACAAATAGTCTTGCGCTACTAGGTATTATAACTTCACTGGCAATTCAAGAAAAACTATGTAGGAATTGTTTAAAGGGCTAGTCTATTTTGGAGTGAATACTGATTGAAGATCCATTTGCATATCAAGGATAAGAAACTTTTTGTGTTGTGCTGGTGTTTTTGAGGGGTGTTATTGTGATAAAATTTGAGCAGCAGGAAGGCCTCTAAAAATCCAGGATACCCCTTAGAACTTATGTTCTACCCTTTAGAACATAAATACCACACAAGTTTTTTTTTTTACTGTAACTAAATGCATTTATATTTTATTACCTATGTCAGATCTTAAAAAGTGAGTTCTTTTAAATTATACGGCTTTTATATTTTTGTTTCGTTTCTCTTTTTTTTGTATTTTTTTTTTAATTGGAGTTCGATACCACACAAGTTTTAAGTTAATTCATCTTTCTCTTAAAACCCACTACTTCTCTTCATAGCTTGACTTCATTAGACTGGGATCATCTTTATCTTTCCACCTTAAAGTATACACAAACCTGTTTAGAATCTCTATTTTTTTCCAGCTTTATTGAGATATGATTGACATAAACATTGTGAGAGTTTCAGGTGCACAATGTAATGATTTGATACAGTTATATATTGTGAGCTAATTACCACAGCAATAGAGTTAGTTCATAGGTCCATCACCTCACTTAATTAACATGTTTTTTTTTTTTTTTTTGGTAAGTACATTTAAGATCTACTCCTTTAGCAACTTTGAAGTATACAATGTACTATTGTTAAGTATAATCATCATGCTGAACGTTAGATCCCCAGAATTTAATCATCTTTCAACTAGAAGTTGACCCACTTTGACCCACACCTCCCAATTTCCCCAATACCCCAGCTCCTGGCAACCACCATACTACTCTGTTTCTGTGAGTTCAGTTCTTTAGATCCCCCATATAAGTGAGTATCATATAGTATCTGACTTTCTCTGTCAGGCTGATTTCACCTAAGACAATACCCTTAAGGTCCCTCCATGTCTTCACAAATGTCAGGATTTCCCTCTTTCCCCTTGCTAAACAATATTCCATGTTACATATACTTCATATCTTCTTATGCATTCATCCATTGACGGCCGCTCCTGTTGTTTTCATAGCTTGGCCCTTGTGAATAATGCTGCAGATGAACATGACAGTGCAGGTATCTATGAAAGATCCTGGTTTCCTTTCCTTTAGATATATACCCAGAAGTGAGGCTGCTGGATCATATGGTAGATCTTGTTTTATTTTTTTCACGGATTTTCATACTATTTTCTATAATGGCTGCCCATTCGCACCAACAGCGCACTAGGATTCCCTACTTTCCACATCTTCACCAACACTTGTTGTCTTCTGTCTTTTTGGTCAGAAGTCCAAAGCTGTTTCACTGGGTAAGAATCTAGGTACCAGCAGGGCTGTGTACCCTCTAGAGGGTTTAAGGGAGAAAATGTTTCCTTGCCTTTTCCAGCTTCTAGGGTAGTACTCCTTGACTCATGCCTCTTTCGCCATCTTTCAATTCAGCAGCATAACATCTTCCAGTATCTATTTTGTCTTCACATCCCATTTTCTCATTCTTCTCTCCCTCTGCCTCTTTTTTATGTAGATGCAAGTGATTACACTTAAATCTCATCCAAATAAGCCAGGATAGTCTCCCCATTTCAAGATCCTGTCAAGATGTTTTTTTCCAAATAAGGTAATATTTACAGGTTCTGAGGATTATGACAATATATTTGGGGACCATTATTCAGCCTACTACAGTAGGTGTCAAATGAAACTTTTACTGATTCTGATTTATTTATTTGTAGTTACTAGTATTGATTCTGTTTCCCTGGAATTGTGCAAAGCAGATGGATCAGTCTATCTATCTATCTATCTATCTATCTATCTATCTATCTATCTATCATCTATCTATCGTTTATCTATATCTATCTCATATATCTCTAATATACTTTAAAAATATATGATACAAGTTAAGATGATATAATTGATTATACAAAATTCTATCTTATGTGTCCTATGAGAATTTCCCCCAAGTGTCTTGATAGTGAAAGATCTGACGATGAAACTCACTCTACGTACTTTGTAATTCTTATTTTCCCAGGAAACTCTTTAAAGGCAGAAACTATGCTCATGATATTTTTCTAAACCTCCTATGTAATACCGAGCAAATATAATTATAGATTATCAATATTTTAAAATTGATTAGACCAAGTGAATTTAATTCGATGAATTCCAGTTTCAGAACTTTATAGAATAAAGTTGTTCCATGGCTTGATGGAAAAAAATTCCTTTTCCCTAGAATAGATTCATGAGGATGCCATAAATATTTTATTGTTGCTGTTTATCTGTTAATCTGCTTTTTCTCCACTGGAAGGAGGCCAGGAAGGCTGTATTTTGAAAAACATTAATAGAAGAGAGACTGAGTGTCCCAGTGAAGAGATTGCTTTAACAGGGTACAATTCCTACGCACATTGTCTTGTGAGAAAAGTCATTGTCTACACTGAAGGTGATATCTGCACCTTAGCTCATTCAGGACCACCAAGATGCACAGCTCAGAGGGTATGATTTCCAGTTGTATTCCTTTTTCCATGTCAGTGGTGCTCCCCTAGAGTTGTGTGGTACATCTGTATACAATGAGTTCACAAAATAGACTCGGCTGGAAATTCATTTAATCTCTCTCTTTGTTCTGAAGAAACATTTGATACTACTTTATATGAAGCAAAGAGGGATAATCTGTATTATGGGAAAGTATTGTAAGGAAAGCCAGGATGATCTAACAATTCTTCCTATTGAAGGCTATTAATAATGTTCCACAAATATCAAATAGCAGGCCTTAAAGGAATAAGGAATAAGAAGGAATAAACAGGAACTTTTCTGCTTGTAGAAAATTGGTCCTGATATTATTGTATGCTATTCATTATTAGGCATCCTCAGCATTTCTCTAAGACCTATATCATATGCCAGACACAATGGTGAAATCGATACATTAATATTTGCAGAAAGGTATATAAAACCTGGTTTTCGGGGATCCCTGGGTGGCGCAGCGGTTTGGCGCCTGCCTTTGGCCCAGGGCGCGATCCTGGAGACCCGGGATCGAATCCCACGTCGGGCTCCCGGTGCATGGAGCCTGCTTTTCCCTCTGCCTGTGTCTCTGCCTCTCTCTCTCTCTCTCTGTGACTATCATAAATAAATAAAAATTAAATTAAAACAAAACAAAACAAAAAAAACCTGGTTTTCAGGTAAGTTATTGAAAGACCACTTCATATAGACTATGCCACTTATAATATAGTCTAATCAAGAAAACACTTTGGCATTTTAATTTTTTTCCATCTCTTGAATCTAAATAAGATTGTTATATGCACTATTCAACAAATATTTACTGAGTACTTAGCAAGTTCCCATGTCACTTTTCCCCAAATAAAACACTAGTTCATTCTTTAATTCAAGTAACATTATGAAGTGGATTCTTTTATATTTTAATAACATTAGTAGCTTGTGTTTGTCATTAGTGTAGTTGTCTGATGTCTTTGAATGTTAAAATGGCACTGGCTTTAGACAGTTCCTCAGGGCAGGGACTGTGTCTGCTTAAATTGCTTTGTGCAGAACACAGGTGGCTGAGTAATAAACACTTTTTGCTGATGCAATGTCTTGTGTTGAAGACAAAGCCTCTGATTACTTAGTGTTTTGAAATTAGTTTTTAAAGATGCATCAGGAATCCAATTAGTGTATAATGTGTGCCTGACACTGAAATGGCTTTGGAACAGATTAACAAGACCACACCACCCTCATCACAAAAGTTTATATTTTAAAACCAATACTACGGGAGGAAACAAATGTGGACATTGAATAAGTAGATATTATTTTTAAAAACCTTAATAGAATGCCTAACTTTGTACAAAACAAACATGTGTATTTGTGTGTACATGTGTGTGCATTTTTCTTCATCTCTCCATTATGAGTGTTAGAAGTAGATCAATGACACTGTTACAAGAATGATCAGAAATGAAGTGGCATTAGTTTGGCAAAGAATTCTTGTTTGATTCTGATGTGTTCAATACAATTTTTTTTTTCTCTCATTTGGTGTAATGTTCTGTTTAGAAGGATAAAAGTATTCTTTTGGGGACATCTGCAACTCCAGGCCCCCTTTCTCATCTCTTGAGAGGCCTTTGGGGTCCAGACAAGATATGATGGGCACAGTTCATCCTTGACCTTTAACTGCTACGGGTACTCTGGCCTAATCTTTTCTTACTTCTGGTCTAGCCTTTTCCCGTAGCTTCCATATGGATCATAGGCTCCTGTTCTTCTTGTGGTTAATATTGTTTTTCCAATCCACTCTCCCTTAATGGTGCCAAAGTAATCATTCTACAGATTAAGTGATCATATTGCACAACTGTCTAAAATCATTCAATGGTTTGTCTTTTTCTAACTGGCAACTCTGTAAAGGCACATACATTTCTCACATTTCCAACCCAAGTCTGAAGTATAGTAACACTCAATACTTGTTCATTCATCCCCTGACTGATTGACCTGATAACCATCTTGGTCTTTCACTTTGACTCGGTCTTATCCCAGATTTTCATTTAATTTTTCTGCTTATTTAAATGCTTGTTCTACCCTTACCATAGTGATTCTCATTTTCATTCTTTTTTCCCTCTTGCTCAGCATCACCAAATTTACTCAAGCTCATCAATTTACAGGTTTTTGGCCATGCAAGTTACCTGGTTACCCTAACCGTGTACCAGATTTGACTCAGTACATTTTTTCCCTTGCGTTCATTTTCTTGTCACTTCTATGACAAATTACACATACTTAGTGGCTTAAAATAGTACAAATATATTGTATCAGTTCTGGAGGCTAGAAGTTCAAAATAAGCCCTACAGGGGCATCAAGGTATTGGCAGTGCTTATTCCTGCTGGAGCCTCCATGAGAGAACCTGTCCTTAGTTCTTCCTGATTTTAGAGGTTGCTGACATTCTTTGGCTCATGGCTGCTTCACTAATGTCTGCTTCTGTCTTCACATTGCCTTCTTTCTATAGTCAAATCTTCCTCTGCCTCCTTCTTGTGCAGACCCTTGTGATTACACAGGGCCCATTAGGATAATCAAGAATAACCTCTCTCCCCATCTCGATATCCTAAAATTAATCACATTTACCTGTCCCTTTTACTATGTAAGGTAATCTATGCACAGATTCCAGGGATTTAGACGTTGCCATCATTGGGGGAGTCATTTCAGCATTCTTTATTGCCTTTCTCAAAACAGATTTGGAAGCCGCCAGAGGTGCCAAAAATGATTCCTTTATGTCCTCCTATATGACATATTTCCATTTGGTTCCTTTGCTGATTTATTCATATTTTTAAAGATAGTATGGTCATCATACGAATTTCAAGAAACACAGAAGATCATAATATATAAAATGTTTTTCTGGCTCCTGTTTCTCGGCAATAACCAATATTAAAAGTTTGGTGTGGATTATTCCATTCCTGAGTAAATGTACACACAGAGAAAGGAAGAAAAATGAATGCACATCCTATGTAGTCTACATATTTACAACTTCAGATGACTGATAAAAGATCAGATATTATTCTACATCTTGCTTTTTTTCAACTAATAATATACATAGAATGGACTTTCATGTCAGTACATGTATATTTACTCCTTGCTTCTGTTTAGAAGGAGATTACATTGAAAGAACATGTTTATTTCAGGATAACTAACATATTTGTATTATTGGTTCTCCCTTTCCAGTAATATAGTACATTTTATTAGGCCATTTAAATTAATACTTCTTTACTATTTGTTATTTTGTTCATTTACATGTT
Source organism: Canis lupus familiaris (assembly GCF_011100685.1). Taxonomy (NCBI): domain Eukaryota; kingdom Metazoa; phylum Chordata; class Mammalia; order Carnivora; family Canidae; genus Canis; species Canis lupus. Next base: position 22,399,375 of record NC_049243.1, read on the forward strand.
TCTCTAATTTCTGAAATTCATTCCCAAGTATCCAATCGTTTTTTTTTTCTTTTAAATTGTGTGTGTGTGTGTGTGTGTGTGTGTGAGTGAGTGAATGAGTTCCTAACTGATTATTGCTGGCATTTGAGAAAGCTATTACTTTGGTATGTTTTCTTGTATCTGGCTATTTCACTGAATACTCATTAGTTTTATTAGTTTTTAAGTGGTCCTTTTGCATTTACCAAGAATAGAAATATATTATGTGCAACTAATGACAATTTAGTTTTTTCCTTCTTGGTTCACCAATTTAAAAGTTTGCCAGCTTTCTCTCTCTAATTACCCTCTAGATGCTCCAGCTTCAGGCACTTGTGTATGCAGGTAAAGATGGCCAAGTAGCCACAGATCAGCTTCTTATAATAATCAGCTATTTTGACATCTATTATGAGGAGAAGACAGGGAATAGTAAATACTTGAGGCCAATATGAGAATAAACCAAAAATATTGTATTTTAGTAGGAGGCTACAAGTTTCCGAGTTTTAATTTCAGGACATCATGAAGATAGTGAAAGGTTCAAAAAGAACAGAGTGGAAATCGCATTGGGATTGTTTCAAACTCGGCATGTTCTTTCTATTGTGTGTCCTCACGGTATGTCACTTAAATGTTGCTCCTGTTATTTTACTTATCTTATGGCTAATAAACATGAAAGTAGAATACATGGTAGAAACTAGGTGAACGATGCTTTTGTTAATAAGGCTTATTTCTATCTAGGAGTATTATATGCAAAGCAATTGTTTTCTGCCGTGTAAAACAATATGCTGTTTCTAGTGCTGATGTTAAGGACTAAAAACACAGAGAAAGGTGTGTACTAAAAATGAAGCAAACCTAACGACAAGAACTGGGATGCAAAATTTTCAAGCGAATCTATTGTTTTGAACGGGAGCAAGCATATAATAAACATCACTGTCCAAGCCAAAGCACTTGGTGAAGAGTAAACTACAAGACACTGGGAGAATGGCATATAGGTTCCAAGAGTATTCAGATTCCTTTCAAAAACAGGCATAATATTCAGCTTCGCTACATTTTTTCTATTCATCTTTAGTAGTTTTGAAGCATGCTTGTTATAAATATGTGTGCATGTATTTAGATATATTCTTGAGTTCCCTAACTGTGCTATTACCAGGAGAGAGCTGCAAATTCATTGAAATATTCTGGACTCACTATCATAAAAATCAGTTACAAATGTTGCTCTAATGTTGACTTACTTAATCTTCATAAATAATGTATCCATTTTACCCAGCTATTGCTAAATCATTTAAGAACAAATTGCCAGTGTGAAAAGAGTTACACCATTACTATCCTTTCAAAAAATTATCTGCATTCATTTTATCTTTAAAAATATTTTATGAAATATTTTAAACATATAAAAAAGTTTAAAGAATAATTCTGCAGACATCAGTGTAAACATACACATACATTTCTTAACATTTTGCCATAGTTGCTTGTTTTTTTTTTAAGAAACGAAATACAACAGATGCAATTGAAACCGCTTTGTACTTTTTTCAATCACCTTTTCTTCCATCTTCATCTCAAGTTAATCAAGATCATGAAGTTGCTAAACAAACTACATCCACACATTTTAAAATATTTTAATAAGTCTGTATGTATCCATATAAAATGTACTGTTTTGTACTTTAAAAAATGGGGCACCTGGGTGGCTCAATCAGTTGAGTGTCTGACTCTTGATTCCGGCTTACATCATGATCTCAGGGGCCTGAGGCTGAGTCCTGCATTTGGGCTCTGTGGCCAGTGGGGAGTCTGTATGGGATTTTCTCCCTTGCAACCCCCCTCAAATGAATAAATAAATCCTTAATATATACATATATATATACAAATTATGCCATGCTATTGATTTAGTTTTGCAACGTATCTTTTAAAATCAATGTTATGCTTCTGATATTTGTCCAAATTAATACCAATCTAGTCACTCATTTCAACTGCCCTGTAAATCATTCTATTAAATAAATACATTTATATTCAATATTTATTTCAATATTCTGAATTCTTAATATATTCAATATTCTGTTATTAATGGGCATTTAGTTTATTTCCATGTTTCCCTGTAAGATGCAATGCACATTGTTACACGTGCAGTGGTTTCTCTAGAGTGGTGCTTCTCAAATGTTAATTTGCATGTGGATCCACCTGGGATTCCTGTTAAAATTCACATACTGATTCAGTAGATATGGGATGGAGCCTGAGATTATAAATTTCTAACAAATTCCAAAGTGATGCCTCTGCTGCTTGTTCATGGAAAACAGAACAGAATACACTGAGTAGCAAAGCACTAGGATATAGAGTTATATATATATATAGGATGTATAGTTATATATATATATAACATATATATGTGTGTGTGTGTACACATATTCTCTCTCTATATTACATATATTATATATATTATATCCTATATATATCCTGTGTGTGTGTGTGTACATGCATGCCCGTGCACCTATGAAGTACATATTGCAAACTGGCTCATTCAACGTTACTTAAACCACTTTTACATTTGGCTACCTCAACTTTAGAGTTTGTAAAGCAAACTGGATCCTGTATTCTGGATCCCCATCTCTTTTTCAGCTAGAGGTAGCCAATACGTTGTCAGTGCTGACTCAGTCATCTCTAACCTTTTCTTTGCCTGGGACTGTGGTGATTCTGGAGGTGCAGCAGCCACACATTAAGGAAAACAGAGTGATAAAATAGGTCTGGTTCCTTCAGGGCATGGTTAGCCATTGTTTCAGCGCTGGGATACCTGTCTGGATAATTTTTATTTTAATGCATGAGACAAACCTCTTCCTTGATTAAACCACTGTAATCTAGTTTACAGTTACTTATATGTGAACATCATTCTAAATGATACAATGTCTCTTAAACTTTTCTGGATATTGCCAAATTACTTTCCCAAGCGCTGCTGGCTGCTGTTATTTTACACTTCATCAGAAGTACGAGACAATTCCTAATTGTATTTTTTCCCCATCTTTGACAGTTCTTGACATTATCAAGTATCTAGAATTTCTTTCCATTATAATAATTATGAAAATGGTAAGTCAGTCGGAGAAGGACAAACATTATATGTTCTCATTCATTTGGGGAATATAAATAATAGTGAAAGGGAATATAAGGGAAGGGGGAAGAAATGTGAGGGAAATATCAGAAAGGGAGACAGAACGTAAAGACTGCTAACTCTGGGAAACGAACTAGGGGTGTGGAAGGGGAGGAGGGCGGGGGGTGGGAGTGAATGGGTGACGGGCACTGGGGGTTATTCTGTATGTTAGTAAATTGAACACCAATAAAAAATAAATTAAAAAAAAAGAAAATGGCATCTAATTGTGTTTTAACTTTCATTTCTGTGGACACTAGTGGCATAATATTTTTTTGTGTGTGTTCACTCTTTGTTTAGATTTCCTTCTGTGTGAATTGTTTTTTTTTTTTTTTGAATTGTTTTTATTGTTGTCAATTTTCCTATTGGGTTATATGTCATCTTATTATTGATTTATTATTATTGGAGAAGTTCTTAATAAGTAATTCAAACTTTTGTTTTGTTATCTAGGCCTTGTAAGTGTTTTCTTTCAGATTGTAGCTTTTCTTTTCGCCTTGTTTTTGGTATCTTTATTTAGACAAAATGTAAGTCAATTATAGTCAAATTTATAAATATTTCCTTGTACATTTTGTGCTCTTTGTTTCTTCTTTAATATCCCTGAGGTCATATGTTCTTTTTAAAAAACTTATGAATGAATAAATTAATTTCTAAGTGAAATAAGTCAGAGAAAAACAAATACTACATGATACCACTTATATACAGAATGTAAAAAGGGTCACGTTTTCTTATACTTTCTTTTAAAATTTGAACATTTTGTTTTTCTCATTTAAATCGCAATCTACCTGGAATGGATTTTTGTCACACAGTAGGAGGAAAGAATCCAAGTTTATATGCATGTGAACAATGAGTTATCTTAAGTCTACTAAACAGAAAGTTCATTCTTTACTGCTTTTGTAAAGTCAAATCTGTCATTTCACATGTTGCCATTCTATTTTGTCGATCTATATTAATGATACACTGTCTTAATATGTGCTAGAGTGAGTCTTCCCAAATTTGTTCTTCAAAATCTACTTCACTATTCTTGCCCTTTTGTTTCCCAAGTAGATCTCCTGCAGTAATGTTTAAAGGGGCCAATCCTACTCCCACCCATGATTCCTAGATCCAAGCATTCCAGTTTCTCAGGACCTATCATCATATGTAAGTTTGTCATTCAAAGCAAATGAGAAAATTGCAACTCAACACAGAAGAGATGTTAATCTGAGCTATTTCTTAGTGGTGACTTTTATTTCCAATCCATGATTCTATTAGGTTATGTTTTTGTAATGTAACATACTGTAGAAGCAGTGATTTCTGTGATTAAGAGCTCATTGTTCAAGCTCTTTTGCCATAAAATTGGTCCCTTGGTATGAGGCAATGCTGTATAGGATCCCATGCCAATAAGTCAGAGTTTCTCTTTGTCTCAAGATGATAATGTTCTCAGGGGCCCTGCAGCAGACAAGGAAGACAAACTTCTATCTGAGGTAGATGTCAATTCCAGTAAGAATGAATTGCTGCACATTCCAGGGTAGAAAGGGTCCATTATATTCAATCTGGCACCAGAGGTCTCTTTGAGGAATGGTGCTGAGATAAAGGACTCAGACTTGTTTTCTTCTGCTGGCAGGTTTATAGGTGGTGATAGTGAACATATGTCCTTGAGCCCGCATATGGTTTACAACCCTGCTACCATGTGCACTCTCTTCCTGGGCCCACTGTACAAGCATAAGAGATTATAAGGAAAGAGGCTGGTAGACATAGACTAGAAATATTCTGTCCAGCTCATTGTCACTCTCTTTTGACTCTAATTTTCCCAAATTTGTCCTTCAAATATCTGGACCAAACTGGTAAACCATCCATGCTTGCCTAGGCGTCATTGTATATTGGTACATAGGGCCATTTCCCCCCAAAATGACCAGTGTGCATGGCATATCATTCTTCCCATTGGGAAGATATTTCTTCCATCTCACAGTCTTCAGGGCTAGCCCTGAAAATGGATTGTGGTTTGAAAGTAGTCTGTTTTCCTCTAGTAACAACTTACCTGTAAAATAGAGCTAAATTAGTATCCACCTTTGTCAGTGAGACTTAGAGAACCCTCTAGGAGACTATAGGTGAAAAGCTGAAGGAGAGGTAGCAGTCAAACAGAGGTGGGTAACATGAGAGTCTGGGCTTCTTGTTTATATATCTTACTTATGACTTCTGGAACTTCAAGGACTCCCATCCCAAGTATATCATTTCTATTGTGTGATGAATTGCTGCTATATGCACCCAAAATTATGAGTCTCTGACTATAATGATACTTATTAATTGATGTCACATGGTCAGGCACCTGACCTTGGCTGGTGCCCAATACTACAAGGATTTGCTTCTTGCTTCATGCTACAGATGACAAGACTTTGCATAACTAGAGAACTTACTAGAAATATATATTCTTGAGCTCTAAGTCAGACCTACTAACCAGAAATACGAATGCACAATAAAGTTTAAGAACTGACTTATAAGAATATCCTTGCAGACCAATGATTACTGAAACCCTAAATGTTTCACTGATGTGGCAACCTCCAAGTTTTTGAAGACTTAATCTCTCATCTCCAAAGCATCCAGAAATCTTGTTCATCATCAGGTCCAATTAGCTTGGTGGACCTCAACTCTAAACATTCTGGAGTTTATCCTGAGTTTTTGTTTTCAATATTCATATTTTTTTCAAATATTTTCAATGGACTTTTTTAGTGTTGTCTGATATTGTCTCACTTCTGCAGTGTTTTTGCAGAAATGAATTTTTGAGTCTTATTCCCTCACCTCTTTAACAATGTTAAATAGAAGTATGTAAAAGTTTTTACATGTTATCACATTATTCCTATTTAATTTAGTGTAAATTCATTTAGAGGAATTTGTTAGCTTTTCATTCTTCGCGTTTGTTAGAATTTTGATTTCCCAGGTTCATTTCGTGTGGTATGTGGCAGTAATTAGAGCAGTAATTTTTTCTCTATAGTTCTCTCTTTCTCATAACCCATCTTGTATACTGGATTTATTTATTTATTTTAAAAGATTTTATTTATTTTATTCATGAGAGACACAGGGAGAGAGAGAGAGGCAGAGACACAGGCAGAGGGAGAAGCAGGCTCCACGCAGGGAGCGGGATGTGGGACTCCATCCTAGGTCTCCAGGATCTCACCCTGGGCTGAAGCCAGCGCTAAATCGCTGAGGCACTCGAGCTGCCCTGTATACTGGATTTAAGTGCCTCCAAAGAATCCACAAGATCCATAATGTAGAGCCCATTCTGAAAGTGTCAGCTTGGAGCTCCTATCCTACAATGACACTGAGGATATGGTAAATTCAAATGCCATGCCAGAAGTAGACTGTTTTCCCAGTCTTGGTTGGGTTTTTGTCCACCTACTTCCCAGATTCATCATTTCTAATAAACCATAATTTTAGGCTTATTTTAGCTCCTTTCACTATCAGTGGAAATCCTCTTCAGCTGTGTTTTAAGAGGTGAGCCTATCTGTTGACCTCCACCCCATCTTATATAGTGCAGTTTCCATTTTTATTACTTTGACAGATTGAACTTCAGGTTTTTCTAGCTTACACTGATGCTCTAAACCCAGGAAGTACGTGACTTTACCTTCTATTAATTGCTTTACATTTACATTCTATATTTGGTAGTTGGAAATGCTTATTTTGCTGAACATTTAAAATCTCTTTACATGTATTTATATATCATTGCTACACATTTTGATGTAAGAGGTATGTATCAGAGAAATCAACATTTAAAGGTGTCAGTGTAAGAGTGATCTTAACCATGTTTTATTTTTTTCCTTTTTGATGCCTAAAAATAAACTTTTAAGCAAGGCAGAAAACATGTTCAAGATGAAGAAACCACACACCAATACTAGATGATACACCTAGAATACCTAACTAAAAGATAATATCAATAATAGCTAGGCTATCCTAGATGATAGAACTCCTAGTGTCTTCCCCTTCCTTTGAAACTATAAAGCAGGGGAAATTATTTTAGCTAGATAACATCCTGCACAATGGCCAAGCAGTAGCTGGGAATTACATTAATATGTATTAGTTTTGAGTGAAATTGTGTTTTCTACAGTATTTCCTTATTATCCAGCAGATCAGGTCCAAAAATCTGTTCTTCTTCAATATTTTCCATGAACTATCTGCTCCTTCCTAACCAAACATGTATCAAATTATTCTGTGACATTTCATCAAGCAGTACTACTCCTTTCTCCTGAAGACAAAACATACTTCCTGCTACTGTAATGGCATTGCTTTTTCTGGCTTGTCTTTCCATGGCATTCTGTAACATCTTTTCTTATCTATCTGTATCGTTCACATCCTCCACAAACCAGCCAACTTCAATCTTCTGTACTAAGTCTTCCAACTTTTTACGAGTCCCATGGTCGTTTGGTCTATTCCGCTTACGTTGCATTCATTTTTCTGTCCTGAGTTTTTATTTTTAACATTTTACCTCTGCATGTATTGGCACCCTATTTGAAATTTAAACACCTTGAGAAGAAAAAATGTGTCTTAACTTCCTTGAATATTCCACAGTGCCTGGTCAAATGCAAAACACTTTGTTGATGGTCTGATTTGATGAGAGGTCTAGGGACATAACAATCATATGCACATTATTATTTTCTCCCTTGGTAGCTTCACCATACCCTACCCTTTCTTTTGTTTGTTCATAGATAACCATGTGGTTTCTATCAGGAATAATTGGAAGGAAGGATTGAAATTGTTTCATCTTTATTTTTTTAAAGATCTATTTATTTATTTGAGGGGAGGGAGTATAAATAGGGGTGGGGGAGTAGGCAGACAGAGAAGGAGAGAATCTAAAGCTGACTCGGTGTTAAGTGTGTAGCCCTACACTGGGCTCAATCTAATGACTCTGGGATCATAACCTGAGCTGAAATCAAGAGTCAGCCATTTAGCTAAGTGACCCACATAAGTGCCCCTGTTTCCTCTTTAGTTGAGGTAGTAGCCCATTTTTCCACCATACATCATCATTTTGATATTCAGAAATAATATTTGGTTATACAACTTTTAAGTTTCAAGCATTCCACATATCAATTATCAGTCAATAGTTAAGTATTGTCTCTGACTTCTTGCTTTAAAGCAAACTATGCTAGACATTTTATATCTTTACTATACAGAAAACATAGTCATAACGTTAACATTGATGTTAAAACTATACAATTAAATTATATTTATAAGAATAATTCACAAAATTAAAATAAGATCCTATGTATCATTTCCAATATTTTCTATGCATTCTTATATTTTATGAAAAAGATATATAGGGAATATATATATATATATCAATGGTAATTGCATAGCATATAACTTGGAAGACTCCAGAGAAAATGGAAAGAATAATATTTGGGACAAAGTTTAAAGTACGTTATACTCTTAAGTGAATCAACTGGTATATTTTCTACATGATTCGTGTCTTCTAAATGTCTAAGAATTGCGAGAAAAAAGAAATTCAGTGAATTTCAGGCAATTTATATAATGGTGTTCCAGTTTTTGCAGTGTAAGCAAGCAATGGTAAAATGTGTTATCTTCCTCATTATGCCGACTTAATGTATTAGTTTGTAGCATATGGCATGTGAGCCTCATGATAGGAGAATAAGCTTAGGTTTTTATTCCGTCTACCAATAGGTGCCAGCATTCATTCAGTTCCCTCCAGGCATGGTAATTGTTCACAAAACAGCAGGAAGCACATCTACACTCATGGCAATGGCTGAGAAATTGAGTTCATCTCACATTTTTCTTTCAAGCTTTTATTACACCGTGTATTTCAGAGTAGTGACTTGATTTTTATGCAATTTAATCCTCTTGCTGTGAGCATCATCTTTGAGAACTTATGATCTTTCAGTTCATTCTTCATTCAATAATGTGTTTATGTGCTCTGTATACAGCATTATTTTGATACCAACCATTCTGTCAAATGTTCCAAAATGAATCAATTCATACAAACTGGGCCAAATAAATCAGTCCTCAGAAATATGCTATCAATTCCATTACACAAGTGAAAGGTAGAAACACTGTATTTCAGTAAAAAGTAGAATTGTAGACACTAAAATATGCATTACTAACATAGCAACCCTCTTATTTTGGTATTTACTGCTTCTAACTGATTCTTTTTTGGATAGTAATTACCATAATATAATTTAAGTTCTGACTGGGATATGGAATGTCTCCATAAGTTTGGCCATTTCAGGTAAAACATCATAGAAGAGGTTTCAGACTACCAAAATATAGTATTATCATATTAGGATATCTAAAAGATCAGAGAGATAGAAAGAAATAAGTATTTTCTATACGTGAAATTTGAGGAACAAAACAAACAGAGGGGAGAAGAGAGAGGAAGGCAAACCAAGAACAGACTCTAAACTACAGAGAACAAACTGATGGTTACCAGAGGGCAGATAGGTGGGGCATGGGTGAAATAGGCCATGGGGATTAAGGAGGGCACCTGTGATGAGCACCAGGTATTGTATGGAAAGTGTTGAATCACTACATTGCTTGAAACTAATATTACACTGTATCTTAACTAACTGGAATTTAAATAAAAACTTCAAAAAAAATAAAGTATTTTTTTAGAAATGAAGAGAAACTCCCAAAATCAATAATCATGTTTTAAACCTTACAAGAGTACCAATTATATTACTATAGCCATGCTATGTATCAAAACACACTCTTGGCAAAATCATTATATGACAATCAGGTTTTTGATCGCAAGCAGCAAAACCCAACTCTGACTCTCTTATGCAGGAAATAACACATTTTGGAAGACTGGTAGGTCTTGGAAACCACCAGAAGATTGGAGAATTTGACCAGAAGGTAAGCCAAAGCCAGGGGACATAAGGTTGTGGGAACCAGCCTCCTTTAAGAAGGACATACTCTTCAATTACAACTAAGATAACTGCAAATTTATGAACTTCAAGCAAACCAACCTTTTCAGTATCTGTTCATTCATTAGTCACTTAGTTACGTGCTTTCCTATGGTTTCCAACAGCTTCATTTTTACAATCACTTTTTAACATACATTAACATTGTGAGGTACATAAGGTACATATGATTTTCTATATTTTATAGACAAAGATAATAATATCTAAAATGTTTAACTTGCTTGTGTGGTTAAAACTCAGTATTTGACCAAGATTGAGTGTTCTTTCTACTACATTTATTTATTTATTTTTTTTTTCTAAATTTTTTATTTATTTATGATAGTCACAGAGAGAGAGAGAGAGAGGCAGAGACACAGGCAGAGGGAGAAGCAGGCTCCATGCACCGGGAGCCCGACGTGGGATTCGATCCCGGGTCTCCAGGATCGCGCCCTGGGCCAAAGGCAGGCGCCAAACCGCTGCGCCACCCAAGGATCCCCTCTTTCTACTACATTTATATAGGTATATTTCTATATTTTCCTTTCTGACTTGCTTTCCTTAAGTAATGTCGGACAAAATGTATAATTAACTAATACAGTTCTTGTATTTCAATTTTTTATATGTTAACAAATGCTACTCGTGAAAAGAATGAAAAATACATAATGTGACTTGGGGACATATGTTTACTCAGTGTGAATTATTTCCTAAAATACCTATTGCGGTCAGGATTCAAAATTGCTAATGAAAACTGTCTTGTTTGAGGTTAAATTTAGCTGATTCCCAACAGTTGTTTTCATATTTTTACCCACTTTAGAATGAATTCTAGAGCAAAATAAATTAGCTTATTTCAGTCTTCATTTTCTAAAATAATTTCTGAAGATAATTTTGAATATTACATATACAAAGACTTGAACCGATTGCAGATTGATCATCTTTACTTTTATAAGCTTGGATTTCCAGAGTTCTCTACTTTATAATCTGTGACCCAAGCCCATGACTTATGTGGAGTTAGTTTAGAAGTAAAGAAAACTGGGATCCCTGGGTGGCGCAGCGGTTTGGAGCCTGCCTTTGGCCCAGGGCGCGATCCTGGAGACCCGGGATCGAATCCCACGTCAGGCTCCCGGTGCATGGAGCCTGCTTCTCCCTCTGCCTGTGTCTCTGCCTCTCTCTCTCTCTCTCTCTCTCTGTGACTATCATTAATAAAAAAAAATCTTTAAAAAAAAAAAAAAAGAAGTAAAGAAAACTACTTAAGAGCTCTCTGGAGTAGCTGTGTGCCATGTAGGGTGTACCATTTTCATCTACAAAACTGATTATGCTTTAAGTGCTGGGTAGTGGGGTAGAGGCACAGAACTTTCCAACTGCTTCTGCTACATGAGAATTTTTTTCACTGTTTTGTTCCCAAAATCCTCGGGTTTGAACTGCTTGGAATTCTTTTGCAGCCATTTTCACACCTTTGTACTGTAACAAAATAGTTACCAGTGCTAGCCAGGACATCTGTCCTCAGCAAAGACATTATAGGTCAGCTAAACTGTCATGTAAAACATCTGCTGAAGTAGAGAAAACCAGCATAATAAGGAATATGCAACATTTAAGTATGGTTGAAATGTTTCACATTCAAAATGATTTTTATTATCCAGATATTTGGAAAAAAAAAAAGACTGTCTTTTGTAATTATATGAAAGTTAGTGAAAGGATTGCTTTATGTTGGTCACTTTTAAGGATACCTCAAGGCTAACATGATTTTGTGGATATAACATCCATCTCTTGGGAAAGTATTAAACTATTTGTGTCAACAACAGTCTTAGATTTATTTTGAAACAAAGTAATACCTTGAACATTGCTAGGATTGTAAACAATGGCCAATTAGCTTGGTTTGTTTAGTAGGTGAGAATCAGCTTTTCTTTCAACATCTATGGAGGAGTTATCAAATTATGTAATTGAAACTTGCTTAAATGAGAAAATTTGTATGATGTATTAAGAATCCTATCTGGCATCTATTAAGCTCCCATATTATTCAAAAGGAAATAAATATATCACGAGCTGCTCGTGATTTTATATCCTACATTGTTCTTAAAGCTACTTGAGAAGCAAATAGGACACATTTGTTAAATTCTCATCCCAAATTGTCCTCCCATCACAGTGGGAATAAAAGAATAAATTGTGTTTATAGTACAATACAGGTGAAGTAAGAAAATAGAGGTATAATAATTTTGGTACTTAAGACATCAGAAAGAGTATAATCATAGACTTTTTTTTTCAACATAGTAAATGAGATAAATAGTAAATAAAATAATGTTTTGGTGAAGTTTCAAATAATAGCTCCTTCTCCAAATTCCTCATGGTCCTTCACATTAGATATATCATTTTCCATCTTTCTGGAAAAGGCAAACTATTGTATTGCTATACTCCAGGACAAAGTATATATAGTTGGAGCAACATTTCACAGCCTATATATTCTTTTTGATATGAAGTGGCCATCATGCATTATCTGCTTGCTGAGGGAGATGAGGCAGGCTGGTGAATATCACCCAGATAAGTCAAAGTATATTGAAAATAATAAAAGACAGTATCTCTAGCTTCTGTTTCTGTACATGCCATACAATAGCCGGAAAGAAACAAATTTTTGAATTGCAAGCAGTTTTCCACCAAACATAAGTGCAACCCCATCTTTATTTCAGGTTACCTAAACACTGTCACCAGTCTTCTGCTTGAACATGTAGATCAATAGGAAAATTACTACCTCATAAGATACCCCATTCAGTTTCTTTTCTATGAAGTTACTTTTAAATGAGTCTCATTGCTCTGGGTGCTAGGTCTTTTATACATTCAAAAGAGATGTGATGTATTCCTTCTAACCTCATCTACTTCATACAAAGTCTTCGCTTTTCCAGGTAAGTATACTCTCACTTTTACAGGTTATATTCCCTATAATGCTTTCTAGACCCTCTCTAATATCTAGCAAAGTATTTGGCATTTATCAGCATGCTGGTATATGATAAGTTGAAATTAAACTAATTGCTCTCTTCAACATGTAATTGCCAATGTTCTTTGTAAAAAAAGTATCCAGAATTGAACACTAGGTATGTAGAACATAGTGGAGTATTGCTTCACTTGATCTAAAAGTAATAATTCTCTTATTTTTTAAATATTATTTATTTATTTATTTATTTATTTATTTATTTATTTGAGAGAGACAGAGAGAGCGTAAGTGAGGGCGGGGGAGGCAGAGAGAGAAGGACAAGCAGACTCTGCACTAAGCAGGGAGCCCTCCGTGGGGCTCCATCCCAGGACCCTGAGATCATAACCTGAGCCGAAGGCAGACACTTAACCCACTAAGCCACCAAGATGCCCCGAAAAGCCATAATTCTTTTAATTGATTATTCATTGCATTAGAATTTGAGGCATCAAATGATATCATTCTCATATAGACAGAATTATTTCCACAGATATTTTTGTTAGATTTTGCCTTCCACATTCTCTACTTACCTTCCTGAATTTGTTTTAATTATAATTGAAATCTGCATTATTCATTTTGTCTCAATATTTATACCCATTATTTCAGTATGTCAGAGTGTACTTAAAAATTTTCGACCTACCTATGTACTCTTAAGTTTGGCTTTATGCAAAGGACCATTATTTGAAGGAAGAACAATTATAGAAAATTACCTAGCAGTTTTAATTGAAATCTCCCAGTACAGAGCCATGAACTCAGAAATTCTTGCTAGCATTCATATTGAGAATCTCAATTATTAATTCAGGCAAGTTGAAGATAAATTTCTGTGCCTCAGCTACTTTTCTGTTCCTCAGCTACTATAGTACAGGATGTGCTATAAATCCTCATACTACATTCCCATTCTGAAACATCTCACTGCTACTTAACACAGAAACATTCATGTTGCCCAATCCATCGGTGTCCCAAACTATTATCTGATGGCAACTGCTACTGAAGTGACACCTATGTGGTACCACCCTCTCTCCTAATATCTGTAACTTGAACTTTCCCTTAAAATCCTCTTCTGTGTGGCTGTGTGGCTGTCTAACTCCTGTATGGGTCTGTATGGCCCAGACAGCACCATACCCCACCAAACACCAGTTCTGATTTTTAAAAGTCATCATAATAAAGAAAATATTTCAAGATGCTTCTTTTTAGGGTATTTTTATGGTAAGATTTCTGTACTCAGAAGAATCTTTGAATGAGAAATTTATTTCATGCTATTTAGGACTCTAGTTTGTTTAAGTCTGGGTTAGAACTGTTTTGGTTTTGGGGTTTTGAATTGATTTGGGTCGTGCAGTACAGAATACCCAATTTCTAGGGAATCATATGCAGGAAGAGATACAATTCTGCCTTTATTCATTCTTCAGTGTTTTTCATGGCCCTGGAAATGCTGTGTCGATTTTTATATGATTATTATAGCAAACATCTGGAATACCAGATGTGAGCAGACACATTCAGGGGCATTTAATCTATACATTTAAGAATGAGTCAAGTTAATCAGAAAACTCATTTCATTTCTGAAAATGAGTTAGATAAGCCAAATCAATAGTAAAAGTCTATACAATCTGGAAGACAAAAGATTTAAAAAGAGACCATATGGCACTTAAGACAAGAAATTGTACGTGACTCTGTGTGTGTGTGTGTGTGTGTGTGTGTGTGTGTGTGTGTCCATACAGAAATACAAACTTTTTTGCAAGTCATATATATCCCTGAGAAAAGAAAGTTACTAAATATTCCAAAAAAATAATACTTGCTTATATTATCTTAACTCCATTAATTATATACTAATTGCATTTAGGAACATGGATCAGACACAAATATTTTAGTAAATATGTCTGAAGAATTATACTGTATATTTAATACACTATATTTTAAGTTTCAGAGAGATTTTTACCTTCATCACTTATCTTCTGATTACTGAAACTTATATTAATAAAGTATATGAATATATATGATCAATAAATGCATATATTATGTAAACTTTGACCGTCTTTCAGAAATTCTACTAATAGAGATTTAATTTAAGGAGGCATTTCATTTGAGCATATTTAGTGCTTAAGTTATCAAACAACGATGACTGCTAAAAGTATTAAGCAACTCTGGTTTTAGAAGAAAAAAAGATTATATATGCCATCTTGAGATATTTGGAGACAGCTAAATTCACATATGAGGAAACTTGTCCATGATCAAGACTCGGGGATTTAGAATTTCATAATTCAACTCTGCTCATTATGGAAACAAAGATGAGACTTTTCTTCATGTCAACCAGTCCATTAAAATATTACCCCATTTTTTCTTGCAATATTTTATAAGGATTTATTTTCATACTTGAGTATGTAAAAGAACCTCCTTGAGAGTTAGCCAAATACAGATTTCTGTGTCCCACAGACCTAAGAAATAAAAATTTCTAGTTCTTGAGACTCCAAAATCTGTATTTTCATAAGCACTTCAGAAAATTTTGATGTTACTATACTGTCTCTGGTGTTCATATAAATGTAGAATATGTAAATTATCATAAATGCACAAAGTCATTTGCATAATCCATATATTTTATTCATCTCATGTGGCTTATATTCTGGTGTAGATGCTTCATTTTGTTTTTTCAGTAGATACCAGTTGAGAGTCTACTATGTTTCAACCCTGTACTAAGTCTGGTAATACAAAGATGAAGACCTTTTCCTAAAGGGATTTCGAATCTAATAAAAAAGACACCTAATTTAACAAATACTGATATTGAAGCTTGGTAAACAGAAAAATAAACACAGCATAGTGGTGGCAGAATGGATATTTTAAATTTGAGGTTTTAGAGAAAAGCAGAAAGGAGGATGTCTCTTCCACCTCTCAGACGGGTCAGAGAGTTATTTTGTAGAAGTAATGCCTGAGCTAGAGCCTGAAAGAAATAGGAACAAATTGGGTTAGGTGTTCTATTCAGAGGGAACAGCATGAACAAATGTAGAGAGGTGTAATGTACTTCAGAAGTAGAGAGTGTAATTGGGAAATAATTGGAAAGGAAGGTGCGGGGAGGTTTGTACTGATCAATGAAGTGCCTTTAAATCATGGTGAAATATGTGGATATTAGCTTGTAGGCAATGGAACCATTGCAGGATTTTAAGAAGACTAATATGATCAGACTCGTGTTTTAGAAAAAAAATCAATTAAGTGACAGTATGATGAAATTGGAGGCAGAGACCATTTAATACTTCAGAAAACAAAAAGCAGGGGCTTGAAGGATTGCAGTAATCATGGGGGTGAAAAGAGAAATCTTTTCATGATTTTACAATTCTATAATACAATGAACTTAGTTAATGTATAAAAGCAGCCCCAATCCAATTGGAAAAAACACAGAGGTCTTCAGAATGAAAATAAGTGATCATGCACAAAATATATAGGTAATATAAGACCTGGATAGAAAACACAATAATTAAATTGACTGTACCAGAGGCCTGTAGAAATTTAAAGCTACAGTAAAGCCTAGAATCATCTTGTCCAAACCAAAGAGAGCTAGTTGTACTTGTGGATTGCAGGATGCGTGATGAGGGACCGAGGTGGGTTCACCGAAAAACTCTGAGCCTGACGCTGAAGGTTTCTGCCCTGTTGCAGGGACCCAAAGAGCCATTTGTCTACTTTAAAAAGGAATTGCTGTAATGAAAAAGAGTGAGGAGTTTGAGTTGGTTATAGTGTTCGACCTTACAAAGAAACATAATAGTAAAGTCAACATTTTTACTTTTTATTTCCTGTATTTGTCTCTTTAAAGGGATTATGGAGATTATTTTCATACTGATAGCAGTCTTTACAGACTTCTTGCAAGGATTAAAAAATAAGTGATTGAGTTTAATTATAAGAATGTTCATGTTTCATGTAACAACAATTTTTTCATGAATCTCTGTTTTAGATTATATTAATCATATGCAAACCCTGACATACATGTTACTGTCTATTCACATACATGAACATATATACACACATATACATGTGCATGCATGTATTTATATATGTCTGTACATAAAAAACATGCAGATATTTATGCACATATTGAATGTAAAATACATAGTTTATATTTTCTTTGTACCACAAGTACTGTCTAGTGTGCTGGACAAAAACAGCATATATATATGTGTGTGTGTCATACATACATATCATTCAGTGAAATATATATATCTTTCAATAATAACAAAGAAAAATGTCAGTATGTTTTTTTATATTCAAATTTACCTCTTGTTGTTTTCCTAATTCTGGAAAAAAGCAAAAGAGAATAAAAACAGTTTTACTACTTAATGAATAGTTAACAAACACACATATATGTATTTAATCTGGCAGCGACAAATGTTACACATTTTATTATCATAAAAAAATTATATTTTCATTATGAGGCTCTTTAAATATACTTTTGGCAAACACACGTGTATTTATTCTGTAAAATGGCTTTTATTTATTTATTATTATTTTTTTGTAAAATGGCTTTTAAAGTATAGTTTTAACCTAAAGTTTAGGGCATAGTCACAATTTACTGGTATAAAATAATGTTAAATGTGAAATCTATTCTCATCAAAACCAATCTAGTTTTTCACTCTATTTTAAAATCTTGAGATAAAAGAGTAAATCAGAATGAAAATTCCATGTATTTTATATTATTTATGATGATGTTGAGAATGTCATTTTCACAAACATTAAGATTTACATATTCTCTTGGTTTTAAGAAAGTCTGTAATAATGGTGCATTGAATTTCATAATTTAGAATATTGTCAGTAACAGGAAGACTTGAGCCCCAAATTATCTAATGTAGTGGTATCCAATATTAACATACGTACAACATTAGCTTTTGGAGGTTTTTTTAAACAGTCATCGATAGAACCCACACAAAGTCTAACACATGTATTTAGATACCACAAAATTCAGCAGTTTTATGAAATATTAATGTAGTTTTGCAAGTCATTTTAAAATTCAGTGGTTAATAATTGATTAGTCTATAAAACAGATGTATTGCACAACAGCATCAACACTATATCAAATTTACTTGAAAAATTAAATTTGACCTAACCTCCTACTCTTTTTTTTTTTTTAAAGGGGAGAACAATTAAAGTAGTTCTTCTTCTTTTTTTTTTAATCCATGGCATTCTGAAACCTAAGTTCTCTCCGCTCATTCTCTTGTTCCTTATTAAAACCTAATGTAGCATGGAGACATCTTAGAGAAAAATAAAGGAAAGACATGATAATGATAAACCCAAAATGATAAATCATCGTTAATGAATAAATATACAATGAGGCGAGGTAAACACTTGGGAGAGGGAATCATAGCAAACTTTCTAGCCTGCCAGTTGCTCTAAAGGTAGTTGGTCACTAGAGTCAATATCTATAAAATTATCTTCAAATCCACAAAGCCAATCTTAATTTTGTGTTTTTTTTTTCTCCCTAGAATTCAGACAAAACTAAAGAGTGTTCATAGTATTAATTTTTAATTTCATAAGGATGGGGAGGATAATGTATCTTGACAGAATTAAGGCTCAGAAGTCAAGGAGGATTAGTCTAAAAAAGCCCACCAGTTTTTGCCACAAAGATTAGGTAAATATGGAAGATTTGCCTAAACATTCTATGACATCAGCAGATGGAATGCACCTGCCCTTATAACCCAAACCAAAGCAAACCAAAATCTCTCTCCCTTCCTCTCTCTGTCTCTCTCTGTCTCTCTCTGTATCTTTCTACCTCATCTGTCTCTGGTGCTCTGTCTCTATCTCTGTCCCTTTCTCTTCTCTCTCTCTCTCTCTCTCTCTCTCTCTCTCCCATTCTTGTGCGTGTGTGTGAGGGGTTAGATATCTTTCAATCCTTTGCCTCAACATTACATGCTGAGGCTGACTTTATTCTTTTTTTATTATGAAATAGTTGTTAAATAAAAAGTGTTAGATACGTGTGTAAATTATGAAGCATAATAGTAAATCTGTAAAGATCTGTGAACTCGCTCTCCATTTAAAGAAAGGGAACATTTCCAATTTAAAAAAAAAGATTTTATTAATGAGAGACACACAGAGAGAGGCAGAGACATAGGCAGAGGGAGAAGCAGGTTCCCTGCAAAGACCTGGATGCGGAACTCAATCCCAGACCAGGGATCATGCCCTGAGCCAAAGGCAGATGCTCAACCACTGAGCCACCCAGGCGTCCCAACATTTCCAATTCTTTTGTGGGTTTTTATCAGTCTATCTTTCTGCTTTTATTTCAGAAAAAGAAACTACACATGCACACATACACACACATTTTTAAATTAGTTTGTTTTATCAAGTTCTTTATTTTTGTAATGTATTTATTATTTAGATATGTACCACATTTTTTAAATGTTCAGTTTTTGCTTTATCATATAAAATGTTTTCATAATGTATATATACTTTTATCTTTACAATTTTGATTCCCATTGCTATAATGCAATGTTTCCAGTTGTATAATATTAAACACAACACTTCTCTGGCATTCTTTTTCATGTTTCCTGAGACAAAAGCACAAGGCTTACTTGTTTACAAGATGTCACTGAGTTATTTTCCAGAGCGATTATAATGGTTTTGACCCATAAGCAGTATTTGAGAGTTTCTGAGCAGAAGTGTGCTAGCATTTCTTATTCTTACAAATTTGAGCTCTTGCCAAGTTAATGGTTCAGAATATTATTTCATTGTAGTTTTGATTATAAATTTTGTGTTACTTAAGGTTGAGCCTATTTTCACATATTTATTCACTATTTGTACTATGATATACTTGTTTTTGACTTTTGACCATTTCTCTATTAGATTGTATTTTCACATTAGTTTTTGCTACCTTTTTTTTTCTATCATCTCATCCTTTGTTGATTAGATGTAAAGCAAATATTTTCTCCCAACTTGTGGGTTATTGTTTTTCCTTCCTGATGGTGCCCACACTTACTTTTAAAATAAGTCCTCAAAGGGGTTGCCTGGATGGCTCAGTTGGTAAAGCATGCAACTCTTGATCTTGGGGTCATGAGTTCAAGCCCCACATGGGACATTAGAGCTTACTTAAGAAAATAAATAAAATAAAATGTAAAAAATATATAATAAGTCCTGATGACATAAACTTCAAATAACTAAATGAAAGTGTTTTTCCTTAAAATTCCTGAAAGTCTTTGACAGTTCAAAGCAGCACAAGTCAGTAGATTACTGAACAGTAACTTGCGTGAATAAGAAAGACATTGTCTTCACTTTGTGGTGATGACTTGAGCAACATACAATATGGGGATGAACACAAAGATCTAACTTCAGATTACAGTAGCTATTCCTGAGATGTAGCAGAAGGAGAAAAACCCTTTAGATGTATTCGAATTATTTATATTAATATTATGAATTATTACAAAGAGTATGAGGAAGAGAAAAAGACAAGAGGTATTTGGAGACTAAAACTATGAATTTTTAAAACTGTTAGAACATATTTATCTAACAGTTATGCTGATCCTATTATTGTCCCAAGAGTATTAGTCCCAGAAAAATGATTGTAAATTATAGTTAAAAAATTTCAGATAAATTCAATGGAAGGCTTTCACAACCGTTGGTGACAAATATATATGAAATATTTAGGTTTCTTTAGATTATGGTAACAGCTTTGTCAATTTAAGTTTTGAAATCCCACAATTGAAATGAAGTGATATAAAGGTGTTTAGAAGAGCTCACATATCAATGTTGGAAGACAATTAATCATGACATTTTTGCACATGTATCAACTCCTGAATTTAACTGGAAGCATGTTGGTATAGCAAACAGCCATGGAAAATAGAAATAGTGTTCCCCTTCAGGGTTGTAGACAGGTTTGTTGGAATTTTTAAAAAGATAATGTTTCTCTCCTGGGAAAGTGTGGACCAGTTTGCTAGTGGCCCCTCTGAAAAGACTGGGGTTTCCTAAGCTCAGGGTTCTTTAACTGTGACACTATCACTGTGTGCAATCTCCAGCTCAGTGCAGCTCTGCTTCAACTTTATGGAACCTGGTTGGAGATTGAGGGAGCTGGAAGGGGCCTGGGGAACTGATACACTGTCTCCTGCTGGTGTGAAATAAAGTGATAGTGTCCTTTGTCTCTGACCCACGAGTCTCAAGTCTTCTGTCAGCATCTATGAAAATGTGGCAGGCTAACATATTAGTTTGCAAAAGAGTAATACCTCAGATCTTGCATGGTTCTTGGAATATAAAATGATGCTTTTTTCACTATCATTTCTTGGTAAATGCACACTTAAATGTCTATCACTGCTCCTCATTCTTATGGAACCTCCTAATGGTTCCTACAACAATAAAATGGCTTAGGAATTCTTGTGGAACTAGAGAAAAAATTATCCTGAGTGTGAATGTTTCTCGGTTATCCTATACCAGTTTCTTTCAAAATTGTTATTGTAGTAAATCTTCAAACCCAAAGAGTAGAATTTTCTAAGATGACTGGTGTGGTGAGGAGAAATGTAACATGGTTCTGACCACTTAGAACTACCTTAAGTCAGAAAAGTTATTATTTACATCTTCTTTGTACAAAGGATGTTGAATCTAGCATCAAAATTTGTAATGGACCAAGATAAATACTAAAATATATTGAGTTTAATTGTGGGAAATGTGAGACTTCTAGTTTATATACATGTGTACCCTAAACAAGAGATAAGGAGATTTCAGGGAAATCTCTCTTACTTTTGCTTTAGTAAGAAACACATAAAAAGTTCTTAAATAAGTAATCCATACTTTATAATATATAATAAAAGAGGTTTAATTATGGATATGAATTATATTTTCTATTTAGTCTTTCAATGTGACTGGATGCTTATGCAGGATGTTGTAAGAAGGATTTCCTACAGATGGCATATAATGATTCATAAGATCACTTCCAACTCTAAGACTCAATGATTTTACAACTTTTTATAGAAATTTTAAAAAATCTACACAAGTATTTCTAATTATATGTTTTTCTAACAATCTAATTGCAAGTTTATATTTTATGCATCACTAGAATAATTCTACTAATGGAATCCTCTTGTACTTAATGTGTCACAAGATTCTTCAGTTTCATCCCTTACATATGCTAAAAATAAAGCAAGTTTTAAGGTATTTCAGGTATTCTATACATTTGGTTTTACATAAATGCCTAAAAACTTGTGCATTCAGAAAACTTAACTCATTCGAATAAAGCCTATAAACTCAGAGATTGTATATACATTTACTTGATCTTTGTGACTTTTCATGGTAAAAACAAAGTTGGATATCTCTTCAAGAAACAAGGTTTTTCAGAGCCCCATGGATTTATTTATAAGGACATTCCTTAAAGAAACATCCAGTTTCATTTTTTAAAAAAGATTTATTTATTTATTTTAGAGAGAGACTGAGAGAGAGTGAAGTAGGGCCAGTGGGAGAGGGAGAGAGAAAATCTTAAGCAGACTCCATGCTGAGGCCAGAGCCCCAGGCAGGGCTCAATCTTACGATCCTGAGATCAGGACCTGAACCAAAACCAAAAGTCAGAGGCTTAACCGACTGAGCCACCCAGGCACTTCTCAACCTCATTTTAAAAAATTAAGATTAAAAAATTTTAATGTATAATTTCAAACTTAAAAATGCCAAGGGTAACAAATATATACTAAAGTTTCAAAGACAACAAATATTGGTCTGAAAATATATCTCTGTGTCTTAGTAACACAGAAAACCTGGGCAATTATTTGTGGGAGAAAGTAAATAAATGCATAATGCAAAGTATAAAAGCTACGGCCTTTCCCTATCCATAAAACAACTGAAATATTTGATTCATGCTATGATTGTAGCTCAGTCAGTGGCAACAAAAGAAAATCTCTGACTTAAACTTAGTAAATTAAATTGCTTTCATCTATCATTTCTTGTGGATGTTTATTATAATGTTGGACTCAGGGCAAAACATATCTATTTTATTCTAGAAAGAGGGTTAGTGATAGAGACAGAGACAGAGGCAGAGAGAAAGAGAAAAAGACAGAAAAGGGGAGAGAAAAAAAGAGAGAAGGAAAAAAGTTAAAAAGTAGTGGCTTATAGCAATGATGAAAAACATGTTGTAGGTGGCAAAATGAGATGCATGCAAATGACAAGTAGGCTCCCTGTACCCTGAAAACATTCAATTCCAAGTGACCTGTGGCCATAAATTACCAGCACGAAGCTTCAGATCCTAGTCCTGTAATTTCATCAAGATCAACAAGATGCAATCTTGAAAACTGTTTGCATGGTGTGAGGACGAATTGATGCCCTTGTTCTTTCAGACAGCTGAGTTTGATGCACAAGAGTCTGACTACTTTTCTGTCTCTGTGTAGCCGTATATGGCCATTGTAAATAATTAAGTAGAAATTTGTTACCCTTTTGTCAAATGTATTTCTGATGTTGCTCTTCCTAGCTTCCATTAAGAAATCCCTTGATTAAATTTTAAAGTCTTAAACAATTTGAGAGTCTGAGAGCATTGGATACAAACTACAATTTGAATGTTTTGCAGGGGAAAGTCATACTCTCTTTGGGAGTAGGAAAAATCATGTCAGGTATTTAGTATGCAGCCCCATGATTCCTTTTCAAGGCACGATATTACGGATTTGATTACCAACCCTGTAGCTGGCTCTTGTAGGTCATTTATTTTCCCAACTCCTTTTTTGTAGATATTCAGAAGATATTGCTTAAAAATATTTGAAAATATTTTAATTTAAGCAAAATATGCTTGTAACTAGAAATTTTAAACTTTTAATCATTCCAACTCTTACATAATATGATCAAAAGAAAATACCAAACAAATGTTATTTACAAAAATAAACTTAAAACTCATAATTCTTCTTTATAACCTTGTTTATAATATTCTCAAATAATTTTTAGGAAAGGAAACAAAACAAGAAGTAAAGGAGCTAAATAGTGAAATATAATTTTCCTGATTTATGCTTTAGAAAATATGAATAACTTTAATTTTTAATCATATTCTTCTTAAAATGCATGAATTCCAAACAGATTGGTATGAATATGCGGGACTTGTGGGGGTATACCATAATTATTATATATAGTCTGTAAAAAATAAAGCAACCTTTAAATCTAGAACACATATAATTTAAAAAACAAAATATGGCATTAATTTTCTATTATAATTAAAAGAGACAGAACGCATTACCTTTTGTGAGGTGTCATAATGAAATGCTTTCTGCAGATTTTTACTTTCTTCATGCAGGTGAATGTTACAAGTCTTTATTTCTCCTCTCTGTATACCTTTTTCTCTTTTGCTTCAGTAAAATGGATGAAAATGAAACGTATGCGTATGGTATTTAGAACTACTCTTACCAGGGACTTTATTTCTGTGGCGATGCTATTTCCTTAACAACTCATCTTTTTGACCACTGCACTCATTACATTTACATCTTATAAGTGTCTCTTTCCTTTTGGGATGAGAGAATTAGAAATCTCATGATTATTTATTTTGGAATTCTTTCTGGGTTTGCGTTATGTTTTGCATATTATAAACCCTGCATCTAAACAAAAAGTGCTAAAAATTAAAATTGCACCACTTTGATCATATTACCTTTCTCCCTACTGCTACCTCCAACTTTTGCCTTTCATGAATTCTATAGAGTTCAGGTTCACGATCTGTTGTTTTTATGTTTCACCTGCTGTGAGGCCTTTCCTGAAACTTGACTATGCAAACCAAGTTCAATTATAGGAGTTGTTGATCCAAAGACAGAAGCTAGCATAGCCAGTCACCCCCTCTTCTCCTCCTGTTTCTCTTTAGGGACCCAGGCTCCCCTGGTTCTGGCTGTGGCCCCTGCTAGGGTCTAGCCCATGGAACTGCTCTCTCCTGGTTTGCTTCATGTTCTGAACAGAAAGAGATGGATTGATCACCTCAGGTTTGTAACTGGAATCTTTTACTCACTTGATATTCCATGAATCAATAATCACAACTTGTTTCCTCTTTAAAAAAAAAATAAAACAAAACAGAATGGTTATTTGTGCTTTGCAGATTGGTTTGGAAGACTGATACACACACACACACACACACACATATATGTGTATATATATACATATATACATATATATGTTTTACATAAGTTAGCAAATTTCTGATACATAGTAGTCTATCAATAAATGGTTAATGTCTTTTGTTCCAGACTTATGGGTGGGAGGGGTGCTACAGTTTTGACTTGGTTATTAAACTGACTAATAAGTTTTAAAGTTTTGGCAGGGGGTTACTGCAATGGTTTAAAACATTAAAATCACTAGCCTGGGGAAGGGGAAGTTTAAAAAATATTGATGTACGGGTCTCTCCTCCAAAGACTCTTGATATAATTAAGTTGTAACGTTACCTTGGCTTTGAGAATTTAAAAAAAAAATTCTGAATGCTTCTACCGTGCAGCCAAGGTTGAGAATCATTGGTGTAGTGTGACATGTCTCTCTGGTATATTTTTACTTTAACAGGAGCTTTATGAGTTCCAAAGTCCTGTAGTGGTGGGGTACCTAGGTGGCTTAGTTGGTTGAGCATCCAACTCTTGATTTCAGTTCAGGTCATGATCTCAGAGTCTAGAGAGCAAGCCCTATGTAGGGCTCCACATTGAGAATGAAGCTGCTTAAAATTCTCTGCTCCTCTCTTTCCCCCATGCAAGGGTGTACTCTCCCTCTCTCATAAATAAAAAAATAAATAAATTAATTAATTAAAAATAAATAAATAAATAAATAAAAGATAGATAGATAGATAGATAGATAGATAGATAGATAGATAAATAAATAAACAAATAATCAATCATTAAGTCCTGGTTCCCAAGCCAGGAGGTATAATCCACCTGGGTATATTTGGAAATGTTTACATACAATTCTGTTTTTCATAGTGACTCAGGGAACCAGGAACATAAACAATCTCTCCACAAGGTAGAGTCATTGCCCTTTACTCACAGCCAGTAGGGGACGTCTCCCCAAGAGACACTGAGGTTGCAGAGGATATTTCTATCATTTTTTTCCCTTTCTCCATTTCCTTCCTCTCTTCCTTCCTTTCCACCATCTTTTCCTTTCTTTTCAGGTTTTTTTTTTTGTTTGTTTTATTTATCCTGTATAACATTAGAGAAAATAAAATAAGTGTTTGAATTTGCCTGTGTCCTGTGCAGACTGATCAAGATTATTTCTGACAAAGCTGAGCAGGGAAGGATTGCAATATCTAGAGTTTATGGTGGACCTTTTGTCCAGACTGTCCTGAAAGTACCCCTTAATGATGCTGGGTCAGTAGGTATCTGCTCTATTTACTCCTTGCCATCCTTGCCCTCGGATAATAATTTTAAAACCCACTAATGTAATTTGTACTCTTTTTCTATTGATTATACAATGTTCTGAGGCTGCCTTAGAGTACTGAAATAGCAGCAATAATTAGTATTTATTGAACACCCATTGGGTAGCCTATCACCACATAGGAGACCACTGTGTGAATCTTTTAACAATTCTGCTACTACAGACTTCAATGGAAAATAGATAGCCAAATAGCACTTTAACATTAGGTGGAAATCCATCTTTTCAGGCATGTGGTCAAAATTTAATTCTGATTTATAATTTTTCTGTGCTGATTGGATTCACAATGATTTATTCTTACTTCTCTATCTCTTTATCACTTGGTTCTAAAAAATCCTAGGTAACTGTAATTGCCAAATGAAAAACAGTTGTGATTTCTTTTGGCGTAATTATTTAACTAGGATGAAATAACACCAGTGTGAATGTACGACACTTGTGTTTTGACTGTGGTACTGTTCTAATCTGAACCTCCTCTTTGCAGAGTAACCCGGGAGGATTCATAGAGCTTGTATTATACTAAACTCTTGTTTTACAGAGTCACCTCTGACATATCAGGCAGACATATTAAATGCTAAAAAAGCACAAGAACCACATTATTTAACTATTTTCTGCCATTGGATTTTTGGTAGCGGTATTCCTTTCTACTCTTGCTGTTCTAAAATCAATTATTAAAGCACAAAATTTAGTTTGAAAAGTGTGAAAAAGGGGTAGTGAGATGATAAGTCAGTGACATAAGTAATACACATTGTGATTTTATAACTAAGACTCTAATATTTCTGGATGTGACCAATGGTAATCCATATTTTCCTAAAAAAGAAATCAGGATATGAGTAATTAAGTTAATTTGGCAATGATTTGTATTAATTTGAGTATTTGAGTGTTAGAAATGAATAAATAAATAACAATGAAATCACCAGGAACTTGCAGATGAGAATTCTATAAGAATTAAAATGACTCAATGCTTTTATTTGTCCTTTAATTTCTTTTAAGTAATTAATATCACAATGTATTGTTGCAAGTTCAAAAACCACGCATTTCTGGATTTCTGGTATCGGAGAGATCTTTGTGATCTTGTTCATTCATTTTTCCTGAATAGCATTGAGTTGATTTGCTGATTTTACCATGAAATATCCCACAAAGTACCCTAGCACATAAAGGTATATTGCAATAATCTTGGCGCATTCTCCTGTTGATTTTACAATTGTTAATTTAAGTGCTACCTTAGATAAAATACAAAGGTCTTCTGGCAGGGGAGTAATTTAACCAATTCTATATAAAGATATTGATTAACTTTTTATGTAAGGCAGAAGGCATTATAACATGTTTGAGTATCTCTTTTAGAAATACATAGCCAATTAAGTAGAAATTATTTTTATACCTCTATGGGCTTTAATAACGGTATGAATATTTAAATATGCAAACCTATTCACCTGCCCAGCATGTACACTACCCTTTCTGCCATAAGCATCTTCCTTTTCCAAACAGTTTACACGTTTTTTTTTCTGCTTAAGCAGTATATCTTATCCATGATGCAAACAGATGAAAATCTCACTTGAGCTTCTTTGAAAGAAAAAGAAAAAATGGAATATCTAAATGATGTGTGTGAAGATACTCTTAAATAATTACATCTTATGGTATATTGTTTATATTTTTAGTATTTTGATAAAAATATTTCTGACTATAGATAGGATGTTTTAAAGATCTACCAACCCACTAACATTATTCAATTGAAATAAATAAATCAAATATGAAATTATATTAAACTATGGTATACTATTCCATCTACCTATTATAATATTGAAAATAAGACTAATCATAATTTAATTGCATATCCCTATTATAGACACGTTTGTAGCTATAATGTATATAAATCTCTTCAAGGAAGCATTTTATAATAGTGTTTCGATCTATATGGGGAAGAGAGATATTATATTAATCTAGAAACATTTATATTTTTTATTAATTCCAATAAGCTGTTCGCTTAAATAAAAACATATTTTTTGGGTTTGCTAATACTATACATTTTTAGAAACACTACATATTTGAGAGTGCCCAAGACATAGAGATACTTAATGAGTATGTAGTATATCCTATCCTGATATAAATAAGTACTGTTATGGTACTTTTATTTAGTAAGTACTACTAACCTGCACAGCAGGTATCAAAATTTTAACGCTTTTCATGGAGGTTCATCAGGATTTAATAGTTATAAATGATAATAGCCTTAGAGGTATTCAATAATCGGCATTTCTAAAAATTAAAAATTTTAGAAAGGTTTTAAAATTGTTATTTCTGGAAGAACAACAAAAATCTTGGAGAGATAGTGAATATATAATAAACCACAGAGAAAAAAAGTGAAATAGAATAAGTTATTTAGAAATTCTGTATGGTTGCCAATTGGATTATTACTGAGAAGTGTTCTCAGGGGCCTCAGATACAAGTTAGGTGTTATATAGAACAACCAGAAGCAAAGAAAAAGATGTTGGTCTTGAACCACATCTTTTGGAGCACTTAGGGTCAAAAGCTTTAAAACAATATTTTCATTTGTAACCCAAATACATGGGTTTTCATTGGGCATCATTCTTTCTCCCATTATATAATATTAACATTTGATTATGTCTAATAGAAAACACATATGACCCCAAAAGTATTGAAGATATTCAGCTAAAGTTATGGATAGAAGGAAATTTGGATCACATTATATATAACCCAGTAAGCTCTTTAAAATCTTGCACTTTCATCAAATTCCCCACCTTAATAGCTGATAAGCATATATTTTACTATCAACATCTTCCTCCCAACATCTCCATTTACATGGATTCCATTTGCCTCTCCTAGCCTTCCTTTCTAAATATCTGTCTAGAGTCCTATGCCAGTTAGCAAGACAAAGTTATTTGGGCATCACTAAGAAAAAGAAAACCTTGTTATTAACCAAAGCCCAACCAACAATTGCTTCTTCATAATAACCCTGAAGACTTTCACTTTACTGCAGTACAGAGTTCAGATCAAATAATATGTAAGCCATGTGGGCATGAGTAGAATAATTGTTCCCCAGGGATGTCAAAATCATAATCCCCAGAACCTGTCAATTTGTTACTTTACATGGCAAAAAGGAGTTAAGGTTGCTAAACAGCAATATTAACCCAGTAATCCTGGTTTCCCAAGTAGGCTGGATATAATCACAAAGGTCTTTAAATGATGAAGAGGTAAGCAGGAGAGTCAGAAACAGAAATGTTACCATAAGAAAGACTAGACAGATGATTGTTGGCTTCGATGATGGAAGGAAGCCCTGAGTTAATACCACATTAGGAAGCGTCTAGAAGCTGAAAAAGGCAAGGAAACTGGTTCTCCCTTAAAACTTCCAGAAGAAATGCTGCCCTGCCAACATCTTTATTTTAGCTCAGTGAGAGCCATTTTGATCTCCAGAATTATAAGATAATAAATATGTGTTGTTTCAAACCAGTAAGTTTATGGTAAATTGTTACAACATCAGTAAGAAAATAATACAGTATATTTCTTAGGTAGTTGTAGAAACTTTAATTTTTAAAATGTTTCTTATGGTCTTTTCTGGGAATCAGCAGAACATGTCTCATACATGCTATGGTCAAGTCTTTGGGACTAAGTGGCATCTGCCATCTTCCCTTCTTGCCCTACAAACTACTCTTTTTCTGGTGTTAACTAATGATTTCTCCCCTGTTAAATATCTTCTTAAGTTATTAAATACCATCTTGTAGGTCCTCAAAGCCATACTCACACATGGGGAGAATTTATTTGCTCTCAAGCAAAATACTTAATTAGATTTTTCCCAGATTATTTAGAGTAACAGCTTTAATTTAAGACACACTTGTGACTTGATGGAATTCAAAAAGTTGAATGACCAATATCATTCCAGAGGCAGAACTCAGAAAACCCTTTACAAAAACAAACAAACAAAATTTTTCAGTATCCAATATTTTCTTTGTTTCAGAATGAGAATATTTCCCAGCAGGTTTCCCAGGATACCTTAAAGTATCCTCCAAATTCCCAAATAAATTTTCATTCCATCAAGAAAGTCAGCTCAATTGGGATTTCTTGATGCAAACAATACCCCCACACACACCAAAAACAAACCCATACCCATTTAAAAATATGCTCTACATTTCCCCTCCTTTTTCAGTGAGGTGCCAATCAAAATTTATTAACACAATCATCAAAAGTCAGACATAAACAATTTTGATGTTTACAAAGCTTCTTTTATATGAATGTATCACAATTTATGTTGGACATTTGGTTCATTTAACTTACATTTCATATTATTTATAATTTTTATTTTGATTATCAAATCAGAAGTGGTTGTATTTATTCCTAAATATTTATTACCATTTGGGAGTATGTGACCCTACAAGTTGATTTAAGTAAGATGATATGGATATTTTTAATGCTCTTCACAGATTTTGCCAGATGGATTTTTAAAAAATGTTTGAATCAATTTCCTCTCAATTATTGATGTTTGAGATTTCTTATCTTACCACACACTAGCCAGTAATGAAGTAGTTTGATAAATTTGGTAGGCAAAATGCTACTTTATTCCTGCTTCAATTTGAATGTATTTGGTTATTGGTAATTCAAAGCATTTTAACATACTTTTCATTTTAGTATTTAACCTTCTATAAAATTTCTCTTCATGCTTTTTGCCTATTTTCCTATAGGAATGATTCCCCCTCCCCACGCTTCACGTATATTGAATTCTTATACAGTAACAGTTATAACCCCATACTATATTTATTCCTAATGTTTTTCCTGATTTTATGATTACTTTTCATGTATTTGTTCTTTTGAGGTACATGTTTCCTCTAACTTTTGTAGTTACATTTATATTTCTCTTTGAAATATACATACTTTCTTTTGTGTTTAGAAAACATCTTTCTAAGTAGAGATCATATGGATATTCAGTGTCATTTGTTCTCTGTTTTTTAATGAAGTCATCTTCTACACAGCCTTCTTGAAATCTCATTCTTGCCTTCTGTGGTATAATCAGTTTTGGATTTTATTCTTATTCTCAAGCCCTTTGCTAAGATGCTTCAAGATTTCTCCTCCTCATTCTGTTCCTAACGTTCTGCTGTTATTCCTCGGGGTTCTATCTTTGAACTATCCTTATTTCACCTCTTTCAGACAAGTGATCTCATTTACAACCATGCTTGCATTTATTACTTACATAAAGACTTTCTCAGATACATTTTTTCTACCCAAATATCTATCCTACATTTTAAAACTGCATATTTTATTACAGAAGGCACACCTACTTTGGAAGTTTATAATCAAACTCCTTGTACCCAAGGCCCAATCCTTCCCCTTTCCTTGATCAAGAATGCTGACACTTTACTCCTTTCCTTCAATTAATATGGACAAATCCTTCTATAAATGATCTTTTTCCTACCTGCACAGCCTCACCTCTTACACCAGGTTGAAGGTATTTATACTTCCCTAAACTCACTAGATTATTACCCTGGTTGCAGTAATCTTTCTACCTGGAACCTTTTTATTCTCATGCGTTCCCCATGTCCACTCCAGGCTGGTTAAAGTGTCCTGCATCTGTGCTCCTATCAGAACATTCACAGGTTCTTTTTTTCCTTGCTTAGGATTTGTCTCATATTATTGATTTCTATCTTAGCTCATGTCTCTAACACCTAGCACAAAGAATGTTTCTCAAAAAAGAGGAATTATCTCATTTTCCCTTTATTTCCCAGTGCCCAACCATGTGATAGGCACTGATTGATATAAGCAATGAATAAGTATTTGTTGAATTAAATGAAATTGAAAATGTACAGAGACCGATTAATACAATTACCATACTTTCTCTAGCAAGGCTAGAATTAAATAAAGGAGATAATGGGTTTACTCGGTCTGGCCATTAGTAAATGTGCATAAAAGATGCTCAGAGAGACATATCTGTTAGTTTGAATACGTTATGGATTTGGACTGTGTAAAACATAAAATTACTTTAGATTTATGTTGGAAATTTGTGATAGTGGCTGGGGAGAGGGAAAGAACTAGTATCAGAATAGGAACAAAGAACAAAAAATATTAGGAGTTAACATGGTGAGTTCTACTGAGAGAGAAAAATCTGAATTTTACATCCAATCAGAAAACGAAATCTTGGAAATTTCAAGTGATAATTGTGTATTTGTAACTGCTTTTCTAAATAAGATATAATTACCAAAATTAAAGTAAATAATAAATGCTCCTTAAGCACCAGTTATTAAGATTTATATGTTTAATTAGCTGTTTTATAGCAAATTGAGCTTTAAACATTTTGCCTTTGCAACAAAATTTAAATCGCAAGACATCTTTCTTTTTTTCTAGTTCCTGTATTCTCAGTAACAGATTTTCCTAGGCATTCTTTCTTGGCAGCTCCTTGGAAATGCCAGAAATGGATTTTCTGTAGTACCTGTTGACCTCTTAATGATGAAAAAATCCTAGACTAGAAGTTACTTGCAAAAGTGGAGATAGTGATCTTGATAAGTTCTTTTTTTTTTTTTTTTTAGATTTTATTTATTCAGGAGAGACACACAGAGAGAGGCAGAGACACAGGTAGAGGGAGAAGCAGGCTCACTGCAAAGGAGCCCAATGTGGGACTGGATCCCAGGATTCCAGGATCACGGCCTGAGCCCAAGGCAGGGTCTCAATCGCTGAGCCCCCCAGGTGTACCTTGATAAGTTCTTTGTAGCTCCCTCTTTGATATAGCATTTTAATTCCTTTGTGGGATCATAGAATACTTTTACTATTGAACAAAGAGGCAGAGAGAGACTGTTTGCTAGAACAGAAAAGAAGAAGGTCTGAGGTCAAGGGCTACCTAGGGCCTAAGAGTAATATATAAAGATAGAGATAAGTATGTGTTGTTAGGTTTTGGGTTTGTCTAGAGAAAGGACACTGTGAAAATGTCCAATGATGGACAATGATGTCCAATCATTTTAGTCTTACCAGAGAATGAATAGGAAAGTCATCTGCTGAGATGGAATAAAATTGAAAATAGGAGAATTCTGGAAATATGAGAAGAGCCACTATAAACAAGCCCCAAAGGAGCCCCAAAATAATGAAAATGATTAGTGAGGAAAAATAAAGGACCAATTATAGTTTGATAGCAAAGACTAAAGGTGACCCATTCAGTAAAGTCTTACAATTTCACCAACAGCAGTTCCAAACCCAGAAACAAATTAGAGGGAATGAGATTAAAAAGTCGACCAAAAGTTATAAATAGTTGGGCAAGTAGTGAAAA
Organism: Canis lupus familiaris; assembly: GCF_011100685.1. NCBI lineage: Eukaryota > Metazoa > Chordata > Mammalia > Carnivora > Canidae > Canis > Canis lupus. Next base: position 22,432,896 of record NC_049243.1, read on the forward strand.
AAGACAGGAGAGAGGCGATTCAGGGTGAGTTGGATAATAATGAGCTTGGGAATACGTACGTATCGAAGACGCAGGGTAGTATTTATGAATTACTACAGATCAAGAGAAATAATGGGTCAATTGTAGTTGTTGTTCTGCTGGGATTTACTCTAGCAAAAGTCTATGTGAATCAGAATATGTATTGTTTCCTAGGTTTTTAGCTTGTCAACTATAGCTAATGCCTATTAATTCTTAACTGTATTCTTGCCCAAACAATTTATGCTTTGCAGAACTAGAAAAAGGCATTGTATGGGTAAGTATTATGAATTGGTTCTTAGATATGATTTAAGCAAGTATCAGTAGGAATAGTAAACTTGGAGTCATGTTAGGAAATAATTAAAAATGGGACTGAATTGATTCATGTAAGGTGATGGATGAGTGTCTAGAAGCCTTGGATTTAGAAGTGGAACCTATAGAGAGCAAACTTTCAAATCATTGATTTTTTTTTTCAGTTTTGCTTGATGTTAAGAAAAGAATCAGAAGCACATAGGCATTGCATACAATGGGACGGGTGTCAATAGAAAGAGGCTAACTCTGCATAAAGTTGATCCAGTTGCACCAGGAATGTGTGGATCCCTCTGATTAGGTCTGTTGCATAGGTAGTCTTCCTAAAGGTGTAAATTAGAATAGCATATGAACTTACCCATTATTAATAGGAAATAATGGAATAATACGCCAAACCTATTAACTGACAGCATTTGGGAATGTTTACATACCTTTTGGTGTGGTCTTGTTTCCCACAGAAAATAGGCAACAAAGAAAAATTCTGTTCAGTGACCTCTTGGGTGAACTAAGGAAGAAGTAGAAATTACATTGTTTAGCAGCAGAGCATATGCATGTTTCAAGTCCTCTGTTCATAAACTCACTAACTGTATATTTGGCCACATTACAACTATGTATCTAATTTGCAACTTTTCTGCACAATATGGACTTTAAGCCTTAGAATGAAAAGCTTTTCATTTACAGTTTTTGCAATGAGAATGCAAGTCTTCAGAACATCTTTTAAGGGCTATTGTGGACTCTTTTTTAGAGTTACTATCTTTTGAAATGCTTATGGATCTATAACTATTTAATCCCATATATTTGTCCTCAAACTTCTTGTGTGAACACAGTTGAACACAGCTTAATAAAATGGACTTACTTCTTGAAAAGTAGATTCAAAATATATTAAATAATGTAATATTAAATAATTATGATAAATCCTGTCAGACATCTGTATAACACAGTACTCAATAACATTTGTATGCCTGACAATCAGAAGATTTTTGCTTTACCAAGATATGTAATCCGTGGGGCAAAATATTTAAAATAACATTGTCCCATCTTGCTAAATCACACCAATTTAAAATAAAAGAATAAGACATTTTTGTAATCTAATGACGAACAGCAATTCTTGCATTTTGCTGGTGTTTTGGTGGTGTTTCTCCCTTTCTTTTGAGTCAAGAACATTTACTTTTTAAAAAAATATGACTACACTGAGTGTCTCAGGGCATAATTTAGGCAGGAGAAAGGCTTCAATTTTATGTCTTCTTTCTTCCCCTCCCCTTCCCTTCCTCCTCCCCCACCTCCTCCTCCTTCTTATTATTATTTCAGAAATAGTGAGCACCATGCAGATATCTAGAAGTGTTAATGATGGTAGTTTCATCTTTAAAGTGAACAATTCTTGCCATGTTATTGGAGATAGTTTAAAGTTGATTGTATTGTCCTTTTTATTCTCTCATTAAGTTTGAAGAGAAGCTCTTAGTGCGAGCAGCCCTTTATGATGCTCTATGCATTTCTGGTCACCAGGGTGACATGTTATGGTCATCTCCCACTGCTATAAAAACAAGGTTACAACAAATGTAAACTGCTTATACATTGACCCTTGAACAACATGAGTTTGAACTGTGTGAGTCCACTTATATGTGGATTTTTTTTTTGATAAATACAGTATAGTATTATAAATGTACTTTCTCTTATGATTTTCTTAATAACATTTTCTTTTCTCTAGTTTATTTTAAGAATACAGTGCATAATACATATAAAATGTGTTATCAACTATTTGCGTTATGATTAAGGCTTCTAGTCAACAGTAGTCTAATAGTAGTTAAGATTTCTGGGAGCCTAAAGTTATCCACAGATTTCAACTGCATAGAGAATCATTGTCCCTAACCCTCACACTGTTGAACAGTCAAGTATAATTTTCTTATTCTTATAATTTGCATTCACACTTACATGAACAGAGATACATAAATGGAGGCGTGGCTCATACTGCTTTATAGGGATATGAAGTCTTAAATCACTATGATTTTAAATGTAAACTCACTTTACAATGGAGAGAGAGTTGTCTTAAAGATTATTTTGAGTTATTTTGGAATATTTGTGTATTAAAGAAAACTGAATCTGATATATAACATTTAAACAAATTTTAAAATTACTAACATGAAACAAAGTTCTGCATCCTGCATTACACTTGCTATTTTCTTCATATTTTTGATCTCTTCCCAAAAAATGAAATGCCACTTTATATGCAATACTTTAAACTTTCTCTAGTACCATGCCAGCTCCCAGAGAACTGTTAAGTCCACCATATTTTATTTTATATTGTTCCAATAATTCAAAATTCTTAGCAAAAATGTGAAGTTTTCATTTAGATTACTAATTCATTATTCATTCATTCAAAAATTGTATGCCATTCACCCAGCTAAGTACTTTTGCATTTGAAAAAAAAATGGAACATGTGAAACAAATAGTGTAACAAGTGAATAATTTGAAGCTTCAAAAATGGATTTTGAGTTTAATATTTAATAGATTACAGACTTGAAAAAGTTATTTTACCACTTTGAGTCTCAATTATACATTCCTAAAAGTGGGGATAGCAATACTAATATGCTATGAATACAACTGCTTCATTAATCTCATTTGTTCTGAAAGTCAAATGAGTTACTGCAAGTGAAATTATCTTGCATTTGATAAAGTTTTACGAATATTAATATTACAATTTTCAAGAAGTTCATAATGCATTAGGTGAGGTTAGACAAGTATATACATTATCACAATAAACGTTAATTGATAGGGCATTGACTTTGTAATATTGTGATTTACAATAAAAAATATGTATTTGGTCTTCATCCCCATTTGTAGCACAGCGCTTTTAAAACCCTTGGTATTTCCTAAACTATGAGAGAGATAAAGCTGTCTGCTGTTATGTTAATGATCCAACTTTCAGACCATACCTAAGATTGCCCCTGGTTGCCAGAACCAACTATGTGATGACACAGGTGGAACCTACAGTCCTAACTCTTGATCTCAGGAGAAGGGAGAGGCGCTGGAAGTTGAATCAATTTCCAGTGGCCAATGATTTAATCAATTATGCCTATGTAATGAAGCCTCCGTAAAAACACAAAAGTATAGGTTTTGGAGAAACTCCAGGTTGCTGAACAGGAGAGTGGCACATTCAGAGAGGGTGTGGAGCTCCGACTCCTTCCCCATACCTTGCCCTATGTAACATTTCCCTTTGGCTGTTCCTTTTTTAAATTTTTTTAAATTTTATTTATTTATTTATGATATTTATGATAGTCACACAGAGAGAGCGAGAGAGAGGCAGAGACACAGGCAGAGGGAGAAGCAGGCTCCATGCACCAGGAGCCCCACATGGGATTCGATCCCGGGTCTCCAGGATCGCGCCCTGGGCCAAAGGCAGGCGCCAAACCGCTGCGCCACCCAGGGATCCCTAGCTGTTCCTTTTATAATAAATTGGTGATCTAGTAAGCAAAAGGTTTCACTGATTTCTGTGAGTCACTCTAGCAAATTAATCAGTTTGAGGAAACCTCCAATCTGTAGCCAGTCATTCAGAGGAAACCTCCAATCTGTAGCCAGTCATTCAGAAGCACAATGTAGACTTGCAATTGGAATCTGAAGCAGAGAACAGTCTTGTAGGACTGAACCTTTCACTCGTGGGATCAAATGCTATCCCTGAGTAAGTGTCAGAATGGAGTTTAACTGAAGGTCACCCAGGTGGTATCTGCAAATTGCTTTGTGGTTTGGGGAAATGGACCCCTAAATGTTGGAATTGGGTGTTCAGACCCTTTAGATATATTATCTTAAAATCATAATTTAAAAAAGTCATTATCTTAAAAACACCTAGTTATAAATAATTATCTAAGAAATCCATAATATATGCCCTGGGGAAACAAAAGTGAATAAAGTATACCCCACCCTCTAGGAGTTTACTGCCCTATAGGATGAAGGAAAATTATATAACTTATTTTTTTAAAGTAGACATACAAATGTATACATACATGTCCATGTACATATTTTTATGTGTTTAGATAGATGATTGATAGATACATAGATACAAAGATACATAGATAGATGTGCTATAAAAGATCCAGGTATTATAAGGAATCAGACTAGAAGCAAACAAGCTCAGCTACTGTGAGAAATCAGGCTAAAAGCAGCCACACTACTCCTATGCTATTAATGAGGACATGCCCCCACAGAGAGGCCTAAATGATAAGCAGGTAAGACAACAGAATGAATGGAATCAGAGGCAGGGGAGCAGGGAAGCACATTTGATATCAAGGGGTAGGTGGGGAACACAAAGAAAAAAAGGACTTCTCCCACACTGGATTTTGTAAACCAAATTAAACAATTTACGCTTCATTTCTGAGAACACAGGCTCTTTGAACTGATTTCATTAGGAGAGGAACAAGATCAGATTTACATTTCTGAAAGGTGATTTTCGATTAAGGACTAGAGATTAGATTAAATGATCCACGACTGGAACCAGGGTAACTGTTTCCTAACCTCTAGAGGTAATCCAGGTAACACTTCATAGTAGGCAGGAAAAGAATTGGCAAGATCTGAGGACAATTCAGGAGCAGAAGAGGCAGGGATAGCTTGTTGGATATTTAATTTCTTGATTGAGCAAATGCATAAGTGATTCCATAACATTAAATCATGGTTATAAACTACAATGATGCAATGAAGGAAAGATACATGGTGCTAAAACAATGTAAGTAAAGGAATCTAGCTTGGTCAGAAGTTGGGTAGGAGAGTTGCCCTGAAGAAGTGATGAGTCAGCAAAATTTGAATGAACCATAAGCGTCAAGTAGGTCAAAGGGGAGAAAAACACACAGCTAGAAGTAGAACAGTAAATGCCAAATCTTGCAGTGACTGAAACAAAGTAGGGCACAGTAAAGGAACTGTAAGCAGACTAGTACCTAGAATCCAGAGAGCAGCCAGGGAACTTGTGTGATGTGAGAAAGCAGCAAAAAGCAAAGAAAACCATACAGCAGTTTGCTGGCCAGGTTAATAATGGTGGACTTTATCCTTAGAAAAAGAGTTTGAAGTGCTGGTGTGTGTGTAAGGCATGTTTTGGTTTTATTTTGCCAATATTACCCTGGGTTCTGTGTATAAAATAGATTATAGGTCTCCACAGAGGATCCAGCGAAAACATGAAGTTCTTAATATTCCTAGTAAGATAGATGACAGTTTGGGCTAAAAATTCTGGTGATGATGGAGATGGAGAAATTTGGAAAGACATATAAAACAAATGACAGAATGTCAGAATTCAACATTTTTGGGAGCTTTGCATTGGTTATAAGCACGATTACTAATTAGAAGAAAAATGTGTCGCAAATATTTTTGCATTTCATCTCTTTTCTTTTGCTTGAAAAAAGCCAATGTTTATGAAATAAAAGAAATGGAAAGAAACTGAAAGGAACAATCAGACATGGGGGAAAAAAGAAACAAGATTATTGTTGCAGGAACAAAAGAAGAGAGCGTCAAATACAGAATCATTGTAAAAGGTTCTAGGAAGGCAGGTGCTGAGGGATAGTCCATGACTTAGTAACAAATAAAAGGATCTTCGATGTCCTGGGGTTTGGAGAGAAACTGAAGAGACATTGAGCAAGGTCTCTGAATGATGTGACCTAGCAGGTCCATTGGGAGACTTTAAAAAGAAAAGCTCAGAGTTGATGAGAGTTCTCTTTGATATCTTCTCTTTATTTTGTCTATGAAATGGAAGGTCTGTGGATGTTTTCAAGAGACTGCTCATGTTTGAAAAAGCAGCAGTAGATAATGGAATTGAAACTTGACTAGGGAACTAAAGGCTTAGTTAGTTCCCAAGGCTCTCAACATCTCTTGGAAACAGCCCCACTTCTGGTGATAGCGGAGTTGCAGACTCTCTAGAAAGTTTCAACTTCCACCAGGCACAAAGATAGGTTCAGATCTAAAAAAAAATTCAAAAGAAAAGAAGAGTCTTTGGATTGTGGTGGGAAAAAAAAGGTATCTTTATGGTATTTTTATCCAAATGTGACACTGAAGCATAAGAGAAGTGCATCCAGATGGGTTTCCAGTTGGATTGGGATTGGAGGAGACAGATATTTCAGGCAATGACATAAAAGACTTGGCATACATTAAGTTGATAATTATTAACTAGATACCATGTGTAAGAAAGATGCTGTAAGTATTTAAAATAAAATATGAGATATATTTGCCTCTTTGGGTGATATATGCTTTAGTTAGAAAAAAGACACAAGAATATGAAAACAATATTATGTTAGTATATGAGTACCAACAAATGACAGACAAAAGCTGAAAAATGGCACTAAAGAATTTTATGTTCTAATAGTCTCATTGAACTAAGCAAACACACTTGGATGAAAAGCCTTTCTCAGTTCTCTTTTTTCTTTTTTCCTTTTTTTTTTCTGTCTTACCACAGCAAAAAATGTCAATTGCATTTGCTATGCTTCTTAATATGCAAAAGTGTACTTATTTTGCACTAGAGTACACTTCTAAAATAAGATTTCAATGAATTGAAAAAAAATGTCATTACCACACACACAAAAAAGACTAAAGATCAGAAGTAAGCTCCTTCTAAGAGTGAAAGATGGTACTACACTTTCTGATGCAAAATTTTAAGAGACACATTTAGAAACTGTTAGCTTATGGGGTGCCGGAGTGGCTCAGTTGGTTAAACATCTGACTCTTGATTTCAGCTCAGGTCATGATCTGGGGGTCCTGGGATCAACCTCCATGTTGGGCTCTGGGCTCAGTGGAGAGTCTGCTTGAGGATTCTTCATCTCACCCTCTGCCCTCCCCCCACCCTGCTGGTTCTCTCTCTCTCAAATAAATAAATCTTAAAAAAAAAAAAAGAAACTGTTAGCTTACATTATAGTTTATAAACACTTCATTTAGGAAACTATTGTGGGAGTGTAATGTTAATTTCCCTGGTGATATTTAAGTATCCCATATATACTTGTTACAGTTTTCTTCCTGTATCTCTGGTAGGGAAAATCTGTTAAGAATTGACCTTTCCCTTTTGTTATTGTATTAGTGATGACAGATTGTGTTCCAGGCATGGTGCAAGAGACTGACAGATAGAAAAACATGCACCTTTTTCTGATTGAGCCAACAGAATAAGGAGCAATATGAATAAGGAGATTTCTAACCTTGAAAGGTAAGTTCATTTATTTCCTTTGATGATAAATTACTATATTTTATCTCTCAGATCAAGAGCATGGATACTTAGTTTTGATTTTCTCTCTCAGTTATTGGAATGACAATGATTATATCCAGAAGTTAAATACCTCAGAAAGGAGATACTGTTTTACTACATTTCGAAAATTCCTAATTCTACTTGTGGATACTGCATAGACCGTTAACTCAAAAATTGCTTCATCCACGGACTGGTGAGCCACACTGATATCTTAAGCAAAAAATAAATGCTAGCTTCTGAATAAACAATTCTCCATGCGGAAGATATATTATTTAGATCTAAGTAAGCTGTTGAGTCTGAACACCTGTTATCATAGTTGTGATTGGTCTCACCTAAGCCAGTGGCCTCAGGATGATAATAGATCAAGGGACAAAAACATCAAAAAAAATATCCCCAGGAATTTGTGAGCTACCACCAGCTCTTCTACTCAGGAGCTATATTGCTGGAACTGGCACATGTTTTACATGTTTTTGGCTTGCTCAGTTGAATAAATCTTGGGAGGTCTCACAAGTCCATCTTTTTCCTATTTTTACATGGCTTCCTGGCTTGTGTATTGCCAATATATCTGCTTCTGACTGATGTCTTCAGGTAGATTAGAAGCTGACAGCACCTGACCAATGCTGCACCCAGGTGAATGATTCCACCAAAAAATACTGCAGAGTGCATTTGTCTTGTCACTTCTCAGATATTTCCCCTTTATTAAGCTCTTATTGTTGTTCTAAAGTCACAAGGTAGAACTGCCTCTTGTCTACAGAAAGCACAGTGATGCAGCTTTGATTTGCCTTGTTCTTTATAATAACCTCCCTTTCCCTCAAACCCTGGCATCTGATTGAGTGGAGTTAGGTCAAGAGATAATCTGAGAGGCTATCAAATCAAAATGCACACAGTGGTCCTTTCTCTCTCTGCATCAAAGACTGAGGTGTTCTATGTCAATGAGCTGGCTGTGAAACCGCACATGCCATCTAAATTTTCCTTTCTTTCTAACTCTGGTGTGCTTTATGCCAATCAACAAGAAATGGCAAACTGGTATTCTGCTGGCCAAATCCTTTTATTGTTGGCTGGCCTGATGCAGGGCAATAATCTATGACTGAATTTGACAGTCTTATTTTTTCGGATGACTCTATTTTCAGGAAACAAGCTAAGTATTCTCTGATGGGAATACGTGGCATTGGCCTAACTGATTTCTCTGATAAACACAATTGCAGATTGAATTATTTCTGTTTCTATACATCTCCTTACTAATTTTCAAAGGGAAAATGTTAAAATGTTGATGTTTTATAAAACAAAAAGAATTAGCAGGGAGACACTAAGCACACTGCAGAGAAAAAAGAATCCCATCTCATAATAGTAAATTTTGGCAGAGTTTATATCATATAAGATTAAATGGGGCAACCCCGGGTGGCTCAGCAGTTTAGCACTGCCTTCAGCCCAGGGCATGATCCTGGAGACCTGGGATCGAGTCCCACGGGGAGCTCCCTGCACGGAGCCTGCTTCTCCCTCTGCCTGTGTCTCTGCCTCTCTCTCTGTGTCTCTCATGAATAAATAAATAAAATCTTTAAAAAATTAAATGTATTAAGTTTAGTATTAATTACCATTCCCCTCCCTACCTTTAGTAATGATTAAACCTCTATTCAAGAATTAGTATTTCTATCCTGAATTTGTTTGAGAATTCTAGAATCATTTTTTTTTTTTTTTAATTCCTATGGGGTGTATAGGTAACTTAGTCGGTTAAACAAATGACTTGATTTCAACTCAGGCCATGATCTTAGAGTTGTGAGATCAAGCCCTGCATGGGCTCCACACTTAGCGAGGAATCTGCTTGAGATTCTTTCTCTCTTTCTCCCTTTGTTCCTCCCCTCACTCTCACTCTCTCTCTAAAATAAATAAATAAATCTTTAAAAAATATTCTTGGACTTCTTGTTTTTAATAAGGTTGAGAGGTTTTGATATCAGAATGAAACATAAATTGATAATAACTGGTTAGCAGTGGTTATTAAATATAGTACTTCTTTCCTACAGAATTCATTAGCTGTATTTCCGTTTATTTTTTCAAAGTCTATTCGAAATTATAATTACAAAAATCTACACAACATGGGAACTGCTAGAAAACCAGTATTTAAGAAAAATGTATGATGCCATACTAATATATAAACAAACACAGTTTTATACAACTGATATGGGAAGAGTTTTTCCAAAACTCCATGTATTTAAAAGGTTAAATAACATTTTAAGTGAATGATCCCTATCTCTGCCATTACTCAAAAAAATCCTTCTCAGGGAGCTCTTTCCTATCTCCCACTACAAAAATATCTACTGAAAGTGAACAGCTTGTCCCTAAGGCATGGAACTTAGCATAGTCAGATGAGTGAGTACATTTTATGTTCACACAGTTAGAGGTTAATAAAAATAAGATGTGATGAAATTGTGTTGGAATTCCAACCTTTTGAATTTTCATTCTAGCACTGCTTCAGTTTTATAAGGAAGATATTTGGAAGGAATTTATAGTTTAGTTCTATAGAGACTCAGGCACAATCTCCTACACATAGTCACTAATGGTGAAAAGCCACAATAGACTGATGTGGCCATAAGTTTGCATTTGTAGGCCTGATTTGGAGTCAAAACATGGTCCTTATACTGTAGGCCAGGCTATTCATATAGCTGAAAGGGAAAAAAAGATACATCTTTTTCCCCCCACTAACCACCAACTGAAATTATGAATATACAGAAGAAAAAGAAGCCACACACACAGTAGAATCAGCTAATCTGTTGATATACCAATGAAATTTTTTTTTCTTGTTGCCTAGTTGTTGTGGGTATCTTGAAATATCACTTATCACCACATTGAGGTCATGATTGCTAATGGACCAGCCACTATGTTTTATTGTTTAATGTGTTAAAAAGTCAAACGTATTGGTATATAACAATTTTTAAAACATTTTGGTAACTGTATTTTTAAATAATTGGCTTCAGTTAGTGGGTATCTAATTACTCCTTCTTAGGTCTCAACAACCTATACCTGAGAATCTCTGAAAATTTACATTCCTTCAAGGTAAGGGGCATTTCCCCTGTATCTTGGAACATGAGTCACATGAGAGAATAAATCCCCAAAGGGAGAAGGATTAAGAAAAATCTCTAGATATAATTTGAAAGAGGTTTCAGCTAGAGGTTGTCAAGAAAGAATTGAACAAAAGACTACAGGATCATCCCACATCACACCACAACAAGAAACATTGTTTCCCAACACGCTACTTCGGCTTTGTCAAAGCAAACATTGAACTGATGGAAGTTAAACAAATAAGGAAGATTTTATTCGGACTTATTGTAATCGGGCAGACAGAAGACTCCATGGAAACGAAGGGTGGGAAAATGTTTAAGCGAATCCTGGGCCACCTGTATTTGTTAATTGGCCTTAGCAAAACAAAAAGCAAACTTTCTCTTACCTTCATGGCAACAGGTAGTTTTAGAACTTGGAGCAAGGCTGCCTCCTGAAGTTAGGTGCCTCTGCTCCTACAGAAACTGGGCGATAGGGGACCCATCTTCCTTGATGAATATATTTCAAAGGTTTGGCTCCAGGTCCTTGGAGAAAAGGATTCCTGGGTTGTAAAATTTGTAAGAGGCCTTAAAACAGATTTACATCTCAAAAAAGAAGATAAAGAATTTATAATTGCAAGTTTTCTGAGGTAAATGCTCTAAAAAAAAAAAAAAAAAAAAAAAAAAAAAGAGCTGAGGGCCTAAAGGCCATCTTTCCAGCTTCATTAGCTCATAAGGGTATTACTCTTTCAAAATAGAATGAGGAAGTGAGGATCAAGTTTATCTTCCTACAAAATAGATGATTTCTGAGTATAAGGGCATGAGAGAGAGAGAGAGAAAGAGTGTTATTTTGGGATAATGGATACTACTTCCAAATAAATACAAATCAGAATGTTAATAAGCAACAGCAAACTGAAACAAAGTGCCTTTGAAATGATGAGTTCTTAAGATCCAAAGAGACTCCAGGAAGTATTGTTTTATATTTACTAGATCTGATTAAACAAAGAAATAAAATATTGTGACATTGTCAATAGGTATGGTTTTTTCCAACAATCTTTAAAAAAAAACCTACCATTTCTTTTTTAGTTTGTCTCCAAAAGAAATGGGATGTCATCCAATCTCAACATAGGTGCTGAGTCTACCACAAAGAAGCAAGTAAATGCAATGTCATTCTTGATTAAATAATCACCTTTCTAGTACAAAAGCAAGAAGTGCTAGTTGTGGTTTTTTTTCTCCTTACAACAGGAACTGCAACCTAATTCTCATTCTTAATCACAGAATCAAAGGTTAGCTCTTGACCAACCTGACACTTTAAATCATTCTATTTTTGTCCCTAAACTTCAGCTCTTTTTACTTCCGTGATTATTCGCATTCATGATTGAATCAGCTATTTTTGTGCTTGGGTATTTCTTGTTCTTCACATCCTATACTGTATTTTTCATGAAACAGTATTCCTCAACACAGTATCAGAATCAAACAATAAATTAACAACTGATATAAACAGTATTTTTCCTCTTTCTTTTAGGCAGCAGTAATTTGTGATTCCTGTAAGAGTTATGGAGTACATAAAATTAGTTTTTAAGTGAATACATATTTTAAGTTTGACATTTAACTTTTTGTCTTATGAAACCTATGTTTCCCCCTATTATTGTTATTATAATTATCCGAATCCAGGAAAAAGTATTAAGTATATGATGCCTGTAGACATGCAGATTTAAACTTGAACTTCTTTGAACACAAGTGGTTTTTCCTCTTTCATCCAGAAACTAAAACTAAAACCATGTGCTCCTTCCAAGCTCCTACTTCTGCATAACGACAAAATATAGAGTCTGCCTGGAACTCGAATTCTGCATCGTGATAATTAGTTTTTCCTTTAATCTGAGAACTGCTCACTCTATTATTTAAGACAGAAGCAGGTAAGGGGAAGGGAGCATGTTCTGGTTTGTGTTTTCTTAATGTAAATTAAATTGCTGGTTTTTGGCCAAAAGGGGGCAGGCATTTCCATGATAAATGGAGAGATGTTCTTCTATCCAGGAATATTAATGGTTAAAAACAAGGACAGCTATTACCTACTGGAGGACTTTACTTGTGCAGTGAAAGCTCCTGGGTACTTCCAATAAGAAAGATATAGCAGAGCTTGCTGACAGGAACAGAGTGAGCCTTTGTTACTCCTGGACTTTTGTGTCACTCACCCTTAGATAATATCAAGCACTGTGACAGGGACAAGGTGTATGAGACTGCTGTTCAGGCAAAGGGGACTTGAAGGCACCTAATTGAATTTCTCCCAGAGATAAAGAGATTTTTAAAAAGTAACAATTTGTCAGTAAAAATGATCTGCTAATTATCGTAAGAGACTACTCAGTTTTTCTAATAAGATCTTGGCTTTATGTATGTCTCTTTTTTTTCCTGATGCTTCACCTTCTCAACAATATCTATTGTAGCTTCTTTATGATATGCTTACCTGTGCTAGAATAAAAACGTATCCTTTTTAGTTTCTAGAACTTTATTTATAGGAAAGCTTCAACTGTGTGTTGCAGTTATTGCAACATTTAAAAAGCCTCCTAATAAAATACTAAAGGCGTTGTGTAATTGCTGTCTGCCTAATTACTGATGTATGTGTATGTCTGTAAACACAATTGATCACTTATACTTGCTAATGTAATTTATAACAATGTTGTAAATCTAGGCTGTCTGTCAAGATATACAGTCAACACACAATTTTCAAAGCACCATGAGTAAAGGTAGCTTTTCTTTTGCCTGGAGGCACAGAAGACATGTAGCTTTTTCTTCATCATTTCCAGTCTCCTTCCAAATCTTTTCTGAAAATTAAAGCTTTCCTATTTTACATATATGCCTTTATTTCCCTGCCTCTGATTATTAATAGAATTAATTTTATGTCTGTGTTACTAAATACAAAAATATAGGCGATAAAAATCACAATTTCTTTGTTATTTGGTAAGGGTGGGTGGAGTTGGGGGTTTTCTTGTGTTTGAAGATCCCATCATTATAGGAAGAATAATGACTATGGCTTTGTGTGAAAACTTATGTAAAGTTATCTCGTGTGAGTTTAATATCTGTGATGGTAGATACATCATTTTGTTACATTCATGTATAAGATAAGCACTGCTAGAATTTAGGATAGCATAAATCATAAAACTATAGTAACTGAACATGGATTTGGCTTTTTAAATACTCTTCAAATATTTTATATTTTGAACTTACAGAAAAGAGACAACCCAAATGCTTTAAAAAATGAAAAACTTTCATAAATACTCCTGCTACATGGTGACAAAAAAAATAAGCATGCATCAGTACTTAAAGTTTAATTTTATTTTTCTCCTCTGAATAGAATGCAGTGTTAGTGGTCATTTATGAATCAATATTTATCAATTTATTAATTTTATGAGATTATAAAGAAAATAGCTAAACTTCATAAATAGATATTTTAAACTCATTTTTTTTTTGTAGCTCCAGAAGATGACATCTACTTTGTGTAGCTCTAGCATATATGTAAGAATCTGTCAATCATGTTGTAAGATGTTTCATATCTAAGTGTATCTGTCAGGAAGTCCTATTCAAGATCCAATGGAGTTATTCTGGGCAAATAACTGAAGTGACTTATTTTGGAATTATCAAAAGTAACTACTAGGCTTTAAGAATGTATGGGCAATTTGGAAAACAAAGTAAATTTTGGAAATATAATGTCAATTATCAAACTATTTAAAAGTAGAAAAAACTTTTTGTGAAGGTATTTGAATATTTTTCTATAAGTGGTATAAATATGTTGATGTTGTCTCTTTTATTCTTAAGGAGAAACTTATTTCAATGAAAGTGCCTCAAGAAGCCCTTTGTTAAATGGCTTTCTTTCCAACGTTTAATGAAAAGATACATCCTCACCTCCTTTCAAAAAATTAAAGATTTTTTGAAAAATCATCTAATCCTTTGCTTAATATTTTACAGTGATTTTGATTGATTTTGAAATTCTAAAAATGATAGTAAAATTAGAACTGTGCTCTGCTTTTATTGACATTCTAAATGAACCTCACTTTTTATGCTCTTTTTGGGAGGGTAGATAGAAAAATTTGGAGCTTATAAACACTTTTATAAGCAACACACTTTTATAAGTTACCTATTGTGTAACATTTGATTGAAATATTTAAAAAAAAAAAAATACATTTAACCCATGGCCTCTAACATCGTTTTAAGTGCGTAAAATTTATTTTAAAAATTTAACTTACAAGAGATTTAATTTCCTTTATTATTTTTGATATATATGAAGATATCTATAAAGACAACATATTTCAAGGTTATAAAAGCTGTAAATGTGAAAACCCCACATTTTTCATTTTCCTTTTATCAGTCTGCAAGAGACATGCTTATGTGAATGCTCTGCCCTCTATGAGTTTGGTACTGTTTTAATTCCATTTTATAGATGAAGGAATTGAAACTCAAAGATGTTAGATAAAATTCCCCCATAATGATTTTTTTTTAATTTTTTAAAAAGATTTTATTTATTCATGAGACACACACACACCACAGAGACAGAGGCAGAGACACAGGCAGAGGGAGAAGTAGGCTCCATGTGGGGAGCCTGATGTGGGACTCCATCCAGGGTCTCCAGGATCACGCCCTGGGCTGAAGGTGGTGCTAAACCGCTGAGCCACCTGGGCTGCCCCAATAATGATTTTCTTAATGCTATTTTTACTTGCTTTCATGAATTAATCCGAATCCTGTTTATTTTCTTTTTATTTTATTTATTTATTTTTTTTTTTAAATTTTTTTTCCTGTTTATTTTCAATCATGTTTCCATCTACTTATTTTCTCAATATTTCTATTCAATAGAGATAGAGAGATTATGGTAGACAATTTTGTCACTTACCAATGTTGTATTTCAGTCAAGCCACTCACCTCTCAGTGAGCTACTTTTCTCACTTCTAAAGTGTGTGTTTTAATAGTAACAGTACTATCAATATTTTATCATTTAAAAAGTCAATATATCTCAAAGTGCTTTAGAATCTGCAGTGTAAAATTTTCATTATAAGTTTAATTATTTAGTAGACATACACAGCTTTTATTAAGCATGTATTATGTGTTTAATACTGGGGTAGGACTTTATATTAACCTCACCCTGCATTCAAAGTCTTTTAGAGCCCTTAGAATAGTATCAGCCAACCTCAATTTATATTATGATGCTCATAATTTAGAAGCCATGTTTGCTATTGCTGCATAACAAATGAAGACTTAGTTTAAAACAACACCCATTTATTAATCCATACTTTCTGTAGGTCAGAAGTCTGGGCATGGCTCCACTGGGTCCTTTGCTCAGAGTTTAATTAGGCTGAATGAAGATGTCAGGCAGGCTGTGTTCTCATCCAAAAGCTTGATTAGGGAAGAATCATTTCCATGTTCATTTAGGTTGTTGGCAGACTTTTTTTTTTTTTTTTTTTTTGTGGTTGTTTTCCTGAGTTCCCTGTTTACTTGCTGGTTGTCAGCTGAGGCTCCCTCTCTGTAACTAGAGGCCACCTCAACCTTAACCATGCTCTCTACTCACAACATGGCAGGTTACTTCTTCAAAGCCATAAAGAAAATCCTTGAGATCAGGAGAAGTGTAGACAATATTTAAAGAGCTCTTTCGTTAGGACAGGCCTACATAGACCAAGTCCCTTTATTTCTATCATGAAATATCACATAATTATGGCAGTGGTAGTTCATCATTGTCATGGGTTCCACCCACACTCAAGGAGAAGGAATTATACAGGGCTAGGCAGCTGGGGACAGGAATCCCGGGGCCATCTTAGAATTCTTCCTACTTATCATAACATGTGAAGATGATTTCATTTGAACAGTAGAGGATACCCTCAGAAGGGTATATAAAGGTAGTAGGCTTGAAAGGTGGAATGAAGAATCAAGAGATAGGCCCCTGGTAGAAGTGGACTCTAAGCCTGCTATCACCGAAATGTTCTACTTTGATTCTGTGAAATTAGTCAGTCTTGACAAGCAGAATATGAAAGGCATTCCAAATTATCAAATTATGTTTAATGTCTCCTATATTGGTCTTAGTCTCTGATATCACAAGACAAGACAAATTGCAATCCAGAGATCTGATTAATAAATGTATCAAAGTGGTTATTAAGACATTGGAAATGAAATAGGATCTCAATATTTTGAGATATTGAGCTAGAGACACATACATAGACAACGGCACAAAACTGTCTGCATTCAGGACCCAGTCCTTGAAAGTTCATATTAACAAACGTCAAATACAATAAATCAGCTATTCTTGGTCACTTTATATTTGATTCTTCCGTCACAATAGCTTTCCTCCTTGCTTCTCCAGATTAAATTGGGAAGTGATTGTCTGCAGTCATAATGTAAAATATAGTCCATACTTTGATGGGTTCTTATTACTTATTAAATGTTTAATAGGCTGCAAGACTCACTCTAAGCTTTGTTTCATTTCCCTTGGTGAATATAGTATTACTTGTTAGGGGAAGAATACTTGCAGTTCTTGGAGAGTTTTATAAATAGTAGTGGGAAAAACTTCAAGATACTTATTATTTTCTCCTATTTGGCTTACACTGAATTGAATATACAAGCATAATAACCTCAATGGGGAAAATTACTAAAGTTAAATAGAAAACAGAAGAGAGAAAAATCCTTATCTGCATACCAAAAACCAAAGAAATTAAAGAAATCTTTGCATGCGTGAATGTGTATGTGTGTGTGTGATCTACACAATCTTCAGTGTATTAAGAATAGAAAAAGGTCACTGGGCTCAACAAGCAGCCCCCTGCTGTTTTCCTCATCGCTGGTTTCCTGTTCACTCTCTATACACCCGTTTCTTCTCTTTGTCTAATACATATTGACTTTCTTATTTCGCAGACTCTGTGATATTTTGCAGCAAGGGTGGTAACCCAGAAGATTTTCTTTCACTGCAAAACAAAGGGTCATTCCTCTGAAGATATTTCACATATCCTGATTTTAAATGTTGTTTAGAAGAGGAAAAGATTCTGCAGCTTAAGGTAGTACACTTTTATATGAAATTTTCTTTCTTTAAAAACCCTAACACAAGGTATCTACAATTTGGGCATATACAGTGTATATATAGATATAGTTCATAATTTCATATAGAATAAATATTCACCTCATCTGAAATAGGCAAGTGTTTAGATACAATGTGTGCCCCCCCACACACACACTTATATGTACATACACAAAACCCTAAACCTGTTTGGAGTGAAAGACTAGTTTAATAGGGTTTCATTTCTCAGACTGAACCCCACAAACTCAATAAAAATGGATTGGCTATTTTTCAACAAGATATTGGCTCCTCCTGTTCCCAAGAAATATCGTGTGGGTTAATGTTCTTGTTTTTACTTTTCTGGAAAACAAATATTTTCTTACTCGTTGTGTCCAACATCACTGATTTCTACTCTTCCCTATGTTCCTTATTTGATCAAATATATATCAACCTTTCCCTTTATATTGAGGACCCTGAAAAAAATGTGTAGGACATAGGGAGTATTTTCTTTTGGGTATATTATATATTCTAATCCAGAAAACTTCTACCTGGGAAGAACCTTTTTTTTTTTTTTTTAAAGATTCTATTTATTTATTCATGAGACACACACACACACAGAGAGAGAGAGAGAGAGAGAGAGATAGGTAGAGGGAGAAAGGAAGAAGCAGTGTCCTTGCAGGGAGCTCCACATGGGACTCTATCCCGGAACTCTGGGATCACACCCTGTGCTACCCAGGCATTCCACTTAGGAAGAACTTACTCTTCTTTTCTCAACCAGCCATTGCTGAACTAAAAGACTAAATATCAGTGGATCATTTAATTTTCTCCATTCCTCTTCACCCAAGTCCCATCTTCAACTTTTCCTAAAGTTCAAGCATTTAAAAACTTCTTGGAGCCGATCCACCACGGAAATGAACATTCACCACTACTTAGTCCATTCCCTCTAATTTTATACTACTTAAAAATGTTGGCTGTCAATGCCAATTGGCATTGAACACAATGGTACTCTTTTTTTCTCTAGATGTCTCTTTCAAATGTATGTGTGTATGTGTTTGTGTTTAATCTTAGGATGGTCTTAAGAGTTGCCAGATTTAGTAAACACAGCAACAAACAGAGCATCCAGTTTAATTTCAATTTCAGATAAATGATGGATATTTGGTCAGATAATTGTCATTCGTCTTGACCATTCTTCATAATTACATGCAAGCAAGTAAGTGGGGAGGAAAGGGCAGAAGTAGCATATGAGCTGGATCTTTTTATTTGTATTTTCAGAGAACAACAGTTTTGTTTGTTTGTTTTAGTTTTTGTTTTTTTAGATATGTCCCTTTGCTAACCAGGTTTCACTTAGGTCCACCAAATGTAGCTGTGTTTCTTGACCATCCGTTGCTGCCAGGAAGCTGAGAATGGAGTACTGATTTTCATTCTCTTAGGCCTTATATTAGGAGCCAACAAGGGATCCTGGAACTGGAAAAGGATGTTAAGCAAGGCAATTATACTCTCTGGGAACAACAAACAAATTAAGGACAAAAAATTAAAAATGTTTAGACACACAAAAACTCATAAAATCTACCTTTCACAGGCTCTTCTAGAAAAAAAAATTACTTGATGATAAATACATACACTAAAAAAATTTATATACACACATAAGTTTGGATATATATATATATATATCTATATATATATATATCCATATATTTTTTTCTTTTTCTTTTTCTTTTTCTTTCTTTCTTTTTTTTTTTTTTTTCAATGACCGTCCCACCGCCTCCCTCACCCACAGGCTGGGGCAGGGATCCTTCTATCAGGAGATGAGGTATAAGAGCTCTGTGGCTTTCCAGGCTTTCCTTCAATCGAGCCAGGGATGCAGAAGAATACAGGTGCCAAAAGCTCTAGACCAGAGTGGACACTACTGTGAAACAAACCGGGGAGGCAGGAAGGTTGGTAAACTAGAGTCCATGTTCCAGGACTGTCTGAACTTCAAATATTCTTGTGTGTCAGGCCAAGTATCCCCATTTTTGGCAAAAATGTGGTCATTAGGAGAAAAGCCCAAGAGGCTGAGAAAGGGCCAGTGGCTTTGGTATGAGGGACACACATCCAGACAGCATCTCTTATGCAAAATCACCAAGAAACTGCCCCAGTCAAGAGCTCTCCTGTTTCTTCAAGCTATTTGGTTCTCGAGGGGGTAGGAATTGGTAGGAATTCTCACAAGAGGGTGAGAAATAGAGAAACTCCCCATTTATTCCCTAAAGCTGTCTCCATGATGAGGCTACTGCCAGGATGGAACCCCCACTCCTCTGGCCAGAAACCTTTAACACTTCACTCCAACACTAAGGCTGCAGCTGCGGGGTTAGATGGGAGTGTTAGGCACAGGTGCTAGAGCGTCCGTCATCTGCACAGAGACCCCTGCCCTCCAGATCTCCCCCCAACCTCTCTTGTCTGGCAGACTCATCCCTCGGCCTTTGAAGACTGGAGCCACTACACTGCTGGGCAGGGGTTTGATTTCCTGGATCTCTGTTGATCTCAAGATGTATGTGTATGTGTTTTGTTTAGATTTCACGTAGACTTGAAGTCATATGGTATTCGTCTTCCTCTGACTTACTTCACTTGGCACAATACCCTCCAGAATGTTCTTTCTTAAGTAATTTGAGGTCATGGAAGTTGTAAAATAATTAGTTTCTGGGTGCCACCCTGTTACATTTTACTATAAAGGTACTTTTAAATAAGATTTTGCTCTCCTAAAATTAACTCAGCTTAATAGAAATCTAAGTTTTATTTTCCTAATCTAATATTTATGTCTGATTGCAAAAGTGAATTCAGTTCCCTGCCCTTAAGAAATTGAAAATTTAAACTTATAAAAGGATACATTTAAGATGCACATTCATATTGAAGAAGGATTCAAGGAGTAGTAGTTCTCCTGAAACATCCTAGGTGCTTATGAACCAACTGTATACTTTGGTGTGAGTCGGGGAGCGGAATGGTTTAAAGAATTTGACATTATTACTAAAAATAAAAGTGGAAAACAATGTGTCTATTATAGAAAAATTAAAATATGCAAAACTTTAGTAAATATATATATTAAATATAAATATTTTTATTTTTTATATAATATATATATATATATATATATATATATATATATATATATCTCCAAAGCAGGAAGCATGTAATTAAAGAAACAGTGCACTAAACTCAGGAGTAAAGTTTTTCAAGTGCTGAATTTTAAAGAGTGAGCAAGACATAAGAGCAATCTATAAAAAAAAAAATATCTCCAGAAAGGTGTTGCACTGCAATTCAAGGAAAGTTAAAATTTCATGAGGACATTTTTTACCCTATAAACAGGATGAAAAATTAATCTATAATTCTAACAAAAGAAAAAACTATCTTAAAAAAGCCTTCTCCATCTATGCTGAGAAGAAAAAATAGTATGATTTTTAAGCAATCAACAGACAGAAATTTTACTGATATAATTTTGTGTTTTTTTTTTAATGGGTTCAGTCATCATATTTGATTGTGAAGAAGAAAGCAGTTACCAAAACATGATATTATGACTTTATATATTGCTTTCTAGTTTGTTCAATCAACATATAGAAAAAGGCAGTAGACTGAATTGTAGTTTAGAAATGTACATTATAAATACGGATAATGTAAAAGAAAAGCATAATGAACAGAAATGAAGAGGAGACAGTAGGAGGGGCACCTGGGTACTCAGTTGGTTGTCAGGGCTCTGGGCTCTGAGCTCTGAGCTCCCGGCTGGCTCAGCACAGTCAGCGCACCCTGCTTAAGATTCTCTCCTTCTCCCTCTGCCTTTCCCTACTCCTGAATGTGCTCTCTCTCTCTCTCTCAAAAAAAAAAAAAAAGAGATAAGAGGAGACATGAATTATTTGTTGAGTTTCAATAGATAGATGAGCCATTTATTGAGTTTCAATCAATATTGCCTATAATTAATAGGTTAAGAATTGGTTCTACGAATGTGTACTCAGGTAAACAGCTAAAACTAATGAACACTAACAAAGACTGGGAGTCTAATAGCAAAGATAATCTCTAAAAGATAAAAAAATTCTCTAATATTTTCCTTCCTTATGTTGGGGAATCAATAAATACTATCTGAAGACAATCAAATAACATTATATTTTGGTGTTTTCTTGAGAACTGCAAAATAACCTAAAAGCCTACATAGTGAAAGTTGGTGACCTTGAAGGGACTCCAAATATTTTATCACTGAGAAAGGCCTCCTTTCAATCTTGCAATTTAGGCATCCCCCTTCATTAGAGTTCTGATGGTACCAGTGAAAAGTCTCATTATTTTTTAGAACCTTAAGAAAAAAGTTATAAATTAAACTGTAACTTAGTAGTGTAATTTTATACTTTTTGAAAGAGGTCTGTCAGACTTACATAGAGATTTTTATCCCATCTCACCTTGGTGAATAGGTGAATGGGAAATAAACATGAAATAAATTGGTTAAAGTATTTTCAAAGTTCTCTACATGAAGAGTCTGAATCATGTTCCCCTCAGTTTTATTAATGTCCCTTTTTCTTTATCTAAAAATATTTGTCCCCTGGACCATCAAGATGGTTGATGATAGATAGGTTTTTTCAGACTGCTCTACATTGTTCCTAGAATTTTCTTCTATAAGCTATGGATATCAACTCTACAAGACCTGTGGCTGTTGCTTCATTTATCTTATTAGAATGTGTTTGTAGAAGGTTTTCAAAATATAAACAGAACTCGTATTCCTTCCTCAGATGGTTCTTAAATAGTTTGAAATGAAAATGTCGACATTTCAGTTGTATCATCATGCCACAAGTAACAATGATGCGCGTGCATGCACAAGTGGTGATGAGTTTGTTGTGAACGCTGCCTGCCTGACAAAAATTATAGGATGCCATCAATCATAAGATGCATCTTGATTTCAAAGACGTTAAAATGTGAAAAAAGTAAGTTATAATGGATGAAATGTAATACTTTATCTACTGTAGGACTTTCCTGCCACTGACTGACATGGCCATCAAGTACTGACTTCCCAGATATTTAATGTTGACGAGGATGCATTAGTTTCTATGCCTCATTTCAATACATGTCAACCACCTAGATTTTTCAATGAATATTTTAAATATTTCTTTACTCTGACTCTCAGAGTATATATAGCATAAATTATAACTTTCCGGGGTGCCCAGTTGGCTCAGCGATAGAGCGCCTGTCTTTTCAGGACATGATCCTAGAGTCCTGGGATTGAGTCCCACATTGGGCTCCCCACCGGGAGCCTGCTTCTCCCTCTGCCTGTGTCTCTGCCTCTCTCTATGTGTCTCAGGAATAAATACATAAAAATCTTTTAAAAAATTATAATTTTCCTTCTGCCTGTTATGTTATTTATTATTAATAAGGAAGAATCTATAAAATGTGACTAGAAGAGTGTAAGGAATAATGAATGGTTTAACTGGATTAACAAGATTGGGCTGCACATATCTTAAGTACGTAGATAAAGGGGAGACACAGGTGCTGTGTTTGGCCAGGGCAACCATGTGTCATTGCACTTGGGACTATGTGTTAGCCTATGCACTTATAAAGCTTTGAAGCCTACTTAGAACAAAGCCCCCCCCCCAACCTTCTTTTTTAGTTTATAGAAAGGCAAATGATTTTGTCTTATGGTGAGTAAAGTTCTAGATCAATGCAATACAAAAGAAATCATTTTAGCTACATATGTAATTTAACATTTCTAGTATCCACACTTAAAATAAGAGGAAACAAATGAATTGAATTTTATTAATATGTTTTAATCTCAATATTAACAAAATATATTAACATGTAATCATTATAAAATATTAGTGAAGTGTTTTACCTTTTTTGATACTAAGTCTTCAAAATCCAGTACGTGTTTTGTACTTAACAACACATCTCAATTTGAACCAGGGCTTAATAGACCAATATGACTGGAGACTGACATACTGGAATGCATAGTTCTAGATTATAAATGCCAGTGTAGTTCTAGACCACAGATGCCAATGTTTTTGAAGCACTTCTATCCTTGGCTTTGATTGAGATCTACTTGCCATGGACACACATAAGTGTACAAAGTGTTATGATTTGACGTTCACAGACTTCTCAAGCAGCAATGACCATCCAGATACTGATGTGTGCATGAAGAATGAGGCAAGAGGTCAAGGCTGAGGGCTGGTATAGGCCTCCCATTGTGAGAGACAGATGAGAAGGAACTTGTCATTCTAGACTATTCGCTGCTACAATGGCAGTCGAGGCCTGAGCCAGAGAGAGTGAGTGAGAGCTGCCTCCATTTTAGCTTCTATTTGAGACATGAGTTTTGAGAGGGAGGTCTCCTATTTTGCTGTTTCTTGTTAACTTCATCTTCTTGTTTCTCTGTCTCACTCTGTGTCTGTCCTCTTTTCCATTTCTCTCTCTCTCTCTCTCATTTTCTATCTCTACTCCTGTTTTCCCCTTTCACATCCAAAATTTTTAAATCAAATGTGATTCATTGCCTCTATCACTTTACTCTTTCCCTTTCTTTTCCTTCTCTTTGCTCTCCCAATGTACATCTTTTCTCTGATTCTTCTGTCCTGGGACATAAAATCCATTCACTGTTGATCCATTGTGGAGCCATAATACTTTTTCCCTTTGATATTAGGACATATCCACATGCTCAAGCACGAACTGCACACTCCATTACCACAGCCTAACCCTATGCTTATGCAGAACATCAGCTACTTGCCACGGGTTTGTTGTGTTTAATGCTTGCTTATAATTTATACTCCACATAATTTCTTAAATTTTATCTGACTCTCTTTCAGCAGGATGGCTTCAGCATTCTGAGCTGTATTCCTCAAGCTGTGTTGTGCTCTGGTAAATACTCACAAATCTTTATTATTGCCATATGTTTGGAAAGAAAGATTAAAGAGTTATTAGTTTCTCATTCTCTAAAACAGTCTGTTTGTTTTTTAAACATAATCAGAGTTTTGTAAAGTTAACATTGTTTTTAGGCATTTAAAAATAAAAATACGCTAATTTTGGCAAACCTATTTAGCCAATTAATAAATACATCATTTATAGACTTGGATGTAGAAATATTTTTAATACACCTTTGTTAGTAATTATTAGTAAAAACCTCAACACAAGACAAAAAAACCTACTGATGATTCTAAGGTCTTGATTTGGCTTTATAGCTGGCATTATTGAACAACATGCTTTTTAAGAAAATAAAAGAGAAGTCTATAATTAGGGATTAAAAGTGAAAAATTAAAAAAAAAACTGATAAGGATTTTTCTCCCAAAAATCCTCTGGAAAAAAGCAGACACATAATTCTACATGCTAAATTTATTGATTTCTTGTATGTCTGGTATTAAGTGTGAACATCCCAAAACATTCTTAATATAGTAACCTATTAAAATATATTTCTATTTTTTCACAGATGAAGGAACTAAGGTACAAAGAAATAATTCAGCAGGAAAATAGCAGAACCAGGATTTAATTGATAGGCATATGCTTTCAGGGGTGATTTTCTAAAAAAAAGTTGTATCACACCACTTCTCATAAGATATATAAGTCTTAGTAGAATGAGGACAATAGAAAACTATGACATAAGAATTTTTTATTAGAATAGTAGGATTGATTACTTTGAGTCTTAGTATTCAGTTTACCTACAGTCAAAAAACACTCAGTTTTTAGCCAGGCACAAGGTTACCTGGAATGAAGACTACATTTCCCAGAATCCTTGTACCTGGATTCATCCTCTTACTAATTTCTGGCCAATGTGATGTAAATGTAAGTTTTTTTTTTTTTTTTTTTTTTTTGTCTTCAGGGTTTGCCCTTAAAAAAAGTTTGAGCATATCATACACAACCCATCTCCTTTCCCCATTGCATTATGTAGATTGCACACATGATGTTGAGTCATCTTAGACTATAAAGTTAGGTCATTCAGAGAGGGATGTTATACAAGGAAAGAGAAAGTGCCTCCCTCAACCATAGATAAATTTATGTGTCACAGTCTCTGTATCAACCTGAGTCTATATTAAAAAAGAAACAAACTCCAGTTTTCTTAAACCATTGTTTTGTTTTGTATTAAACCATTGTTATTCTATGTCTCTGTTAGAACAGCACAACCAGTATCCTACCCAATATAAGGGAGTTGCATTTATTGTGTAGCTTTTGTATTAGTTACCGCCAATTTCCCTCCTGCCTGTCCCTCTCCTTTTCTTTAGATGTTGGCTAAAATATCTGCTGGACAAAAACAAGCAGAGCAGGTAGTATTATATGTTTACTTTGAATTTATTCAAGAACTTTATATCCAGCATCTGCTACTTGCTTATAAACCACACTGTACACCTATGACATGCACACACACATGCACACACAAACACAGTTTTATTATTATAAGTCTTCAGAGATACAGAAACAGTTCTTTCCAAAAATATGTGTCTCTGATATGAGATTTGTAGATGACAACATTTTCAGGAATATGGTAGCCTAGTGAAAACTTCTTGTTGGAAAATATGACCTAGCTTGATTTATCCCAATTGAGACAGTAACTAAAGAACATCTTAGTTTGCAGAAATCTCTGAATGAAATAATCTAGTAGGTTCTCTTAGAATTTGAAGGATATGGGGTTTTCATGCCTCTAAGTGGTATTAGAAATACCGGTTAAGTTGGTGTTCCAGCTCTAAGATTTTTCTCACTATTCCCCAAAAAATTATGGGAGTGGGAAAAGAATGGCATTATGCTTTGTTTTAACGGTTTCAAATTTTTACCTTAGACAAACTATGTACATAGAGTCAAACTGTACTTCAGTTTGAAATAACTTGACACTGCATATATTAAGCTAAATGGAAGGCAACATGAGTACACTGAAGCTGATTTAGTATGCAATATTTATCTGTGGGAAAGAGAAACACAATTCAATTCAGGCTGATTCATCCTCCAATTTCTGTGCACAGAATCCCACAGGAGGTCATCTACCATCATTTTATACCTATTTGGTATGCTCGAATATATCAAGCAATAATAGAGTAAAACCTGCCATCATGGGTGACAGGGTAACCTGCTCTTCCCTGTGTAGCTCACGTGCAGAGCTTAAGTTTTTGGTTTTTTTTTTCCCTCATCCACTTTGTGAGCATGAAATTACTATAATTGCTTTTGAACAACTTCTATGTTTTCACTGTAACAGTCAACCTAGGAGGTCTTTCCCTGCTGTGTACTGTTTCTATCTCATGATGAATGTTATTTTAGAATTTGAAGATGATGTTACTTTTATTTATGTAACTACTCTGGTTAGCCCTCTTTTCACAATCCATTGGTAGGGCATGCCTTTCTTTTAGCTGTCTCTTCTTCTAGATTACATTGTTTGCTCTCCAAATGCAAATGAGCAATGCTTTCTTCATACATTTTCTCAAATGTAATTTTTTTACACCCAGATTTATAAGAGATTTGTATACTAGTAGGAGTAGTGTCTGACTAGAGAAATTTGAGCACTGGATATATTTAATTAGATATATTTCTTTATCTATTACTCCCCCTCACTGAGTTACTACAAATTATTTCTTGTATTATACTGCTATTATTTTTTAGTGATATCTGCTATCATAAAAA
This sequence comes from Canis lupus familiaris, assembly GCF_011100685.1. Lineage (NCBI taxonomy): Eukaryota > Metazoa > Chordata > Mammalia > Carnivora > Canidae > Canis > Canis lupus. The sequence continues at coordinate 22,460,053 of NC_049243.1, forward strand.
ATAACCTTTGAAGTTTGAGAATGCTCTTAAAAATATCATTTTTTTTGAGACAGAAGAAAGAGAACAGTATGAGTAGGCATGGGTGGGGAAGAGGGAGAGAATCTTAAGCAGATGCCACACCAAGCGTGGAGCCCAACAGGAGGCTTAAACTCATGACTCTGAGATCATGACCTGAGCTGAAATCAAGTCAGGTGCTTAGCCGACTGACTCACCCAGCATCCCCTAAAATTATCCATTTTTTAAAATATACAAACATATATAGTATAAGAAGACCAGCAAAAAAATCAAAGAATTTATTTTTCTAAATGTATGCATTAGAACTTCTGCAACCAAATGATAATTCTTCAAAAAGTAATTTTGGAAGGCTGTCACTTACTTCAGTGACATTGTCAATGTTTAAAACTTTTATGGAACATTTCTTACCAATCTTCTAACTATTGCAGATATTTTCCAAAAAGACGGGTTTCACTAATAGACACTTGAAAAGATTTTTATCATCACTCACCATCAGGAAAATACAAATCAAAACTACAATGAGATATCATTTCACACCTATCACAATGGCTAAAATAAAAAACACAAGAAACAGCAGATGCTGGTGAGGATGTGGAGAAAAAGGAATACTCGTGCACTGTTGTTGGAAATACAAATTGGTGCATCCACTCTGGAAAACATTATGGAGGCTCCACAGAAAGCCTAAAAATAGAACTTCTAAAAATAGAACTACCTTACTACTGGCTATTTACCCAAAGATATAAAAACACTAATTCAAAGGGATACATGTGCCCTTATGTTTATAGCAAAATTATTTACAATAGCCAAGTTATGGAAGCAGCCCAAGTGTCCATCAATAAAGGAATGGATAAAGAAGGGGTGGAAGGCATATATAGTATTATTAAGCTATTAAAAAGAAGGAAATCTTGCCATTTTGTAATGATGTGGATGGAGCTAGAGAGCACTGTGCTATGGGAAATAAGTCAGTGAGAGTAAGACGAATGCCATATGGTTTCACTCTTACGTGGAATTTAAGAAACAAAGCGAATGAACAAAGCAGGAAAAATATATATAGAGAAAGACAAATCAAGAAACAGACTCTTAGTTATAGAGAACTAACTGATGGTTACCAGAAGAGAAGGGAGTTGGGATGGGTTAAATAGATGATGGAGATTAAGGAGTGCCTTTGTCATGATGAGCACTGGATGATGTATTGAATTGCTGAATCACTCTATGTACATCTGAAACTACTATAACACTGTATGCTAACCAACTGGAATTAAAATAAGAACTTTAAAAAAAGAAAAAAAAAGAACTTTAAAAAAAGAGAGACTATTATTATTGGATAGCCACACATTATTTTGTGACCAAAACGGGCTTCATGCCAGTTTCATTGCTTCCCATATTCTCATTCAATCTGAGGGAATTTTGACCTTTTTAAGATACTAAGTCCATACGTGCTAGAGTTTTGCCAACAGTAAGATTGTTCATATCCAATTTTAGCTCATGATTTCTTCCTACTACTAATTTTTCTTTCTCATGCTCCAGTTCCCTTCTTCCTAAAACTTTAGTCTTGAAATATGGATAATATCTTGCATTTTTCTCTCCACTCTTCTTAGATCAAGTTTTGAAATATCCAAATTCATTCTATGGGATCCAACTCTTCCCTTATCTCCATGGCAAGAGCCACCGCCAATTACATTCAAGACTTTGTTACCTCTTGCTTTGTAACTGGCATCTTTCAAACTCTAGTCTCAGCCTCCTTCCAATTATAGTTCTTTCACATTGTACCTTGAAGGCTGAGTACTGTGCACATTATATAGTGTGCTTCTATAGTTTGGCCTTGACTCTTCATTTGGTAGCGTAACTTTAAGTCTAGTAGATAAGTAATTCTTCCTGGCCAGCGTGATTGGATGACTCTTAGAGAATTACAGATTTAAGTGACAGTGCAAACGAATGTAACTGGCAAACTTCCTGCCTATGATTATATTTACTTAGGAAATATTATAGATTTTGTCACTTTTTAAAAAAATTTATGTTGGAATCTAATGCAACAATGTGACCTTATTCCAGGCTAGAATCTGAAAGCTCAGTTAGAACAACTGTCAGCCAAGAGTGTTGACCCTCTGGCTTATTTTCTCTGAGGCAATGTCAAACACTTGTTTGCACCTATAAAATGCCTTTATTGATAAGTGGAGGATGCAAGCCAAAATGAAGAGACCTTCTAATTCTTTTAATAGGCTTTTGAAAAATATATGTTCTAAACAATAATCTAACATAGGTTTCTTGTAAAGATACGATAATGAAATCTTCAGTGCTGAAAATTCCATTACTACTTCTCAATTCATCATTAATCTTGACAATAATTACACAAGTTACTCATAAATGCTGTTACCATTTCTCTCAGTATTTTCCAATTCTGTATCTTTTTTTCTGAGAGTGGGGATATTTGATTCTAATGCTATTATTATCAAGAACTTACACTGGGTGAAGGAAAATCCATGCTCCAGTTCCCTTCTTCTTAGAACTTTAGTCTTGAAATATGGATAATATCTTGCATTTTTCTCTCCACTCTTCTCCACTCTTCTTAGATCAAGTTTTGAAATATCCAAATTCATTCTTTGGGATCCAACTCTTCCCTTATCTCCATGGCAAGAGCCACCGCCAATTACATTCAAGACTTTGTTACCTCTTGCTTTGTAACTGGCATCTTTCAAACTCTAGTCTCAGCCTCCTTCCAATTATAGTTCTTTCACATTGTACCTTGAAGGCTGGGTACTATTTCAGCTTTCTCTATTCCTTCCCAGGCACATACTATCTCATAAAAACCGAACCGAAACAAAAACAACACAAAACTGTGAAGGACATGAGTTCAAAGTTATGTCTGTTCAGAAAGTTCATGACCTGTGTTCTTCTGCTTTGAAGCCAGTGGTGTGGGGTGTACATAATGCCTGTTGACCAAGATCCCATATTTAGTGCCTCTCAGTTGTGGAACACTTACTTGTCTTTTTGGAATTCTTATTTCCAGTTTTCAAGTATCTTCTTTTATTCTCCATAGCTGAATTAAATTAAACATGGAGTGTTGGGTGTAATTTCCCCAGAAAATATTTTGAGTATAGTTAGAGAGGTCCTTAGCTGATATAAATGGAAGAGTGAAAAGCTAACTTCAGTCACTGGAACTCTGTCCCAAGGAGGGAGAGTGAAAAACACTTGGGTAGATGGAATTGAAGAACATTCTGAAATACTTTTCTTTATTTTTACTTTGCTTTGTTGTTCTTATAATTATCATTGTTTTTCATTTGTTAACTTTCATTTGACTTGGAAAGACAAAAAAAGAGATTTATGCAGACAATTGTTCAGGGCCATTGCTATTACCTTATTACTTCACTTATCTGGTGGATATGTAACATTGGTGTTGGCTAGCTTTTATTGAGCACTTACTATGTACAAAGAGCTGTCTGTCTTAAGGATTTGAAATGAAGCGACTCATTTCACCTTTAAGGCAATTCAGTGAGTAAAGCATATTATCCTTATTTAACAGGTAGTAAAATTGACACAGTGAGAGATTAAAAAACTTGCCATGTTCTTAACTTCCTGGCACTTAGTAAATGTTCAGAAAATATAATTTTAATAATGAATACATAAGTGGGTAAGTGAAAACTGGTCGCCAAAGTTAACATAAGGAACAATCTCTAAAATTTTCCCAGTTTCTGGTGAATTTCTTAAAGTTAGGAAAATTTTATACCAGATTTTTAGAATTTCTGAATGTTCTCTTCTTTGGTTAAGTTTGGTTTCTCCTCCTCTCGACTCTTCCAAATACTATTGATTTTCTTTTACCTTTGTGTTATTTTGCTCCAGGTCATGTTATGCCGTTTTGTTCAGGACTGATATTTTCAAATTCTGCTGCTGTACTTATCCAAAGATCATCTTAACTATGAGATTTTTATCAAAAATAAAAAAAAATTGCTGAGTGACTTTTATGTCATTTACCAAAACATTCTGTTGTTATTATAATAGTTATTATAAGATTTCACCTTGCTTGCTATTTGTCTGATTTTATGCCTTCAGCTTCTATTTGAATGATTGAGTTCCCTGGTTACCAGCCTTGCTTCTCTGCCTTGTTTCACAATGCCTAGGGGGCTATAGGGAACATAAACAAGGGCATTTTGGAGGGAATGTATCATAAATTTTGGGCCAACAATGCACACAGTCATACTTCATGAGTCGTACCACTAGAAAACAGAAGGGAATCCAACAGTTAGAGTCTAATGTTGAAAGATCAACTGCATTATAAAATTCTTATTAAGTCACTCATTCAAATAGCAACTGTTGAAATAGCAGCGTTTGAAAATGCTATGTGTTAGGCAAAGTCTAGTCATAGGGAATACAAAGAGTAAAAAGGAACACGTAGTTTTTTTATGTAGTTCTTTTTATCACAAGAATTACCAGATATTATATTATAAGCAAATTTGTACTGAAAAAATGACATTGCTGCCTGCTTACTGAATAGATTTAGGCAATAGTCTTTGATCTCCTACTATGTGTGTTAGTAGGAGATGTGAAAATACAGGATATGTATAACAATTGATATTTAACAAAAAATATTGTGGTTTAACTTTATGAATTTGATAGAGATTGCTAATTTATAAAGTTGCCCTATATATTTGCTATTATTATTCTTTCAATTTTTGCACCTAATATCTAACTTCTCAGATTATTTTCCTAAATCCTGAATTAAAATCATAGAATTCTTTTGATGAGAGTCTCTTGATGGTAAATTTTCATAGCTTTGGGTTGATATTCAGACTTAAGAGTTTTGCCACGTCTTTTCATTCTACGCTGATAATTTTACCATTTTGTGCTTTGGAAATGTTACTTCATTATTGCTGGCGAATCTGCTGCTACACTAATTTTCATTCTTTTATAAGTTATTAGACAGTAATATTTGATAAAACTTATTATTTTAAGGCAGAACATTGAGAGATAGCATAATTAACCAGTAAAATATTTTATAATTTCATGCAGCCAATAATATAGCTTTGAAGTAAGTGAAATGAAAATAAAAAAATTATAGGGAGAAATAGAAATTCATAGGGAAATATAGTGAAAAATAGAAATGTATAGATAGAAATTTTAACATGCCACTATGGGTACTACTATCATGACTGATAAATTGATAAAACAAGCAAAAATACCAGAAAAGTTAGACATATTTTAAACATTAAAATTCACAAAAATTGGGGCACCTGGAGCCTCAATTGGTTAAATGTTTGACTTCTGCTCAGGTAATGATCCCAGGGTCCAGGATAGACCCCAGTTGGGCTTTCTGTTCAATGGGGAGTCTGCTTCTCCTGCTCCCTCTGCCCCTCTCCTGCTCATGCTCTCACTCTTTCTTTTTCTCGTAAATAAATAAAATCTTTAAAAATAAAATAAAACTCACAAAAATTTACCAATAAAAATCTGTCTACCTCTTCATCTATATCATCTCTGTAGAAAAATATGAAATAAATGTTTACTTAGGCACACTTTGAATGTTTATGAAATTTGATCACTTGCCCATGCAAAATACCTGCTCCCCCAAAACTGTCTCAACACATTTCAAAGAACTAAATATTTTTGACCAAATGTAGTTGAGCTAGAAAATAATACCCAAAAGGAAAAAATGCTAGAAATTAAACTCACCTTTAAATACCCCAGGAATTAAAGAACTGAAAATTGAAAATAAAACTTGTTTTGAACTTAATGATAATGAAAATATTCCTCATAAAACTTGTGATTAGAAACCTAACTACTGAAATAGAGAAGAAAGATGAAAAATTAATGTTAGTATCCATTTCAAGATAATAGAGAAATATCACAACTAAAACAAAATTTAAACTGGAAGGCATAGTAAAACAAAAGCAGAAATTAATTAAAAATAAACGAGCATTTAAAAGAAAAGATTAAAAAAGGCACAGTTGGTTATGCAAAAGCTAATGAAAATTAAAAACTTATATTTAAATTCACATAAAAATACAGAGGGCAAAAATACATTTGCACATTACAGACATTTCATGTACAATTATTGAATGATATTATGAAAATTTTTATGCTTATAAATTTGAAGATATATATTAAGTTGATAAATTCCTAAAAGAATATAACATTAAAACTTAAAAAAAAGAAACCATAACCAGTTCTATAGTCATTAAAAAAATAGCAAACATTTCTCAAAACAAACAAACAAAACCAAGCAGACAAATCTCAAGGCTTAATATATTTGCAGAGAAGTTCTACTGAAATGGAAAGGTTAAACATAAATGCTTTTAGAATATAATGATCTCAGGAAAGGGAAGGATTTTTAAACTAGATTTATTAGAAGGGTAAAGAATAATAAACTCACATAAATTCTGTTTAAGAATTTTTTTTCATCAAAAAACACCACAAAAAGAATGAAAAACAAATAAAATGGGGAAAAATGTTTTCAAAGCTTGAATTCAACAAGGACTGGTGTCCAGAATATATTTTTAAACTCCTACAAATCATTAGTGGATTAAAACAGCAAATCTTAATTTTTCACACTGCAAGTCAATTGCAGATGAGCTTTGATCCACCTCTATGGTCTTACTTAGGGACCTCTGCTATCAGAGCAAACCCATCTGGAATATTATTGGCCTCAGGACAGACGATAGTTAGAATTATGAAAATCACTTGTGGGATTTAAAACATTGTGCAGAGAAGTAACATATAGTTTCCACCCACACTGTGTTCACTCCTAATTCAATAGGACAAGCTATATAAACCTGCTACAGGAAGGAGCACTGAGGGAAGCATACCTCAAGTAACAACAGAGATTTAAATGTTCCTACAATCTCTCATGGGGCAAGTCATACATGAGAAATATATTTAATGACACTCAGAAATTCTAATCAATTATGAAGATAATTTGTGGGGCTGGCAAAAATTTTTTTTTAAAAAAAATCTGATGGTAACAAATTTTGGAACAATTAATAATGAGTGAGGTGGGACTACGTAGGGAGAGACAGGGTGCTATGTGATCAGGTTCACGGAAGTCCCCAAAATGCCAAGGTGTAAGGAAATCAGAGGGAAGGAAGCCAGACCACCCTGCCCTAGGTGTGGGTGGGGAGGGTGTCTTTTTATGACAGTCATCTGCGACCAACAAAGAATAACCAAACCCCAAAGAAGAAGTAACCATTAAAGATGTTATCACCAGTCCTTACTCAAACTGAGATAGCACAAGAATCTCAAGGCCACAAGTTTCCCAGTCAGTTCCCAATAAAAGACTGCCACTACAAGCCCTCAGTGCCAGCCCTGTCAGGACTTCTGAGAGCTTTCTCTGTATTTTTGTTTGATCAACTTATATCGCTTTGCTCACTCTCTTTTGTCTGCGAGATTCATTCTTCGACTCTGTGAGACAAGAACCTAGCTCTCCCATATCTATAGATGCTCAAATATTGTGGTGGGAGTATATATCTGTAGAACCACTTTGGAAAGGGAGTTGTCATTGTCTAAGCAAAGTTAAAGTCTCGTAAAATTAAAGTTGTAGCATCCCAATGACCTAGTCTTCTACCCTATAAAATAAACCCAAAGGACACTTTCACAGGTATATGAGAAGACATATATAAGAATCATAGCAGAATTGGCTTTAATATCACCAAGCTGGAAACACTTTAAATTTGCATTAACGGTTGATAGACTATTAATATATTTATCCATTTTATTTATTAAGTTGACCCAAATAATTATACCAGTTACATTTATGTAATGAAGTCACATAGTAATAAAATTAGTAGATTGCAGTCCATCCAAAACTGCAAAATTTTTCACCAAAAATTATTAATTCATAAAAGAATATATGATTCTATTAATATAAATCTCAAAATAAGTAATTATAAACTAGAAGGACATATACATAGTTAATGAAAGCTTACATTCAAACAAGGAAGTAATTGTTTTTTTAAAACTCATAATAGGGATAAAAAGATAAAAATATTTTGTTATTTCGTGGGTTTTTTAAAATAAAAACTAGCCACCCCTTTAATTTGAGTTATTACTATCAGGAACCTGTGAGGAATAGAAATTTTCTGTGCTTAAACCTATAAAGAAGAGTACAGAGTTTCCATCTAAGATTGGTCTGGGTTAATTTTGATGGCATAATATATTGCCTTAAAAAGAATTATTTTCAAGGGCACCTGGCTGGCTGGCTTGGTCAGTAGAATACACAACTCTTGATTTCACGGTTGTGAGTTCAAGCCTCGTGGTGTAGAGATTACTTAAAAATAAAAATAAAAAAGTCTTAAAAAAAGGAATTAGTTTCAGACCGTCCAGTGATACAGGAAGAAAAATACACAAAATATGAAATTTCTACAGTATTTGAAAAAAATATATTCTTACTTTGGAATAAAACTTAGTCTATCCTTTAAAGAAAAATTCTCACGGTAGTAATAGTATTTTCTAAAGCAATTTCTGTTGTTTTGGCCTTTGCCAACCTGACAAGATTTCAAGCATACAAATTGCAGGCTGCTTAGTTTAGCCAAATCAACTTGAAAAGTTCTGCCCATAAAAATCTCTCACTTTTCTAGCTCTCACACAGATTTAAATGAGGAGAATCTGGTACTTAATGTTCTTCTGGTTAGGTTGCTTAGCGACCACTCCACCCTGCAGCTCACACTGTGGGTTAGGTGTAAAGTTAACTATTGCAACACTTACAGGAATACAAGCAAATATACAAATACATGTAATAAAATAACAAAACTGCAAAAATCATGTGACACTTCTTTGGTCTGGCTAAACCCTTTTAAAATATCAGCTCTATCTTCTTTCTTATAAATTTGATTTCTAATGTAGCTAAGTATGCATAATTCTAGAACCAATCACTTGTTTACTTAACTGTTTTTTTTAAAGATGCATCTTCACTGTTTTAAAGTAGTTCAGCTTAAGAAACCTGACACATGTAAGATGATTTTTAAAAACATCGATGAACGTGTTAAATGAGTAAATATTTTAATTCAGATTTTTTTTGAAGAGAGGTGATTTGGAAATGAATAAAGGATATATGTTTCATTTATATTAAGACTACCAACTTAACAAAACATTTGCAAAGAAAATGTAAAACATTTTATAAGCTGTAATCTCCTAAAATGTATTTTCTTTTATAGTGTGAATGCTTTATTTTGTCAGAACTTGAGTTCCTTGTGTATTACTAACAAGTGTTGTGATCACTAAAACCATAATAGAGATTATTTCTTGTCAAATGCTCTACTTCAATTTTTAACCAAATCCCTTTGATTGGTGTTCTTTTTTTTAAATTTTTTTTAATTTTTATTTATTTATGATAGTCACAGAGAGAGAGAGAGAGAGAAAGAGAGGCAGAGACATAGGCAGAGGGAGAAGCAGGCTCCATGCACCGGGAGCCCGACGTGGGATTCGATCCCGGGTCTCCAGGATCGCGCCCTGGGCCCAAGGCAGGCGCCAAACCGCTGCGCCACCCAGGGATCCCTGATTGGTGTTCTATTCTGGAACATTTATGCTAGCAATTTTCAACTTGTGCCTGTCACAAAAAAAAAAAAAAATACATATATATATATATATATATATATATATATATATATATATATAATCATCAAAGGCTTTTTCAAAAACAAGTGAAGCATATTCTTTGCTGTTTTCAACATATGTGTAAAATAATGGTCTAGGTATGATACAAAAACATCTAAGCCTGGGGTAGCATTTTTTAAGCCTATAAATATTCTTCCTTGTGAAGTGTTCTTCTTTAGTTACTTATTTGTAAGGTGTATTATATGAGGACACATGTAACCGCTATTTTTTTTATCCCTTGTATAAGTAAAACCAAATCAAATTTTGGGACCAGTTGTGGGTTTAAATTTTGGTGTTACCGTCTAGTTTTCATCTGCCCTAAGACATAAAAAGAATTTTGATTAAGTCTAGATGGTAATATAGTTAATGATTATTGACGTGTTATTGAAACACATTAATGATGTGAGTAGTTGTATTACTCATGAGAATCTTTCACTTCTATTTGATATTTTCCTGTGAATTGCAATACCTTAGTTTTTTCTAAAGAAAAAATATTATGTTGGAGATGAATGATTTTCAAAGAATATGGCTGCTTTGGTTTCTTACAAATTTTCTCAGTTGAACATTACCTTTTTCACAGGAAAAGAAAATGATTTTACATAGTTTCCCAAGCTGATTATAATGGGTGCATCATCACTGAAGAATATTTAAAGCCCTAATTACTGTTGATTAGTTCTTTTGCTACCTTCTAATGAAACTGAAAGTAAACATTTTCATTTTCATTTGTGAAGTGCCAAAAATTTTACAGTTAGTAGGTAGTAAGTACCTAAATAAAGAATGAGGCTGAATAACTTGATGGGCTGATCCCAGTGTAGGAAATAGAAACTTCAAGTACTGATCTTGGGTACAAAAATAGTAATATTTTAAACATTCATGACAGTATTTTTGTTCCTGAAACCCTGGAACTTCTTGTGCACTTGTGGTGTGAGGAATAAATTTTCCAAGTTGTAAATAAATAGAGTAATTTTTCATAATCATTATACATTTCTCATAGATTGAGTACTTCAATAAAGGAGACTCAAAATGGATCCCAGAATTTTCTGAGTAGAAATTCTGTACCTAGAAGTTGTCTTTAAATACTCTTATTGTTGACCTCAAGGTCCCTTGTTCTGCTGAGTGTGGGCCCGAGGCAGTTCTTCCTGTCGTGGCCTGAAAAAAAGCATTGATTCTTTCCTAACTATTCAGTACAGCATGAGCAGCAGATTCAGAGGTGCTGTGACAAGATCGGGAGTAGAGAACAAAATTTTCAGAGGCACGGGGAGGCATATAGGATTTAGAAAGCGAGTTATTGCCGGCATTAAAGAACACACACACACACACACACACACACACACACACAGATATAGAGAGGAATTTATTGAAGAGTATAAAAATGGATATAAAAAGCAGAGCTGCCAATGACAAAAAGATAAAAGAAAGAAAACGAGGTGTTCCTTGAATAAACAAGTAACATTTGGGTAAGGAGGGAGGTGGAGGGGACAAAAGTAAAATGACAGATGGAGCTGGCTTACAAAAGTGCAAGATTATACGAAAGAACTTCAGCTTAACATTCAACAGAGGGTTAGGAGGTTTTCCTGCACAGACTGGAATACCTTTTCCTGTACTAGAAAATGAAATATTAAAAGCCTTTATTATTGCACTGGAGCAGATAATTAGGCAATTAAAACTATTAAAATTTGATAGAATATCAGAACTTATAAAGCATGCTTGCCAAACTTTAACTCCTCAAACTAAGACTTGGCTTTTGAAACATTACCCTTGCTTCTGAAAATTGTTAGTGCTTTGTTGCTGACAGTCTGCTTTCCATTATTGGGAATCAGAAGTACTGAAGGCAGAAGTAAGGTATCGTGTTAGAGAAAAATAATAAATGTGTAAGAAATTCATATGTAGAAGGTAAGCAAGACTAGGAAATGGGAAAAACGATTTGTGAATTAAGGACAATCATATTATCCAAGAACAGTTCTTTTTGAGAGAAAGGCTAATTAGTATCAGAAATCTTTTGTAGGGAGTGTATATAAAACACAAGCATTTGTATTACAGATTAAACTGTTCCACATTTTTTTAGAAACTCAAATGTCTAAACCATCTAGAATTATTTAGCAATAATAAGATGGGAATTAAATTAGTTATTGATAGCAAGATTTCCAACAGATAAGGATTTTTGCAATCTTTAGGTAATATGTAATTTAGAATCATTAAGGATATTCTAATATTTCACTAAAACAGAATAAGGTAGTTAGGATTTTACTGCTAGCCAAGACAATGGGGAAAATATAATCATTGTGAACAAATTAAGTCTTTTTTGTTATCCTGCCTCAAAAATATCATTATCTATAGTTGTTTGACATTACTACAGCAACCTCAGGATCTGCTTTGTAATATAAAAATAAACTAAAAATTTAAACATATAAGAGTACTGAGAGCTTAATAAATTCTTGATTGCTTTATTAAACCACTAAAAAGTTGCACGTAAAATGTGAATGGTATCTGACTTTACATTTTAGATTAAAATTAGATCACATCAGGAAAATATTGTAGTGTTTTAAAATTTACAGCAATATATTAACATATATTTCTGAGGGGCACCTGGGTGGTTCAGTGGTTGAACGTCTGTCTGCCTTTTGGCTCAGATCCTGATCCTGGTATAGGGATTAATCCTGCATTGGGCTCCCTGCAAGGCACCTGCTTCTCCCTCTGCCTATGTCTCTGCCTCTCTCTGTGTGTCTCTCATGGTATCCAGAATATGAATAGGAGTTAAAATCACATGGCCCGAAGACTGACAAGGAGTAAATATGGCTATTAGGCAAAAGATTTAAAACCCACAGAGACCTATTGTTAAAACTGGTCTGAATAAAGCCAGAAGCCAGAATGATGCTGTACTGCCTATAAATAGGGACTGGGACATGTCTATCTGCTATCTTGGAATCTCACCTCAAGACTGTTCTCTATCTAGGCTGAAATATAGGAGAATTGACCACTAAAGGAGTGAAAAAATAAACCTCTACTTGCTGTCAGTTTTTGAAATAACAAAATGGAAATAAAATTTAAAATTGATAGCAACTGAACTCTTAAAGACATTTAAACTTTTAGCAAATCAACAATTGTAAGTAGTGTTATAGTATTAACTGGGAAAAGTGTACCAGTAGTATGTTTTTCTACAAAGATACAGTGAAAGATGATGACTGCTGAAAATTAGCTCACAAACAAAAACTATAGAATATATGGAGAGTATTACTATATGAAAAATTGCTCACAAACCCAGGAAAATTCACAACAGAATTTAAAGACAGAAGAATAGGACTAAAAGGCCTGAAAAGTCTATATTAGGATTTGTGATTTTCAACCCTAATCTTTGTCAGAATGTTTGACATACCATACCTAGGGGTTTTGGTTGAATCTAGGCTTTTAAGTTGATGATACTAGCAGTGATCTGTAATATTTAGAGAGTTTTGGGATGAGATAGCTCCCATGAATCGTGAATAAACCATTGTAAAAATCTGGAAATAAAAAAGAGAGTTATTTTTTTAAATAGAGTTATTTTAGTTTAGAAACAAATCAATATATAGTTAAAGAATAAACAAGCCCAGAGTTTCCCACCACTGTTGTTGTTTGAGTAAATTATAGTTTACTATAAGATATAAATGATCATAAATTTTAATTTTAAAATACTTCTACAACCACCGAAATTATGTTAGAACGTGTTTGTGCTTTCCTCTATAAAATTCCTGAATCCATAATTTATATTTTTTTCCATGTGACTCTGTGCCTAGTCCTTGCCACTAGAGAGTGTTCTGTATTGGCCACGCTGCTTAGTCTTATTCACTATCTTCCTATTAAATATATTACTTAGTTTGATAATTATTTATTTCAATTTTTATTGTCACTGGCATTTCTTCTTTTGTACTATGTTTTATACAATATATTCTTCAATCTTGCACTTTTTAATATAATCTAGAATTTTTGTTGAATTGTTCTAGTGATTATTATTCTCATCATCTGACCTTAACTACTCCGAAATAGAACATCCTTGATTACATTCATGTCATGGTTTTCTATTTTATTCTTCTCTCTTATCATTATTAATTTTTGAAGCTAAAAATTAGCCACAGTTGGATATTTAGTAGAATTTCAAAGTAAGCTATTTTTTTTAGAATGAAAAGAATCTTTGGTTCTAAAACTAGCTATGTTGGTAAATAAAATGATCTTCTTAAAATTGATTTTTTCTCAATACTTTGTATATAAATATACCATTACTTTTTTGTCATTTTATAAAATTGTACTTTTTGAATTAAACAAAATTACTATTTCAATATTTTTAAATTTGTTTAAACCATGCTAGATATTTCAACATGTTCTTTAGAGTTTTTTTAAAAACAGTATCTTTAAAAAATGGATTTCTGAGGCTAAAATTCTTCTATTTAAATATTTTATATTTAAATAATTTAATTTTTACATGTCTTTACAGTTCAAGCTTATGAGCATTTGGTTTCAATTATCAAAGTCACAAGTAAGAGCAGTAATCAAAGAAAAAACACAAAGAAATGAGAAAGAAAAAGGGAGAGAGGGAGAAATTGGGGGAGAGATGGAGTTTGAAGGGAAGAAAACAGAAGGAGGGAAAAAGGGAAGAAAGGAAGGGGAGGGGAGGAGGAATAAAAAGAGGGAAGAAAGACAGAGGAGGTAAGAAGTAACAAAAATGAAAATACACAAATGTATCAGTGTGACTCAATATTTTTTTCATTTTCAAACTAAATGGTTTTTTCATTTTTAAACTAAATAATTTCAGTTGGAAATTGATCAAATGAAGCAATGATGCCATGCATTATGCAGTTATACCAGCAATAGTGCCAAGCCTTATATAATTATGCTAGCAAATTACTACAAAAAATTCATCATGAGGAAGAAATTTGAACTTTTTTTATGAGGACATCACAATAGTATTCATTTGAGCACTAGTTGTAATATCTTGCAGTTAATAACTGAAATCAAAATAGCACACACATTGCAGAACAATTCACTTAATGAGCCTGCAAGACAATTGTCAACGCTTGGTTTTAATAAAACAAGAGAAATAGAAATGTCTGGTTTCCGAAGAATGTGAATAAAATACATAATGATGACATGTTAGTTAGTATAAACCCCAAACCCTGATTATAAAGTCAAAAATATTTTTACTACAAGTTGACTATGTAAAGATATTAGTGACGGTGCCTGGTTAATAACAACAGTTATAAGTCTTGGAGACTGAAAGATCCTCAATTGTTATGTTAAATATTTAAAGCAAATTACTAGAATGAACAGACTTGTGTTTTACTCGAGTGTACCCTACAACTATTAGTATTTTCTAGAAGTTCCATGATGAGATGGAAGCTGGGAAACACTGAGATTGAAATCTTTGTGCAGGTACTTAATGAATTTGAAGGCAGAGCAAAAGAATGGCCCAAAAAGCAGTATGAAGGGACAAAATGATGGCAGACAGGAACTAGGAATAAAGAGACAAAGAGATTATCATGAGATTCTGTAACATACTTCTAAAAAAAAAAAAGAATAAGCAGGAAAAATAAAATGAATGGTAGAGAAGAAATATTTGAAACAATAAAATCTGAGATTATTCCAGAATGAAGAAATGTATGAACCATTAGGTTGAGAAGCCCCCCGAGTGTGGAATAGACACATGGTAGTGAAATCGCAGAACATCAGGACAAAGTAAATCCCGGAGTCCATCAGAGAAAGGACAAATGCCAATTACCTACAGAATGGTATTGGGACAGCAAACTGTTCTTCAGCTATGATATCCGAGAAAAGAAAATTATATGATTACTCAGAAAGGTTATTCCCAGAGATTTGATAAAAGAGCTCTGAAAGATGCATTTCTGCAAATAAAGAAGTGAATGATGAAGAGAAAAGAAAAAGAACAAAGAGTGAATGAGAACACATGTTGGTAAAACATAGTAATTCACTTACTAAGTGCTAACATTAAAAAATAAGAATTAAATGCAAAGAAAATAGAATACAGTTAATAGAGTTGTATGGTTAATAATAAATTTAAATTAAATGTGCAAAAGAGACATGAGAGTCTGGGGAGGACAAGTTCATAAGAAACTGAAATATGCCATTCGACTTGCCTTGTTCTGGATAAAGAGCAAGGCACTGATTAATATTAGCATTTATTTGGGGAAAAATGTAGATTTAGATATAAATGCTAACAACTAAAGCAAAAACTAGGAAGGAAATTACAATATGCAACTCTGAAGATGGAAACTGAGGGAAGTATGAAACTAATTAATCTAACAAAAGGGGGATCCCTGGGTGGCTCAGGGGTTTAGCACCTGCCTTCAGCCCAGGGCATGATCCTGGAATCCTGAGATGAAGTCCCACATCCCTGCATGGAGCCTGCTTCTCCCTCTGCCTATGTCTCTGCTTCCTTCCTTCTCTCTCTCTTCCCCCCCCCCTCCCCGTGTGTGTGTGTCTCACATGAATAAATAAATAAAATCTTAAAAAAAAAAAACTAACAAAAGCCAGAAGATGGTAAAAGCAAGGCAAATCACGTCAAAAGAAAATGGTACAAAACAGTTCAAATTGTCAGTAATTGCCACCAATGTAAAAAGCCTTAACTCTAATATTATATAATAAAAAAGTCTTTCATCAAGTAAAAGTTGAAATTCAGAAAGACTCCTTTTAGAAAAATCCTAAATCAGAGGGCACTGAAAAGTTGACTATAAAGGGACAAAAAAATATACACAATTAAGTGCTATTCCATAAATCCTGGTACAGCTAAGTTAACCTCAGATAAATGAGAATGCAAGGTAAATAGTGTTAAAAGGGGTGGAGAAAGTCCTAAGTCTTTTCTCAAGAAGAGTAAATTGTCCAAAAATAAAAGCCAAAGAAAAATACCAGTTGAAAACTATTCTATAGCTCTTAGAGCCACTGTCAACAGATAGAAGCAAACAAGTGACAACTAATATTTGTGTCACTTTCCAATTTCTCAGAGCTGTCAATAAATGTATTTAATGAACTTAATAATTACTTTCTACAGTTTGGTTTGAAATAGAGTTAAAGTTACATTATTTCACATAATAAATATTTTGGTTTATTAGTGTTATTGGATTAATGCTATTGGACTTTTCATTTTGTTTCAAAACACTATTTTAAGTATTGCTAATGCAATTCATAATCCTCGTAAGGACCTAGAAAAGATAATATTTAAAAATATATAAAATAAGTTTTAATTCCAACATATAAAAATAAACCTGGTGAATATTTTGGTTTGTATTCTTTCAAAAAGTGGTGATGATGATGATGATGAAAACTGACTTATTGAGTTCTTACTATGTCAAAGATTGACTACTTTATACATATTATGTTATTTGATATATGTAATATTATCCCTATTATATAGGCATGGAGAAGTTAATTAGTAGAACCAAGAACAGAAACAATTCAATCAGTTAGAGTAGGGCTCCCAATTAGAACCTGCACTGGAATATAGAAATAACTACTGTTTTTTTTGCAATTACAGCCACCTTATCAGGAGTAAATTATCATATGCATACATACATATGCACATACATAATATATATGCATATACATTTATACATACACACACCTGTAAATGTATAGAAACTTGTGTGTGTGTGTAGGGGGCGTGATTTTATGAAATATTAACATGTATTTCATTTTTTTTCCTAGGTCCTGGCCAGACCCACTAAAGCCCTAGTAGTTTCCTAAGTAATAAGAGCCATAGGAGCTTCTTTTGTTATAATATTTGGGTTTTGTTCTTAGCTCTCAGAACTGCTCTGGAGTGATAAAGGTAAAAGGATGATCTTTGGTCATTTATAAAAAGCCTCTTTCATGACCACAAGCTGAGTTTATGTTAATGATAAGACTTTTGGAAAGCCTCTACGGATGCGGTGGGTGGGGGTGGGTGGGTGGGCTGATTGCCAGGGCAATTGATCATGTGATTAAAGTATTAGAAGGTTCAGTCCCACCCCAACCACAAGGGAAGGAGGGGGTAGGGGGCTTGAAGTTGAATTAGTCTCCAATAGCTACTGAAGTAATCATGCTGGGACGCCTGGGTGGCTCGGAGGTTAAGCATCTGCCTTTGGCTCAGGGTGTGATTTTTGGAGCCCCAGGATGGAGTCCCACGTTGGGCTCCCTGCATGGAGCCTGCTTCTCCCTCTCCCTGTCTCTGCCTCTCTCTCTGTCTCTCATGAATAAATAATAAAATCTTAAAAACAAAGCAAAACAAAATAAAACAACAACAAAAATATGCCTACTTATTGAAGCATCCATGCAACACCCTAACCTAAGACTTTGTTTTTGTATGAAAGCAGTAATTTTAAAAACAACATGGATTCTACACTCAGCTACTTCTCTAAACTCTGATGGGATCCCAGGGACAATTGGGATGTGATAGTAGGGGAGCTAGGCCAGGCTATGAATGAAAAAGACAAAACAAGAGAACTGTTTCACAAAAACATTGTCACTTTTTAACCTGATTGGTTTTAAATAGTGCTATTTACTTCACTAAATACCATGTAACTAGTTGTTTTTGGACTTCTAAATAAAATAGGTGTTAGCAAATGGCAAATATACACACACACACACACACACACACAAGTTTATAAACAGGATCAAATGCTTCATGTTGCTTGTATTTGAAATTGCCATTAAAAGATTAATCACTTTACCAGTATAAAAGGAAAGAGCACAGTCTAAATATGTACTGGCAAATATTTTCCATTTGTGTATGTCTTTAAGAAAAGAATAGGACTACATATATAGCTGAGTTCTATACCATTCCTTCCATGTTAGTCATAGAATTGCAACTTTGAAAGTTATAGCTTTAAAATACATATATAATTGAAATTTTATCAGGAAAAACTTTCTATTAATTTGAAAGACATTGAGTAAGATGCTAGTAATATTTTGAAATTCTTAATAATATTTTGTGTTTTCTCCTGTAAAGAATTAGTATATTAAGAGAAAGTTGCAGGAAAAATTGTTTTGGATAGTTTTTTGGGGGTACCCCATAAATAAATTAGCTTATAGATTTTGTTTAGAATAGGCCAATTGAATGTGTTTCTTATAGTCCATCTATCTATCTATCATCTACTTATGAACTATAAATATACTGATGTATTTTCTAATATGCTACTAGTATAGATACATATTTTGTGAGATATCAATATTTATATATCATTGTAATAGTATAGATGACATTATCTAATGTAACATATAATGGTATAGATAGTGTTGTATTCATAATAATATATTTATATTATGAGTTATGGGTTGAATTGTGTCCCCCTAAAATTCAAATGTTGAAATTCTAAATCTTCTATGTGACCTTATAAGGAAATAGGGTCATTGCAGATGTAATTAGTGAACATGAGGTATACTGGAGTAAGATAGGCCCCTAATCGAATCTGATTGGTGCCTTTATAAAAAGGGGACATTCACACCCAAATATGCACACAAGGAAAATGCCACATGTAGATGAAAACAGAGATTGGTGTGATGCTTCCACAAGCCAAGTAATGCCAAAGATTTCTAAGGAAGCACAAGAATCATGGAACAGATTTCTCTTTACAGCCCTAGGGAGAAATCAAATATCTCTGTTGTTTAAACCACACAGTTTGAGGTACTTATTTACCATGGCCTTAGCAAACTAATATACTATGTTACATAATTTAGAAAACATATCCATCTAATATACTAGTATATATATACAGTAATACATATCTACCTATCTACCGATCTGACATAAGATATGCCACCATTCTGAAAGACACAAAAAGTTCTAAGATAAAAATGCAGTGAAATGAGACATAGTTTTATTTTATTCAGGTAGCCTAAATGCAAAAACTTCAGTTGTATTTGGACTTGTTGATTGATGTGGCTAATGTTTATGCAAACATAATAGCTTGTAGACAAGTGATAAAAAGTTGGAAATGACCTCTGTGGTTATTTAATCGAGCATCTGTCTCAGTACTGGAATAAGCTCCATAATATCTTTGGCTGGCAGCCAATTACCTTCTTTCAAGGGAGCAGAAAGAGAGGTTGACTGACCACCAAACGGCACAAGGGAAGAGTTGAAAAGAGGAAGTGATAATTAGACCGAGTTGAAACATGGACAAGAATGGCAAAGTTCCCTCAGGCTAGAGTATAGCATGAGGCAAAGAGATCAATGAGAGGTTAGTGGGAGAAGTTGACCTAACCAGTTTGTGGTGTCTTAGGACTATCCAGAGGGGCCTTAACTAGTCTCTTAGGTGATAGGGAGTTTTGGGAATGGTTTACATCTAACAGTGCTAAGATACAAAGTAAATGTGCCTATTATTAACACATCTATATTTTAGGAAGTTCAACATGAGAAAGGATAGAGGTGCTTTGGAGAAAGATCAGAATACTTGATCAATGAGGGAATGTTACTTCCTTGTTTGGTCTTAAATAATTTGCAGTTCCTCATCTGATGTCATTTGATTGGACCTGACTTACATCAGATTCCATTCCAATTGTATCTCATGTCGCTCACTATCACACTTCCTATGCATTGGTCATACTGGAATTATTTAGCATTCTGTAAATACACATTTTCTTCATGGTATTGTGCCTTTAAAAATGTTCTAGGGTCTTAAGAAAAGCCTGATTCTCCTATACTAGTATTTAACAGAAGAGATTGGTCATGAATAAATTTTATTTTATTAAGAGGTTATTTATTTACTCGAGAGAGAGAGAGCACAGCAGGGGAGCAGCAGAAGGAGAGAAGGAAGCAGACCCCCTGCTGAGCAGAAAGTCCAATGAAGGGCTCCATGTGGGACTGGATATTAGGACCCAGGGATCCTGACCCGAGGCAAAGACAGACGCTTAACCAAATGAGCCACTCAAACATCCTATGAATACATTTTAGATTGACCTTTTTTTCAGCCTCTTTTTATGAACAAATATTCCTAAAGACACCCCTCAAGAGTTATACATGCAATATGGATCTCCAGTTATTAATTGTCTTTGGAATCATGTTCCCCTTTGCTGCCATGAGGAAAAGATTCTATAGGGTTCTTTCTGGATGAGTTTTTTCAAAATACTTCTGAGTCTGATGATCCTTTTTAAGTGTATTTCTTGGTGATTTGAAATAACAGACTACCTGAGAACCATATCTATGTCGGCTGCCCTGAAAACCAATATAGTGTTTGTGTGTCCATATACCTGTGATAAATATTGTGACCCCTTTAATTATAGGAGTTGGATTAAGTGACTATTCCTATTAATATCATATGTAAAATGTAATTAATCTATAGTAGAGCCAAAGATGCTTTTTGAAGAAACTATTGTCCCAACCTTTAATAGGTTTGTAGTTAGTAATTACTAAGCAATTTTTCTCCTTCATTTATCTTGATTAAAATTGGTCTTAAGAAATTTAGAGTAAATCATAACAACATGGTCAGGAGCAAGAAGATTGCTCTGGATTCAAACTACATGAATTTTTTTGTAAAATGGAAATAATAATAGTATCTCCACAGGATTGTTGTTAGGACTAAATGAAATGACATTTCTCAAAGATTATCCATCGCAAAAGTATTAACCAATATCATCTGGTTGGGGGAGAAATCTGAGCCTTCAATTTTAGTTTATATATGTAAGTAGAAATTAACTCTGCTAGTATGTACTTCTTTGGCTCTTTTCCCAACAGACATGTGGCAACCTTCTATTCAGTCAACTGTTCTAGTATGGATCTATAATTTTTATTAAAAAGTTAGTGGTTTTACTGTGAAAGCACACTGCTCTATGCTTGAGCTGTTACATAGAATAGTTTCTCTTAGAGGATTTGTCAGGGAAGTAATCTTGAGCCCAATATTGTCCAATAGCTATTAAGTGTTAGTTGAAAAGAAAAAATAAATTGACAGAGGCTCGCCATAAGGTTATGTACATTGCGCCCATTAGTACAGATTATTGGTTTTTAAACATTGTTGCATTGTTGTCATTTCAATAGACAAAACCATTATTCTCCAAGGAATTCTTACACAACTCAAGAAATGAAACAGATTTTGAAGAATCTGCTCAGTTTGAAGGCTGTGAGGACCACTACAACCATGTGGGCATTCATCGACTCCTTTTTTGGCCTCTCTGCAGAACCCTCTGATTTTGAGGATCAAAAACTACTCCTTTGGATAATTTAATTTCTGCTCTTACATTATCAAGAAAGTCAGAGAGCTGTGTACTCATCTTATATTGTGTCAATTTCCCATTCTTTGAATCATTCAAATATTATTATAAAATGCCTGCTCTGAGCCAGACATTGTTCTTGGTTCTGGAGGACAGCAGTGACACAACAGCTTCTTGGGCCATGCTATATTATATTTGGGAGGAAAGGAGATAAATAACAAATGGGTAAAAAAACAGTACACTAGTCATAATCGCATATACTTTTAAGTTCTGTGAAGATGATAAAAACAAGGTATTTTAATAGAGTATGGGTTTCAGAGGGGATCACTTAGGAAAGGGTCAGTGAGGAGGTTCTCTCAGGGGAGGTAAGGTTTGGGGAGAGGCCTGAATGAACTGAGTTAGTCAGGCATCTGAAGATCTGGAGGGAAAGCCTTCTGTGAAGAGGGGAATGCAAGGGCAACCACACTAAACTCTGTTGAATTGGGCTTATTTGATAATCAGAAAGACGGGCAGCATTTAAGACAATGAGTGAGTGAAACAGAGCAGATGTCAGCTCTAGGATGGGATGTAAGACTCAGGCAAGGATGGGTTCATACAGGGCCTTGTAGAAGCTATTTAAGAGGTCAGACTTTCTTCCACATATGGTAATATACCATCAGAGGATTTGGGGAAGAAAGGATTTGATTTACATCCTAAAAGGATCTCTCTGATCCACAGGAAGAGAGACATGATCCAGGAGCAAGAGAGCAAACAAATAGACCCTTTTTAACATACTTTCACAGACTAGCAGTTTGACCTCTCTTGGGAATCGCAAAGTTCTTTTTAAAATGTCTTCAGAAAACAATTAATATATCTAGCTTAAATACTAAGAAGAGTCAATGTTTGCCAAGCAATTAATTTGTATTTACTTGATGGATGATTATGGATCACATTACTGATAACTGTGTTGCTTCCTGGACTGCAAGTGAAAATGTAAAGAATCCCACGCAGCCCCTTATGTGCACAATCCATATCACTGATGATTCTTAATTTCAGTTCCTTTATTTCCCTTGTCTTATCTTTCTCACTTATATTCAAACATGTTACAATGTATAATGCATAGCTATATAGTATGCAGTGTATAGCTTTGGAATCAGCCTGTAATCCTTTGTTTGATTGGGTTTTTTAACTTTGAATAAGTGGGAGTAGAAAAAGTCATGGTTGGATGATTAATAATTTAATTAATCATTAAAAATTAGATGTACAAATTCCTAGGCATTATATCAATGTCCCACGTGTCACTTAAATTTCAACAAACTGGTAGATTTTTGTGTTGTATAATCATATTCACTACCAAAATAAATAAGCACTGTGGCTCTAAACAGGAGACAATGAGATTGCAATATACATTATAAAATACTGTTATAGAATCAAATCCTAAATTCTTAGTTTATAAAAAGTTACTTAACGCCAGAAATTACAGCTCACTATTTTTATCACAATTATAGAAAATACTGCATTTATTTTTATAAATATTTTCATAATTTACGTATGTATGTGATTTATTTCAAATATCCTTCCCATATTATAACTACATATATTATCATCACTGATTTATGGAGCATTCAATGTGACTTTCTGAACCCACTGAAATTTTATGACATTTGTGGATTTCATTATATATGCATGTAGAATTATACATACACAGATGTGCTTATCATATTCAATGTCATGATTGAATATTAGTGTTTTTATGCTAAATGTTTTTTGCAAATATATATAATGACTGAGATTTTTTTTTTTTGAGATTTTTTTATTAAACTTTTAGAATGGTTAGCACCCCATGGAAGACAACAGAAAATCTGCTTAACCAGAAATGCTAGATCAGACTTTAAAAGATAGAAAATAGTGTCAAGAAAATCTACTGTGATTGTTCATAAATCAGTGTGTGTAGAATTAAAAATGTGACAGTGTTTTAAGTTAGACTTCATGAAAAGCCTATATAGTCTTGAGAGCATGTCTTGACATTTAAAGTATATGCAGCAAGTCATTGTATAAAAATGGCCTAGTTCCCAAGATAGCAGCTCAGATATGTTCTATACCTGAGAAACATCTGCAAAGCTGCTTGCGTGTTACAAAATTCTGTTTGCCAATGGAAATCAGATCAAATTATTCAAAATAGAATTTAGCCCTAAAAGGCAGAAGGAAAATTAAGATAATTAAGATAATATGTCTTCATGATTGTGTGCTATGTTCAAAGGTCATACTTTATGTCAAAAATTTTAAAGATTTATTTAATTATTTGGGGGTGGGGGAAGCAACAGAGGGAGAGGGAGACAGAGAATCTTCAAGCAGACTCCCTGCTAAGCATGGAGCCTGATGCTCAGTTCCATCCCAGGACCCTGAGATCATGACTGAGCTGAAAACAAGAGTTGACCACTTAACCGACTGAGGCACCCAGGTGCCCCTATATCAAAAGCTTTAAATAGAAATTTGCTTTAGCAATTAATGTTTACTTTTTGCAAGTGTTTACTGTATATAACATGGAATCTAATGATATTTATTATCTATTTGTATCTATTAATATCAGGAGATGCTATAATTTTTATATTTATACAAGTGCATGACATCTCATATAGTGTTTAATTGCTGATTAATTATTATTGAATAATTAATGTGTTTAATGCTTTATAGTTTTTATATGAATTGTCACTACACTTTCATAACTATTCCATGAATCAGATATCCTTGTTACTTTACTTACAAATAAGAAAATTATATATTCATCTACTAAGTAGGAGATCGAGGACTAAACCTCACCTATCTTGGTCAGTGTATATTGAGCAAGTCATATAACATTAAAGAAAGTCCTTTCTAAGTTGAAGCATTGAGGTTCTCTTTACTTTTTGTCCTTGTAGTAGATATCGTTCTGTTAAGTAAAATTAATAAGCAAATGAACTTTCTTCTAAGTACAGTCATCTTCCAGATGTCAAGTTATTTTTTTCCTCACTATATTCTCCAAGGCTTTCCTCC
Source organism: Canis lupus familiaris (assembly GCF_011100685.1). Classification (NCBI taxonomy): domain Eukaryota; kingdom Metazoa; phylum Chordata; class Mammalia; order Carnivora; family Canidae; genus Canis; species Canis lupus. Next base: position 22,484,815 of record NC_049243.1, read on the forward strand.
ACTATCCTTCATCTGGATAACAATTGAATCTTTTAAAACAAAAGTAATCATGTGTTCTCAGAGCTAATAACTCTTAAGTTTCTTTCTTTTTTTAAAAAATTATTTTATTTTATTTATTTATGATAGGCACACAGTGAGAGAGAGAGGCAGAGACATAGGCAGAGGGAGAAGCAGGCTCCATGCACCGGGAGCCTGACGTGGGATTCGATCCCGGGTCTCCAGGATCACACCCTGGGCCAAAGGCAGGCGCTAAACCGCTGAGCCACCCAGGGATCCCAACTCTTAAGTTTCTGCTGTATTATCTATTAGCCTTGTATAATTACCTTGACACTCTCCTTTTTCTTTTGTCTCATATTGCTGCTAGATTAGTATGTATGTAGTTTTTATTTTGATGCATTAAATTTAGAGAAAGTTTATGAAAATAGTATAAGGATTCATGGTCTTTTATACAATTCAGAAATTATCCACTTTTTAAAAAATTATTCTCTCTTATATACACATTTTTCCTGACCATTTAAATAAGGTGGAGATGTTATAAATTTTTCTCTTAAATATTTCAATGTACATTTCTTCAGAAATTCTCTGACATAACCACAGTATATTATCAAATCTGGAGAGCTATCATTATTACTTTATCCCAATCCATACTCAAAATTTTTCAATTGCTCTAATAATGTTTTATAGCTATTTACTCTGTTCCAAAAAATCCATCCAAGATGATGCTTTCATTGTATTTAGTTGCCCTGTGTTTTTAGGCTCTTGAAATCTGGAACATATGCTGTTTTTTTATCTTTCTTGATATTGACATTTTTGAGCTATGGGACTATGATTTTGTAAAGTTTGCTTCAGCTGGGGTAATAGATATTTTCTGATGATTAAATACAGGCTATGAATAGAATGTTAGATTTTATATCCAGGTCAAGATAAAGAACAAGTCCCTCATTCCAAAATCTTTTCATGCTTGTTCCCTGTGAATCACCTAAATCCACCCTTAAGAGGCAATAATCATTATTTTTTTCACAATATATTTGTTTTGCCTGTTCTCAAATTTCCTATACATAATTTTCTAGCAAATTACTAAGACTCTTTCCATTTTTTCCATGTTTCTCAGTCTGTGTTTTGCCTATTTTCATGTTTCTCAGTCTGTGGTTTGCCTATTTGTTTTTAGTGAACAGAAGTATTTAATTTCAGTGAAGTCTAATTATTTTTTTTTTCTTTTCCTGTTTTTTTTTCTATGTCTAATTTAAGAATACTTCGTTTAACCCAAGGTTGCAATGTTATTAAATTAATTTTTTTGTGTGGAATGAGATAAGAGTCTGAATTTTTTCCCCATATGTACATTCAATTTTTCAGCACCTTTTGTTAAAAAATATTTGCCTTTATTTACTGAATTGCTTGGATGCCATAGTAGAAAAACAATGTCAAGTCTATTTCTGGGGTCTGTGTTCTGTTTCATTTATTTATTGCCTTGTTCTTCTTTGGTTTTATTTTAGCTTCATATGAATCTTGATTTCAAGTCCTCCAAATTTGCTCTTCAAGATTTGTCTATGTATACTAGGTTCTCAATATTTCCATATGAATTTTAGGAGCTGTTTGTTATTTGCTATTAAATCAGACAAAAACCTCATTGATATTAGGATTAAAACATCAATTTGGAGAAAGTGACATTTTAAACATTTTGAGCCCTTTCATCCATGAATCTGATCACTCCATCTTTTGGGGTCTCTTTAAATTCCTCTTAACCATATTTTCTAGATTTTAATACAGAAAATTTGTTCATCCACAGCTTAAGTTTTCTAATATGTTTTTTCAGCACTATTTAAAAATTATTATTATTATTTTTAAAGATTTTATTTATTTATTCATGAGAGAGAGAGAGAGAGGCAGAGGGAGAAGCAGGCTCCCTGCAAGAAACTTGATGCTGGATTTGATCCCAGACCTGGGGATCATGACCCGAGCCAAAGGCAGGCACTCAATCACTGAGCCACCCAGTGCTCTTTAAAATTATTTTTAAGGTATATTTTTCTATTTTGCTCTAAATTGTAGGAATTAAGTTGATTCTTATATACTGACTTTGTATCCCATGAACTTTCAGAATTTGCTTATAGTTTAGTTGTTTTGTAGATCCCTTAGGATTTTATGTGTTAGGATTCTGTATAAATAATTCTGCTTGTGAATAGGGACAGTTATATTTCTTTTACTTTAATCTTTATTCTTTTTATTTTTTAAATTTATTTTCTCTCCTTTTATTGTGCTCACTTGTAAAATTTTAAACAGAAATGTTGAGAAAGTATTTCTTTGCCTTGTTTATGATATTTGGGAGAAGAGCACTAAATCCTTTAGGATTAACTATGTTAGGCACAGATTTTTGAAAGATGCTTTTTATTCATTTCTAATTTACTGAATTTTTTTAAAACATAAAAGTGCTTATTTTTGTCATGTAATTTTTTTTAATCTATTGAGATGACCATATAATCGTGTTCATTTTTTCTGTTAATGTGATGATTGATTAATTTTTATGAGTTAACCATTTCTGCTTTCTCAGGTTAAACAAACTTGGACTATTTATTATATTTTATTATAAATGGATGAATTTTATTTTCTTATATTTTTGAGGATTTTTCATCTTTATGATGGATATTTGTACTCTTTCAACAATTTTTCATTATATCTTGGTATTAAGGTTATGGTATTAAAGTTGTAAGGCATCAGAAAATAAGCTGAGATGAATACTCACTTTCTCTATATTCTAAAAGGATTTGGGTAAATTTGATTGTATTTCTTTTTTATTTCTTCGTATATTTCATCAGTAAATTATTGGTGCTTAAAGTTTTTGTTGTGAGAAGATTCTAATTCATTTGAAAATGAATGAAAGTAAATGTCTCTGCCATCAGATTCTTTTTTTTTTTTTTTTTTTTTTTTAGTTTATTTATGATAGTCACACAGAGAGAGAGAGAGAGAGGCAGAGACACAGGCAGAGGGAGAAGCAGGCTCCATGCACCAGGAGCCCAATGTGGGACTTGATCCCGGGTCTCCAGGATCACGCCCTGGGCCAAAGGCAGGCGCCAAACCGCTGCGCCACCCAGGGATCCCTGCCATCAGATTATCATTAGTTTGGTCTATCTCCTTGTTTATTTTATTTTAGGCTTATTATAATTACTTACCTTGAATGTTGTATAGATCTGAACTCACCTTGAACCTGTGAAACACTCTTTCACTTGACTCCAAATCTTCATTAACAACATTTTTTTTATATATATATATTTTTCTTTATTTATTTATGATAGAGAGAGAGAGAGAGAGAGAGAGAGAGGCTGAGACATAGGCAGAGGGAGAAGCAGGCTCCATGCACCGGGAGCCCGATGTGGGATTCGATCCCGGGTCTCCAGGATCGCGCCCTGGGCCAAAGGCAGGCGCCAAACCACTGCGCCACCCAGGGATCCCGATTAACAACATTTTAATTATCCTTAGCCTTTGTGTTCTGGAACTAATTCCTAATAAAGCATAACATTGTCATGTGTAAATGGGGGAAAGATTTGATGTTCTTTTGTGGTGGTTATAACGTTATTCTTTTTTATGAAATTTCATTCATTAAATTCATTAAATGAATTTATGTTTCTCTTATCTAATATAATAGTGTTGTTAAAAGTGAGAAGATATAGAATGTTTCTGTAAGACTGACTGAAAATGTGTAGTTTTAAGAAAGAGCTAAAGCCGAAATACTCTTACTTCTGACCTCATCTTATTGTATGATTTTAATAAGGGAAGAATAAGTGCACTGATTGGCTTATTTTTTGAGTCTGGTGTTTTATAATTTGCTAATAACATAGTTTCTACCAAGCTGATATAAAAATATTGAACAAGTGTGAACACACTACTAATACTTCTTATAGACTTCTGTGTTCAGATGAAGGGAACAATTTTGTTGGAAATAAGATGGATCGTTTTGAAGGTTTCTGCAATAAAATAAAAATGATACACTTGTTTCACTTGTCAATTATTAAGAAATAGTCTGCCAGCACTAGAAGAATAGAAAAAAATATGTAAGAGTAGACAGTATGTGAAAATGTGACATATAACACTTTATATACTATATAGACTGAAATGTTTGCTATTAATATGGCGTTTGTAAGAGTGTCAAATCAGAAATAGTTCACCTTTCAATAATTGCTATTTATTGTAACCTAGAAGTCAATATAGAGTATGCTTTCTTTGAGACTGCATGTTGTTCAAAGAAAAATGTTTTCATTTCAGCAAGTATCAAAATCTTTGATATTATATAAATCTTATCTTCTCCCTTGGGTTTTTCACTACTTTGGAGATAGTATTGTGCATCATTAAGTTTTGGACTTTGGCTATCTCTGAAGTAGTGCTCATTAAATATGTTATTTAGAAATATTTAAATTTGATAGATTGAAATATTTTGGCAATATGAGTATCTGTTCATCTGTTAACAGACCCAAATTTCTCAAAAGATCCAACATAATCCATGTTAGAAAATTTATATTTCCTTCAAATCTGAGTAAATTATGGTTCCTCCATCAGAAAGGCCTTATGCCATGATTGACTAATTAAGGTCGTATAAATTATAACAAAGACTGTTTACTCACTTGTGAGAACAGAAGATCTGAGTTGAGTTTTATGCTTTGTCTGATCTCTTTCTGAAGACAAATGAGAATAGCAGCCCATTTAAAATGTCTAAAATGTGACTTTACAGGCTTTACAATATTTTTTTTCAAATTGATTACTGCATCTTTAATTAGAGGTATTGAAATTATTTTCTTGATCCTCTCATAAGAATTTTTTATTTATCAATCTTTCACTTGAAATGATCTTGATATAATTTGAAATGTGATTTCTGCTTTTATTAGCATTATATCATATTTGAACCAGATTGAATGACATTCCAGAAGCAGAATATATCAGATTCTATTGTTTTGTTTTGTTTTTTTCTTTCCCAGATATTGAGTAGAAAGGTCACTCTACTGTTTCCAATAGTGAATCTTTCATTTAGAGGTATGGGCAAAGTAAAATTTATGAGGCTCTTGGCATCTAGGTTAGTATTGCTATAATTGTATTTTAGCATTTGGCTTCAGTTGATTTTTCCAGGAGGATGCCACAGATTGCAAAGATACTATTCACTTAAAAATGATATCAGATTCTCAAGATGTTTGTTCACAAAATTATTCCCCCAGACCAGTTTTGATATAAATTTCAGAGTACACTCTTACCAGATAGCCAAATATGATTAGCAGTTTTTTCCTTTGTTTATAAGCAAAGAACAAAACTTTATCATTATACAGTGATATGAGACTGAGTTTTGGGCATAAATAATACAATGAGATATTTTATAGTTGATGAATTACACTATGTTACCTGCAATACTGCTGACACATTTTTGGGGAAAAATTGTATTTAATTTTAAGGGAAATGTAGAAAAATGACAGCTCTAATTTAATTTGTCTTGATACATAATCATGTAAAGGTAACTAACATATTGAACTAGCATTTTGTCACTTCTGGTGAAGTATAACCATGAAACTGTGCCATGATAATTACTTTTAATAAATTACTGACATTATTAAAGTGCATGAATGCACAACTTTCAGCTTGCCCCAGTTTGTCTACCTTTATGTTACAGACGCCATAATTTTCTCTTTTACTTTGGGATGGCTTTCTGTACAGAGGAACTCTAAATCTTTCCCATCCCATAAATACGTGAACATAAACTCATGATTTATTGCAATTTAGCTTCTGTTTCTGTGGAGGAGGTTTACTGTGCTGAGAAAACTCATTAATCTCATTCATGGTTCGTAGTATAAACATAACCTTTACAATATATAACAGAACAAATTATGTGTTTGTGTGATTTACCGTTTCTGTTTTGGAAAGAGAACAAATTGTAGTGTTTTTTCCACTTTTAGTTTCAATATCCATTGATAAATTTGCACTATTAACCCAAACCAGGTATAAAATACAGTATTATTCATTTTGACATGTGTTTTTGCATTTACTCACTATAAAAAGAAATACCAAGATGTGATTTGACAAGAAACAAACTTCAGAGTAAAATTGTCTGTAGCTGTGTTTGTGTGTGATGAAATTGGCTCATAATACTGAGTGATTGTGGACACGATTTTGTATCTGTGTTGATACTTGTAAACTCAGTATTAACTTACTACAGAATTTCTTTAAAAGGAATAGACTTAAAACATACCTTTTTAATTTGTGCAGAATAAAATTTTTATTTTGTGCTCTAAACCGTTTTTGCTAAGTTATTATAGATTCCCCAGAGAACTGCCAGTTGAATTTTAAAGGTGTAACTGTGGTAATAAGAAAAAAGTTCTGCTACTACCTTATGAGCTTTGTTCTAAATCCTTTCTCATCTGTTCCTTTGTCTTTGCAGTTTCCTGGAAGTTGTATTTTGTATAATTTCTTCTCTTTCCAAACACTTGGACTTAAAAAACATAATTCTTAATTTCTTACATCAAATTGGACTTTCTCAGTAAAGACATTCTAGTATCATTTATTTGTTTGTAAGGTGATAATTCCAACAATTAGTGGAAAGAAATATTGCTTTTGGGGGCTCATAATCTACAGTATAAACATTTTATTTTTATGTAGCTAAGATTTTAAAGCAACAGTTTGTTAACCTATCGATTGTTAACTCATCTTCAATTAAAAGGCTATTTTAACTTGTTAAAAAGCACTTTTGTTAATAAATGGATAATCATCCAATGAAAGTATAATATTTTTTTTGAAAATTTACTTGGATAGAATATTCTGAGAGGTATTCATGAGGGATCTTTGCTCTGGGACTGATGGAGAAATACTGCTCACAAGTACCAGGATGGCTTTAAAATGTATTCTAGTAATCAAGAACATGTAAAAAGAAAATCTATTCATTATTCTTGCTTCTTCTTATTGGTCTGTCATACCTGAAAGCAATCTTTAACTGTCAACCAACCTGTTGTCCCCAAGCCTGCCAGAAAGGCAGTAGAGGGCACTGTGAGAATGTGACAATACAGCAAAGATATTGACTACTTCCAGCAGGATACTGTGAAATGTAGCAGACAAAGAAGGGGAGTCGTTTTTCAACTTTAAATTATCCTTGATTTACTGATTCTTGACTGGAGAGTCATCTGTCAAAATATGCTGTTTACCACATGAATGTTTTGTGTTCACTTGGCTCAAATCTCAGCCTCTTGAAGCCTTTTCTCTGAACCAGACTTGGACACTAGGTCAATGTGTATCAGCATATGGCTTAATCTCTATTTGAGAACTTTATCTGTAGTACTCTGATAAACTGTGATTCTTTCCATCTGTCCATTTTCTTGTTCCTTTGATCTTGGTGTACATAAGCAAGGTTCTCATTCTGACTGCCAACAACAAATTACTTTTGAAAAAGAAAATTCTCAAATTCAATGTACCTCTATCATTTCCCTACTACCAAACATCCTGGCAGGTTGTATATGACATTGGCAATTTTGGAATGGGATTTGAGCTAACAAGAGCACTATGGTTGCCTCAAAGAATGGTCGGATGCCTAATTTCTTAGTTGATTTTTACTTAATGCTCTTAACCAGAGAACAAATGAAGGGGAGGGACAAAATCTCCTCTGACTAACCTACCCTGATTTTGTTATTTAATCCAGTTCTACAGCCTTATGTTTTGTGAAAATTTGTCCCAAAACATGACAACCAGTCAACTGTCAGCTCTAGTTCTACACTCAAACTATCTCTTATTTTTGGCTTTCCAAGAGTTTTTAGTAGAAAATTCAAAATATTGCACCAATAACTGCTAGCCAGACTCTATTATCAAAGTATATAGAAGCACTTGCTCACAGTCTTCTCTTACAAGATTAATATAAACACAAAAATCACAATTTATACTTTTTAGTTCTATTATTATCTTGATTTCTCTCTGATTCATTGTAACTAGAAAAATAATTCCAAAGAACTGAGAATACACTTCTCTCTGAACATTATGCAACATATAGTTAAATGTTCATAATAGATAAGAGAATGATAAAAAGTGGCAACATTGCACGTAAATGCACTTACATCTACTAGCTTACGTATTTTCCAAATTAGTGCTAACAAAGCATGTTGAAAGATAGTTTAAGAATTCCATACTACCTTATCCTTAATGTCTTTATATTTATAAATAAAGCCTGAAGAGTAGTGAAACCAACTTGCAAAATCTGTTGTCAGGTATTCTAGATTATAGTAGATACACAGATACAGTTAAACTGTAATTCTTGGGACAGAAGAAATTGAGTCATTCAGAGCTAAATATATGTGACTCAAGATCATTGAGAATGTACACAGAAGATATTTTTTGATAGAACGTGGTTGTTTTCTTGTACCTTTATTTCATATAATTAATATGTAATTTCATAAGTGTATGAAATTCTTGATTTCTAAAATTAATGACCCAATGGTAAAATATCACAAGGAAAGAAAAAAAGGCAAAAGCTGAATTCATAATATACTCTTTGTTCTCAGGCTGAAAGATCAGCACATAATTTGATCTGAAACTAAGAGTGTGCTTTACAGTAAAGTAGGTAATGTACTGTGATTATATTTTATATGTGTGTTCTTTTCTTATCACTTCCCTGTTGCATCAGTTCTACTTCCTTCCCCCCACCCCAACAACCTGATAATGGCCAAATTTTCCCTTAGTGATAAGAACACCTGGTGACTGTTCCTGTCCCAAGAGTGACTTTTCAGAAATTGGTGGGATGATCAGTGTGTATGTATATACTATGATAAGCTACCATAAAAAATACCTCCCTAGTCCATGGTATCTTACTGTAAAAACAAAATATGCTGCCACTTGACAATTTCATCAGATCAGCAATTTTACTAGCATTATTTTTGCAAGCATTAAGTTTTTGGAGACAACATTAAATAAGCTTTGTTTTCTGTTTAAGTAAAGAAAAATAGTCATGATGAGTTAACTGCTTATCATGCATCAGACACTCTAATGATTGTGTGTACATGTCATCTCTAATCCTCACGACACTATGGTCAACTAGTCTTATCAGCATTTTATAACCAGGTGAGTGAAACTCAGAGAGCTTAAAACATCGCTGAATGTAGAGCCAGTGTGCAAAGCCAGGCCCTCTGAGAGCACATTCTTGCTGTCTCTAATGTGTCCAGCTGCCATTCACTACTATATTCTTCCTTCCTGAGTTCAGGTCCAGGGTTGGACTAAGTTTTTCCCTTACAGATTAGTAGTTACATTCTTCAGCACTATGTGGAGGACTCTGTTAGGAATAAGGATTCTGTTCATACTTTTTCTGACCTTTCCTCAGTATTAGACCATTCTCTTGAATTTATAATTGTCTACGCAGAGCCCAGACTTAAGTCTGTGCTAAGATTTAGAGACCATTTATTTGAAACAGCAGTGAGGACAAGCCCAAAATTAATTCTGGAGAAGAAATAATAAGCCTGGCCATAGTACATCGACATAAGTACTATGAGTTGTGGCAGTCATTTTTCTCTAGACATAGGATTTTTATTTAAGAATTTCCTATGGAAAGATTTCACACTGAATATCAGTAGCAGGAATTCTTTTTTTTTTCTTTTTCTTTTTATTTATTATTTATGATAGTCACCGAGAGAGAGAGAGAGAGAGGCAGAGACACAGGCAGAGGGAGAAGCAGGCTCCATGCACCGGGAGCCTGATGTGGGATTCGATCCCGGGTCTCCAGGATCGCGCCCTGGGTCAAAGGCAGGCGCCAAACCGCTGCGCCACCCAGGGATCCCCGTAGCAGGAATTCTATATCGGAAAATTATTTTGATTTTTTTAGGATTTTTCAAAATATTTATATTTTGTAAACAGACATATGTTTCCATACTTTTATTGGTTCCTAGAAATTTTGTAAGCAAATTGTGCCCCCTTCTAGTTAATATACAGGATAGCACAGCTTACAACTTAATGAATTTTCCTCATTTTTGGTATTTATCTTTTGTCTTTTTGCTCAGTGTTCACTTCACCATGATTTGCCACACATTTATTTTTAATTAAGAGTATTTTAATGAAACTACACATTCGAACCTTAGACAACAAGGTAAGGCAATAAAAACTCGTAAGTACATAAATAAATACAGTCTTGTATCACTAATAGGATAATTTTTCTTGTGTCTTGTCAAATGTTAGAGACTCATGCATATAGTTTCCAAAGACCTAATGTCTAATGCTCAATCTAAGCCAGCATCACTCACCTAAATCATTGCTGTAGCTTTTGAATTGATCTCATAGTCCACTTTCCACAGAGCATCCAAAGTTATATTTCAAAAGATTAACATTAATTTGTCACCACCTTCCATGTACTTAAATATTTTCTTGACCTTGCAACATAGTTAAAATAAAATCCCCAATTCCTCAACCTGCCCTAGGAGATTCTTGGTCAACTAAACTCACCCATATCTCCAACTTTATCCTAGACTATGCACAATCTACCTTGATCTGCTGCTCAGTGTTTCTGGGTACATATTCTCAGCCTGGAAGTAACTCCCTCTCATTTACTTCACCCCAAACTATCCTTTGGGCAACTGTTTCAGCTACACTGGCTCCTTGCAAAAACTCTCATTCTAGATTATCTGTTCTTAATCGATCCCTGAGGCTATTTTCTTACACAATCATACTTTTATTGTAATCACAGCAGTTGGTCACAATTTATCATTATATATTTGTTTATTGGATGCCTTTTTCTAGATTATAAATTCCTCAAAGGAAGGATGAATGTCTGATATCCAGCAGCTATTAGAGCATTCACTTAGCTTGGATCATTAAAGCATAATTGTGGGTACTTACAAATACATTTTCCTAAAACATAGACTACAGATATCTTCTGGTTATTTATCACTGTGTTTCACCACCAATTTAAAACTCAATGATATTTACTCAATTATTTACTTAAAATTAAAATCAAGCATGTGGAGGTGATAGCATCATTTAGTGAATTCCGTCTAAAACTGTAGGTTTCACTGTGAGATCACAGTGAGATCACATTATACAGAATTGTTGAGTGATTAAAAATCTGAAATATATGTTTTGTATTTGGAGAAGCGGGTTGAGTATTTGAATGCAATGTTTCTTCAGTATTTGGTATGTAAATCTATATTGCAGCTATATTTGTGACAGGATATAGATGTTATAATAGAGACAAATATGGTATGATTGAAAAATGGGTATTATGGTAATCATCGGAATGGCTACTTAGAGTCTCTGCTGTTATGAAGCCTTCAAGAATAGAGTTTGATGGGATGAGCTGTTTATGAAGAGCTTGTTTACACTTGACATATAATTCTACATATTAATTTAATGGCAACAAGCTGTGCTAATCAGGAGACACATTTTTACTACTTCTTACTTCCATGTGTTTATATACTGTCATTAAGCCTCCTGATTTTCATTTTGCAACCTTGCTTTCTCTTGAAGAACAACTTAGATCTCCCAATCGCTCTAATTTCTACCTCTCAGTTGCACACTTGTTGCTTATGCCATAACTACTTTTTCTTCCTCACTTAATTATGCTGGCTTTTTAAGCAGAACACCTGCTGAGGGGTTAGCTACTTTTGAAAAGATCCAATTGTCTTTGGAGCAAAATGAAATATAGGCACAGAGGCCCAATTATTATTAAGTGTTAGCATAATTGTAATTATAAGTAGAGTGTTTCATTATATTACATCTGTTGAAGTTTTAAATGAATCTCTGTAATGTGCTATATTAATAAGCAGCGAGGAACTGCTGACTTGGCATCCTTTTGGATCACATTTGTGACAACAAAAGAGGTTATGAAAATGAATTCACCATAGGAGCCCTACTGAGTTAGTTACTATGATTCACAAGCTTATTATGGTAATAAAGCAACATGAGACAATAATGGTAGGAACTGGGATAGACAAGAGATGCTCAATATTGCTCCAGAAACATTATGAAGAATGAGTAAGAAGTGTAGGGAATTGTACTTAATCTAGTGTAGCAGCTGTCGCATGGCTGAAGAAAATCAGAAGTCCCTCTTCACCTTGCCCTTCTGCTTGATTCTTCCACCTGCAGTTTTCCTGACTCAGAATATATGGATTGTCTCAGTTACACAGAGGAATTATTGTCATCATGGTCTAGAGGTTGCAGATTCACCTCTTCTATAGAAGGACACAGAAAAATGGCACAGATATGATCTTCAAACACAGTGGGGGTTGTAATTGTTCTCTCTCCTTTGTGATTTCCACAGAAAGTGTCAGGGTTCAAACAAGTACATGAAACAGAAGTGACAAAGGTCAACGGATGTTGAAGGAAACAAACTTTTGAGAACTGTAAATCCAGAATATTTCTCTGGCATATACAAACAAGTCAGCATATGTTTTGTACCAAAGCATAAATAGCAAAATTCTTGCCAAATATTCAATGTTTATTTTAAAAATATTGTTTAAAAACCTTCTTCATTTTCATTAACATTGTCATGTTGACTAGAGCTAATTCATAGGATGTTTGTAACGAAGTAATTCAATAAACCGCTTCTTTCATCCTTTTGAAGACCCAACCATAACTGTTTAATTTTATTAAAATAAATTTATTTTGTTAACTTATTAAAATATATTTTATTATTACACAGTTAAAATTAGGTGTTTTAAAATTTTATTTTTGAACAGTTCAAATTAAGTCTTAGAAAGCTATGGCCAGACAAATCTAATTCATCTGAGCCCCGTGCAACTTTTCTTTGCAATTACACCAAATCTATTTGTTTCTATAAATGATGGAGTCTTTTTCTATTGCTGCATAATAAAGTACTAGTGGCTTAAGGGATGCCTGGGTGGCTCAGCAGTTCAGCATCTGCCTTTGGCCCAGGGCATGATCCCGCAATCTGGGATTGAGTCCTACCTCAGGCTTCTAGTGCGGAGTCTGCTTCTCCCTAGACCTATGTGTCTGCCTCTCTCTCTCTCTGTGTTTCTCATGAATAAATAAATAAAATCTTTTAAAAAATAGTAGCTTAAGAGAGCACCCATTTATTCACTCCCTAGTCTGTGGGTCAGAAGTGTGGAGACAATGTAGTTGGTTGGGTTTTCTTCTTAGGGTCTCAAAATTCAAGATGTTGGCTAATCTATGTTCTTGAGGATCTGGCAAAGAATTTGTTGTCCCTGCTCATTCAAGTTGTTGGCAAAGTACAGTTCCTTACAGCTGAGAGACCGAGGTCCCTGTTTCCTTGATGGCTGTCAGATGAGGATCACTCTTAACTCCTAGAGGACACCTGTATTCCTTTCCACTTGCTTCTTACCCTCTTCAAGGCCAGCAACACAGAATCTCTCCTGCATGGAATTCCTCTCACACTTCAAATATCTCTGACCACCCCATCTCCCAGTCTCTAACTTTGAGACCTAGATTTGAAGGGTCACAAAGCCCTCCAATAGAAAGCTTTCCTGTTGTAAAGTCAGCTGATCTGGAATCTTAATTACATCTGCCAAATAGCTTTATAGCAGCACCCAGATTAGCGCTTTTTATTGGATTATTGGAAGAACATATATGTACGCTAGAGGCCAGGTTCCTGGGGACTGTCACAAAAATCAGCCTCTCACTTGGTCCTTATTACAAACATAAGGATGTTACTCAAAACATCAAGTAAATGCCAGAGAACTTGACTAGAATTATATTACTGGACAGTGAAATACAGCAATGTTTGTAAAGGGAGGCACCACACATTTAATTGTAACTTTTCAGAAACTATTTGATTTATCAAAAATAACAATTTATCGTTTTTATGATATGGTAAGTTCTTTACTCATGCATGCAACAAATATTTATTGCATCCCTTAAAATGCTCAATGGCTACAGATAAAAAGAATATGCCAGACCCCTTCTCTCAGGGAACTAATATATACATTGCATCCGACGCTGATAGTAACAGGAGACGTAGTTGCAAACAAGAATGATTCCTATATCTAAGCATCTTATAATTTTGTTGTGAGAAAGACATAAAAAGAATAACTACAGGAACAATTACTTAATTACAGTTGTGATAAGTATGAAAAGGTGAGAATGTATGATTCATTATACATGCATCACAGACTTCGACTTCTCTGAGAAAGTCATATTTAAGATGCCATTTGAGGACCAGGAAATTGTGATATAATGAGTAGTCAGGGGAAGAAGGAATATAAAGTGCTGATGGAGAATTTTAGCTCTTTGGTAATGCATGAAAAATATTAGTAACATTTTTCCCTTTGTGATAATAATAGATTAAGAAATTTTTCTGGGGGATTTTCTGGGTGGCTCAGCAGTTTAGCGCCTGCCTTCGGCCCAGGGTGTGATCCTGGAGACCCGGGATCGAGTCCCGCATCAGGCTCCCTGCAAGGAGCCTGCTTCTACCTCTGCCTGTCTCTGCCGCCCCACCCCCCCGCCCCGTCTCTCATGAATTAAAAAAAAAAAAAATTCTGTAGAATAAAATTTGTGTTCTTTCTATAATTAAATGTGTAACTTCTTGGACTAACCTTAGAAATAATTCTTGGGACAACTGTTATACTTTTCCTTTAAGGCATATGAATAATATGCCTTCTTCCCAAAGTGGAATGCAATTAAAATTGTATTTAACACACACACACACACACACACACACACACACACACAGAGTTCAGTGTGCATCGGGCACTCTTCTAAATCACTTACAAATAATGACTCATTTAATCCTCATAATAACCCTATTAGGTTGCTACAGTAATTATCTCCATTTTACATATGAAGAAACCTGAAACACAAAAATCAAGAGTGATCACAGAGGGAAAGACCCAGAGTGTGAATCTAAGTGATTTGACTCCAGGGTTCATGATAACTCTGATGCTAAGACACTGGCAACACTAGGAGCTGGACCCTAAATATACTCTGCTGTACAAACAGTCACTCTTTCATTGTTTTTTATCTTGGCCCATTTGTGTCACTGTATTCTGTCTTTCTCTGCGTGATGATGATTACTGATCAACTTTGAAAAGAAATCACACCTAAAAAAAAAAATGTTGTTTTCTTCCTGCCTTTTATCGAACTGATATATTATTTTTAGAAAGTTCCCAGAAGTTAAAAGAGCACACATTCTTTTTGAATGCTTGTCTATATTTGGTAAATATTTTATTTCCAATACAGATAAAAATACATCTGTAGAGACATGTAAAGATATATCAAGTAGCTCGAAATTATTGCAGAAATATTGTATCGAATTTGTCTATTTTATTGTAGGTATGCAAAGATACATGAAAAGGTCTGAGTTGGTTTGTAGAATCAAATATGGCTATAAGTTTTTCTTTACTACTGTTCTCTCCCTTCTCAGTATCAATCCTATATTCATTTCTATGAGTCATTTCTCTTAGCACAATAAAGAAATGATAATTTTTTAAAATATTTTATTTATTCATTTGAGATAGAGAATGAGAGAGCACATGTGAAAGAGAGAACATGAGCAGGGGTAGGGGCAGAGGGAGAAGCAGGCTCTCCACTGATCAGGGAGCTCAAGGCAGGGGGCTCGATCCCAGGACTCCTGGATCATGACCGGAGCCAAAAGCAGACTTAACTGACTGAGCCACCAGGCTCCCCTGATACTTTTTCCTAAGGTTTGTTTTCCTTTTCGGATTTAGACAAGTAAAAGCAATAAAAGGTATATGGATTAGGAAAAAGTAATTTGTTGATGAACAAAATGAAGAGATGGAGAATTTAAAGAGACTTGGAATCCATATAAAAAAACTACCAGACCTTCTAAAACAGGTAGCATTTTCTTTTTTTTTCTTTTTTTTTTCTTTTCTTTTCTTTTTTTTTTTTTTTTTTTGTAAAGCACCAATGAGTAAATAGTGTGATTATGTAGTTTCTGTCATAGGTACTGAAGTCCATCACTGTGGTATCAAAGCAGGCATAGACAATATATAAACAAGTGGATGTGGCAGTATCTCAATGAAACTCATTAAAGATAAATTGTAAGAAGGAGAAATACGTGGCAGAGAAATAAAGGCACAAGTTAAGTTTTTTTAAAAAGTAATTTGTTTTCTTTTGTAGAAAAAATATTCATACACAGAAATAATCCTGGGGCATATACTAAAATGGACTAGACAAGTGAATTTAGAAAAGTTGCATAATGCAAACTGAAAATAATACAAATTAGTTGAATTTTTTATACTAGCAACAAACAACCAAAATTAAAAATATCATTTATAGTAGCATCAAAACATATAATGCTTTGGATGCCTTGGGATAAATTTTAAACGCAATACGCAATATTTTTACAGTGAAAAAATGTTTAAAATTTCTAAAAGAAATTAAATCCTAAAAAGGGGGAGGAAAAAATAATTTATCAGGCAGGGTCCTCCAGCAAACAGAACCAATAGGATGTATGTAAATAAAGAGAGAAATTTACTTTGAAGAATTGGCTCACTCATTTGTGGGGGCTAGTAAATTCAAAATTTGCAGGACAGGCCAGTATGTTGGAAATTCTGGCAGGAGTTAATGTTGCAGTATTAAGTCTGAGGGCAGTCTTGAATACTTCTTCTTTGGGGGACCTAAGTTTTTTTTTGTTTTTTTTTTTTTCCTTAAGGCTTTCAATTGATTGAATAAAGTACACTCATATCATGGAGAATAATATGCTTTACTGATTACAAGTTATTAACATCTTGAAAATACCTTCACAACATCCAGATTGAAGTTTAACTAAACAACTGGGTACTGTAGCCTAGCTAAGTTAACTCATATGTCACAATAAGACATATACCCTGTTCACAAATTGGGAAACTCAATATTGTAAACATGATCATCACTCCCAAATTGATCTAAAGAATAGTACAATCCCAAGAGAAATCCCTGCGGCTCTTTTTGTAGAAATTTACAAGCTTTTTCTAAAATCATTAAGTATTTGGAAATGAAATAGTACAGCAAACAGAATTTTAAATGCAAAGGGCAGAATTGGAAAATTTAAATATCTCAGTTTAAAATCTTACCATAAAGTCAAAATAAACAAGAAATTATGGCGTTTGCAATAAGATAGGCATAAAGATAGAGATTAGAGAAATACAGCCACACATATGATGTGTTGGTTTTCTAAAAGGTGCCAAGATGATCAAATAGGGAAATAATAGTCATTTCAAGAAATAATTTTGAAACAATGTGATATGGTTTTAGTACTATGTTTCTCAATCTCTACGTTATGCAACACACACCATTTAATTAAAAATGAATTATAAACCCAGATATCAAAACAACAATGATAAAACTTCTAGAATAAAACATAGAAGAAAATATTTGGGGTAGGCAGAAAATGGCTTAAAACGTACACTTAAAAGCACCAAATTTGAAAGAAATAATTGGTAAGTAAACTGTCAAAATTAAAAAAGTATTTTGCTCTTCAAAATTCACCGTTTCACTAACAAAATGAAAATACAAAACACAGATTGGCAGAAAATATATGCAACTTATGCATCTGAAAAAAGACTTACATCTGGAATATACAAAAAATCTTACAAACCAATAAGAAAACAAAAAAAAAATGTGCAAAGGACATTAAAGAGACAAAATGAAGGAAACTCTTTAAAAGCTGTTCGACACTATTAGGCTTCAGGGAAATGTGAACCAATACTATAGTGAGATACCACCACACAATTACTGCAGTAGTTACAATTTTTAAAAAACTGAGAATAAACGTTAGCGAGGTTGTGATATAAGTGGACTTCTGTCTCATACATGGCTGATGCATATTGTGGCACACTTTGGAAATGATTAGACAATTCCTTACAAATTGAATATAGCCATCTTGTGGCCCAACAATCCCACTTTGGATATTTACCCAAGTAAAGTAAAACATACCTTCTCACAAAAACTTGAGGATAATGCTTCAGAATTGGTTTATTCATAACATCTCAGAATTGGAAACGTCCAAAATGTCTATAAAAAAAGTGAATTCTAGGAGCACCTGGGTGGCTCAGTCAGTAAAGAGCCCAACTCTTGGTTTTGGCTCAGGTCATGATCTCAGGTCATGAGATCAGCCATGCATGGGGTTCTGCACTCCGCTCAGAATCTGTCTTCTCTCCTAATGTCCCTCCTCCCATTAATAAATAAATAAATAAATCTTTTAAAAGTTAATTTTTTAAAAAGCATTTATCTATGTACTTTAGAGAAAGAGAGACAGAGAGAGTGCGCTGGTGAGTGAGGGGAGGAGCAGAGGAAGAGAAACCATCTCAAGCAGACTCCTTGCTGAGTATGGAGCCCCACATGGGGCTCTATCCCATGACCCTAAGATCATGATCTGAACCAAAATCAAGAGTCAGGGGCTTGACTGACAGATCCACCCAGGTGCCCCCAAAAAGTAAATTATTGGGCAGCCCCGGTGGCCCAGCGATTTGGCACCACCTTTGGTGCCGCCTTCAGCCTGGGGTGTGATCCTGGAGACCCTGGATCGAGTCCCCTGTCAGGCTCCCTGCATGGAGCCTGCTTCTCCCTCTGCTTGTGTCTCTGCCTCTCTCTCTCTCTCTCTCTCTCTCTCTCTCTGTCATGAATAAATAAATAAAGTCTTAAAAAAAGGTAAATTCTTAAATTGTGCTGCTTATAAAAAGGAATACTAAGTATCTTTTTTTTTTTTTTTTTTTTAATGGGGCATCTGGGTGGATTTTTTTTTTTTTTTTTTTTTTTTAAAGAATGAGGTATCTGGGTGGGTCAGTTGGTTAAGCATCTGCCCTTTAGCTCAGGTCATGGTTCCAGGCTCCTGGGCTGGAGGCTTCCTTGGGCTCCCTGCTCAGCAGGGAGCCTGCTTCTCCCTCTCCCTCTACCCCTCCACTCCACTCATGTTTCTCTCTCACTCTCTCTTTCTCTCAAATAAATCAGTAAAATCTTAAAAAAAAAAAAAAAGAACAACTGTTATAAAAGCACTGCAGATGAATCCCAAAGACATTATGCTGAAAATAAGTAGACATAAAAATGCGTGTACTAGGGGCAGCCCCTGTGGCTCAGTAGTTTAGCACCACCTTCAGAAGCAGGCTCCATGCAGGGAGCCCGACATGGGACTCGATCTGGGGTCTCTAGGATCACACCCTGGGCTGAAGCCGGCACTAAACCGCTGAGCCACCCGGGCTGCCCAAAAAAAGACTTTTATATATTACTCTGTAAGAATTTATGGAGCACATTTCTCCCATGTTCTGTCTGAGGAAAAGACAATATTTATGTTTAGCACATGAAGATTGATTTTGATACAATGAATTCATTTTTTTTTTACTCAGAAATTTCTGCTTATTTCACTGAAATTCATCCATATGCATACTGTTCTAGTTCTATATAAATCTGACAAGAACTTTCCAAATCAAGCACTAAGGTGGATCATTTCATGTGGATTAACAATTATCAATTACTGGTAATCAATTACTGCCAAGGATAGTTTGATACAGTCATACTTCTAAGAACAGTATTTAAAGGTTTTGTTCTGATGACTCATTGCTATTGTGTTTCCAGCTGTGTTGAGCCTCTTTCACTGACCTGTTCACATTCATTTTAATTTGCTATTTTAATCAATAATATTGAAGTCACAGACAGGAAAAAGAGTTGGCTTAGTAATGACTGTCAACCCTGTTGATTTGAGCTAATTATGCCTATTTTACAGAAACACACATAACCAGGTTAAATGGAAGCTTAATCCTTTGCCTGTATACAGTAAGTATTTTGACAGTGACATCTCATGATAGAAACTCTTTTCTAACTCTAACTGATTTTGATTTTGTTTTGTTATTCTCCCTTCATGTCCTTTTTCTTCCTTTCCTGGTTTCTGTAACTCTGGGAACTAAATTTGGATGTGTTCCCAGAAGACATACATGCTTTCCTGTTTTTATGCCTTTTCTCATGCCATTTCTCTGGATGTTTTAAGAAGTGGCCAAATGGGAAAGAGAGTTTTAAGAAGAGGAAAGGTTGAGAGAACATTGAGTTTGAAGATGAAGAGGTAATGGATAACTTTTGAAAGAGCTTCCTTAGAAGTCAAAATATTTTAAATGTTTCTAAAGAAGTTGAGAGTTAGTGATTAAACAAATGCAGTCAATACATACCACTTGTTTAAAAAATTCAAAAGAGAAAATGAAATAAAGGAGCAGGAAATCAAAGTATCATATAAACATACTTCAAAGCTTTAGACATGGGAGGGTAAAAGGTTAGAGGCCAGTTGAGAGGACAGGTTAAATATTTTATATAAAGTTCAGGGATAATTGAAGAAGCAGGTCCCCAGAGGATGAAGAAGAAAATGGAATTGAAGAGACCTTACCTTAACAGACAAGTATATCAATGCTTCTGAGAACATAAAGAAGGAAAAAAGAATATTATAAAGACTGAAGTGATTTGGATGGTGCAGATGTATACGGGGGAAGTCATGTCAGTTAAACTCGAACTTTTAGCAAAGTAAAAAAAAAATGTTATGTATATATATGGAATCTTTGTACCTCTCAGTTTTGCTGTGAGCCTAAAACTGCTCTAAACATAGTCTTTTAAAAATGGCATGAATGCAAGCATGAAGTAAACAAATCTTTTAAGCAGCTATCATCATTAACATTATAAGGAATCAGTCTCAGGGTTTAATAAAAGGAAACTAAAAAAAATAAAGTTCCAGTTTTGCAGTGGGTTCCATATCTTTTTTCACTTTTATAATTCCCAAAATAAAACTCAAAAAGGAAGTGTTTTGCTTTGTTTCTTTGTTTTGTGTGTGTGTGTGTGTGTGTGTACAGATGCTATATTAACTGATGAACAAAATAATTAGAGGCAAGACAGGCTAGAGGGCTAATAATGGTGGCTAATTATTGAGCACATACCAAGCACTATGATGGCTGTTTCATAGAACTTATCAACAACCTGGAGAACCTCTAAGATAAATGTTAGATAAGATAAATGTTATTGTGCCCTTAAGACAGATTATTACTATCATTGTTGTTATTAATTATAGAATTTGTTGAGTACTGTGTGGCAACACTGGCTAAATACTTCATAAGAATTATCTCACTTAGTCCTCGGGACTTAAATTGAACACATGTACTGGGCTTTCTAAAGCGCTTGATACTCATTGTCTCCATTCACCTTTTCCACAAGTCTATGCAGTAGCTCTCTCTACTTTATCTCTCTGGGATTAGAGAATTCAAAAACAGAATTGCTACATAATTTTGAATTCAAGTATAGATCATTTAACTTTAGAGGTTACTTTCCTAAATACTGTGTGATATTTGTTGGATTCAAAGATACATTTGCCTTCCTCCAGAATTTTTAGCTCAAAAAGAAGGCCAAGAGTAAATTAGTTGACAATAGACATCAGGCTAGTAAGAGTCAATTATTACTAGACTAGAAATGAAATGGGAAAGTAGGAATTGTCAAACCATTCATTTTTTTTTAAAGATTTATTTATTTATTCATCCAGAGAGAGCGAGAGAGAGGCAGAGACACAGGCAGAGGGCAAACCATTCACGTTTAAATATTAGATAAAATCAGATTTGGAAGATGTGGTTTATTAAGAGTCAAATGAATTTATATTTAGGGAGGGTGTTGGAAGTGAAACATGACAGTGAATGTGTCCAAATTATTGGCATTTATCCTCACACCAATAGCTGAGTTAGAATAAGATGACTATTAGAGGCTGGATAAAATGGGTTTTGAATTTTTGAAGGATAAAAATGTGCAGTGGGATATATAGTAGCAGGGAAATCCAGACACTAGTGCTAGCTAATAATATAGCAATGATTAAGGCCATTCGAGAAATAATATTGATGGGGCTTTTGAGAGGACAGTACTGATGTGTCATATAGGATTTATAAGAGGGGAAGCCAAAGGGAGAAAAAAAAAAAAGAAACAAGCATTGTTATCGTAGACCTGTTGCACTATGTGTTTTCATCTCAATTTTCTTTTGTGTAAAAAATTAAAAAGATCTAATCACTGTCATTCATGGTGATGTAACAGTTAAAAGTGAATGGGTCAAAACAAAGTGAATGAATCATTTCTGAAAACCACTGGGTACATGGTTTTCAAAGTGTTATTTTATGAGTTTGATAAATTAAGAAATTTAAAAGAAGATAAGCATTTCCTTCTCATTTGTCATTAGGGAAATCTTGTTCTTCTTACATTGGGAGAAAAGATTATGTAATGCTAGGACACAAAGATTGTGGAGACAAAAGAAGTAAAAGAGATCTGTGAATACGATAAATAAAATAGGCAGATAAAATCCAGATTCGCATTGTTTTAGAAGACCTTTTCCTTATCCTTGATTTTTTTTTTTTTCCCTGTTTAAATGACTGGGAATGAATACATTAAATACTAACTGCAGATTTTTCCCTTGAGTGCAGAGTCTATAGTCACTGAAGTTGACAGTCCCAGAGGCCATCAGGATGTAGGCACAGCAACCATTTGCTACGACACCTCATCCTGGTCCTGATGAACCAAGGGTGAGGTGCTACCGCTCCATAGCTCTATGTGCGTGCTTAAGTGCTCTACTCCATGAGGCTCGTGGCCTCCCTCAAAGAAGCAATTTGGATTAAACCCTTCACTCCTATTTTTATTCTTATTAATCTATTCATTTCCAAAGTATATGTCTCCAGGTTCCTAATTCACTTCCACACCACCATCCTGATTATGGTCTACACTTCCAGTTCTTCACTTCTTATCCTCCCCAACATTCTACTAGGCCCTCTTCATTATCACCAGACTTCTCTATTGTTACAATACCTTCTCAGAGACTCTACTCAGAACACATTTCCTCACCTACAGGCCTTCAATGTGGGGGCTGTTGATTTTCTCACATATCATATACACCTCATTGTGGGAAAATGGGTTAGTGCTCTCCTTACTCACCTTTGCTATTTCAAGAGTCTCATTTCCCTAATCTCTTGTAAAAATCATCACTTCCATGAAGCTAATAAATTTGTTTATACCATCCTCTCCTCCACTCAGTAACCATCATAACTTACATGTATGTAGGGCTTATTAGGTGCTAGATGCTGTTCTAAACATTTTGTGTATGTTAAATTGCTTAATCATTATAAAAGCATCCTTGCTTCACAACTCCTCTGGTTTCTACCACACTCATATAGATGCATTCCTCAGAGGATGTGAGATAGCACCAAATAATCTACTACAGTGAATGTAGCTAAGACCAACCTGCTTCTTAATATGAATTTGTCCCATCAAGAAGCATATTCTTCAGGAGTCTTATTGGTCTTATATCATTCTAAACCTTACAAGGAAAGGAGTTGATATGGAATTGATCTCAAGGATACAGCTATACTCTCCTTTATCACCACTGTATATTCCTCTCACCAGTGATAAGCACATTTGCTGGTCCATATGACTTGTCTGGTGATATAATCCAGATGCTCAATACTAAGACATCTGAGCCTGTATTTATCATATCTTGTTGCCAAACTCTGCTTGCCACTTTTGTCTGTTTACTAGTGAAGTTGGGCACAGGAGGGTAACAGCCAGGTGGAAATCTAAGTTACAAACATATTCTTCTGGTCAGTCTGGCTCTTGGCCTGCTGCCTGAGGATGATGTTCTTGATCGTACATAGACTATCATTGTCTTGATATTTACTATACTCTTTTCAACTCGGTGGATATCCAGATGAATCATCCTTGATGTTGAGCTTCATTAAAAGAAGAAATTTTGAATTAAAAGTGAGAGAAATGCCTGTTAGGCATGGACAGGTCAAATGGTTCTAGCCTTAAAATCAAGTAGTGAATTTTAAGAAGTACTTAAAATTAAGTAAGCTTTTCAACTGCTTCCAGAGCTGCAAAACTCAGCTGGATTTGTTGGTTTTTCCAAACAACATTGTCATAATAATTAATATTACCTGTTTTCATTGTGTAGGGTTTTTTGGGGGAGTGGGAGGGATGTGCTGCTGTTATGTTAGAAGGTGACATCTCTATGTATCAGTAAGAATTAGAAATTGGTGAGGAATGAGGGATGAATCCCCATGTCCCAATCAAAAGAATGGATTTCAGAGGGCCATCACCCAACATGCTCTGGGCCTGATGACAGAGAATGAAATAGAAATAGAATAATGCAACTGTACCATAGTAAGTGCTTCTCTTAGAGATGGTATTATGTAGACCATTAAGCATTAATATAATCCTTTCCTTAGTCTAGTGATATAAAATAGGTGTCAGCAAACTTTTTATTTAAAGTGCTAAATAAGAAATAGTTTAGGCTTTGTGGACCATATGGTCTCTACTGCAACTACTAAGCTGTGCTGTTGTAAAGTGAAAGCAAGCATAGACAATATGTAAGTGAATAGACATGGCTCTGTTCCAATAAAGCTTTATTTACAAAAACAGGTTGTGCATCAGATTTCACCTGTGGACTGTAGTTTGCTGACATCTAGTTTGAAAGGAAGAAAATCCATAGTTTCTTGGCAACTGTGTTCTATGGATACCTCACTCTTCATGAGATTTATTGAAGAAGGATGTGTTGGCAGGCTTCCATCAGGAATAAAGGAGGCATAAATGGATAGTGGCCACTCTTTTTTGCATGCTTATTCATGAATGTTTTGCACTACAAACTGCTTGTCATTATTGCCAATCTTTAAATCCATGCTACTTCATTACAGTAGTGCTTAATTCATTTTTTGATAAATATTTCACAAATTAATGAAAAAATAAAAATATTAGTCTCTCATATCTTTATAAATATTTTCAAAGTTATTAAAATGATAATATTAGTTTTTTTGATGCTTAAAATGTGATATTAACATATAACTAGTTATATTTTAATTTTAAGTAAGCTAGGAGTAATTCAGTGATACATACCATTAGATTACAAATGGCTTATGGTGTGGGTACCATTAAGCATTAACTGGTGGTTATCACAAGTTATCTATCTTACCTACAACTTGTTTTAGAGGACCAGCAATAAGAATTTGTGAAGTTATATGTGTGCAATTCCTGTAGCACAAGCTAAAATATAGGTTTCTGCAATAAACAAGACAGGAGCAGCATTTAAAGTTGAAAAAGTGCACTCTATATTTTATAATTGGAATTTAAGGATAGATTTAGAGACTTTGTATTTCCAAAGCATAGTCTCTCTCACATTCAGTACAATATGAAAATTAAAATGTTATAGTAGAGCAAAAAAAAAATCCTGACTTGGTATAGGCATACATTAAATATTATTTTTATTTTTGGAATGCATAAAGATGCACTAATAATCTATTCAGGGTTTTAAAAATACCTCTAGAGATGTGTACATTACACAGTTTATCTTTGGCCAAGATGTGACATATGAAGCCAAAAATGTTACCTTTATCTCACTCCCATTAGAATGTATTACTGTGTGGTGATATAATCATTTTGATCATTAAAATTTTTTTTCTAGCTTGATTACTTAGCTGTGAAGAAAGGAGTAAAAATGATTTCTTAAAAGTAAACCTTATGTGTATTGGTAATCATCTATGAAGGTAGTTTTCAAATTCCTAATTTCTGGCCTCAATCTAGATTGGAAAAGTACAAATGAAAGACTATTAGCTGAAATTTAGTATTGAAAATGTCAATTGAATTTTTTTCTATGCCTGTGATAAAGCTGCCCATAATAATTAAAATTCCAAGTGTCTTTGCTTTTTATCAAATTCAAATGTACTCACTAACATGTAGTTATTATGATGATTGGAAGCTCAGATTTATGGCCATAACTGTCTTTTATTTTTTCATAGGAAATGTGGTTATTTGTTAATAAAACAATGTATTTTGTAGGTTATGACAGTCTGCTGAAACAACTCTTGTTTATAGGATTGGCATACGTACTGTACTGTCTTCAGATTAGTCTTGCCATCATTTTTTTAACGATTTTCTGATTTTCCTCTTTGTATAGATGTTAAAATAAAAAGCAATGGTAACACTGCCAGCGCTAATACCATAGCAAGTTGTCCCCTCTCCATATTCTCTTCAATTTATTGGACTTTGCTGTCATATCTGACTTAGATTTCATACTATGTCAGATAAAAAGTATGGTTTCAAGAGATAAAGGAGGTTAGCAATTTTCAGACACATTTTTCTCTCCTCACCTTGCTAGAGATCTAAGCATACTATTCACCCAAAGACAGTTTATATAAAGTGCTTATGTTTATACAGTTGAAAATATTTCAGTTGTCAAAGTCAATCTATTCCATAGAGGAGAATGTTTAAAAAAAGAAGAAAGAAAAATAAACTTAGGAGTCGCTGCCATGAGATTTAAAAAATCATGAAGATTATTATTCAGGTCAAGTGTCATTTAAAATTGCTAAAGCCTTTTCACTTTGCAACAATACAACTGATTCTGTATTCTCCTCCAAAACACAGTTTAGTTGGTAGGGGAGCGCATGGCTCCACTTTCTCTTTTCCTCTTGAGTCCCAGGCTATTCAAGGCCAGAGGTTCTGAGATTATCTCACGTTCCTTTTATAGGTCCTTCTGGAGTTACAAGTGCAAACGTTTCCAGAATTATTACATTTATTGTTACATTTATAGCCCACCACCAAAGAGCCATCTGTTAATTAAATCTACCTGTTTCCTGTCTCTTAAATGTGGTGTATATATTAGGCACCCATTCACCTCTCACATACACATAGTCTTTATGTTCAAAGATGCAATAAAAAGTGACTATATTAAAAAGTAATATTAAAGTATATGCCTCCCATACTGAAATAAATTAACTTCACAATGGAATATTGTGGATTTACAAATAATCAGATAGTCTTACTACAAATAAGCACTTATTACTTTATTATATCAAGTAAGGTAAGTAAACAAAAAACATTCTCGAAATTTTAAATGGGAACATCTGTGTTCTCATGCCATAACTGAAAAATTTAGCTTCCACTTTTATGTACACTGTTAAATTCCTGATAGTAAGTATGGATATTGATTCAAACAGAATTCTGGCAACCAATCTCACAAACATAGATCATTGAGCACTAACCTCAGATTAATGATATAAAATATAGCTTTATTTAATAACCAATGCAACAAATATGATAAAAATAACAAAACGATAAAACCACTTTTATCATTAGGCCTAGGGTCTCATGGATGTGTATCCTTACAAAGATAAATACTACAAGAAAATATTGAAGAATGTATTGCAATTTCATTTAAAAATGTGCAACAATTAAATTTATTTCAGGATAAATAACAGCAAGTTATAATACAAGGAAATCATGGAATTCTTTAACAAAGGCAGAAACTACTACCCAGAAAAGAATGAGAAGTACTTTGTGGAGATGCTCAAGGTATAATTTTAGTAAAAGGCTGTATGTACAGGTTTTACCCTTTTTATTTTAGCACCCAAACCAAACACAAAACTAGGCTATCACTTGCTCTAATGGATAAACAAATAATTATCCAATATCTTCTTCAGAGTTGCTCTCTAAGGATAGAAAAAACATAGAGTACATACATATGAACAACATTATTAAAGTCTAGAAACATGCAAAATATACATCAATCAGCTGATTAGGAAACTCTGAGCACATAATGAGCAAGTGAAAAAAAGGCAAGTGCTTTGGTGAAGGATCCCACTGATGGTTGTTGGGGGTGGGCTGTAATTTGGGGTTACAGTGACAGGTCTGTTGGAGAGACTGGAATAACGGGTCAGCTTTTGTTGGCTTAGACCTGAGTCCCAGGGAGAAGGAGGTACAATCAGAACTGAAGACATCTGTTCACACACAGTCCCAAAGAGTTTTTAAACTGAAACAAGGCTCTCCTTTCGAGTACATAGGGACAGTGTGTCACACAAACTAAGGAGCCTCAGGGTCCAGAGAGGATGCCTTCCCCTCTTAGAAGATCATATCACCACATGACTTGAATGATTAATGTTTGAGAAAATTTGTTACTCCAGGAAGGCATATCATCCTTTTAATAAAAGTCATAGTAACATGATTTTGCATGCACAGAGCCATCTAATGTTGGTGGGTGGTTTGAGAGAGCCTGAACAAAGTGCCGAAGGAGTTAATGCCTTATGTGTCTACACAAACCAACTCTCAGCTTTAGACAAATTCTTTATGTTAGCTCTTTGGGAACTTGAATTTCACATTTTTATTTTATAACAAACTGAATTAACTTTATCCTTTGACTTAGGATCTCTGTATTTAAAACAACAACTAATACATTGATATGTGTATTATTGAAGATAAAAGTGGGGTATCCCTGGGTGGCTCAGCGATTTAGCACCTGCCTTTGGACTAGGGCGTGATCCTGGAGTCACAGGATCGAGTCCCACATCAGGCTCCCTGCATGGAGTCTGCTTCTCCCTCTGCCTGTGTCTCTGCCTCTTTCTGTGTGTGTGTCTCTCATGAGTAAATAAATGAAATAAAAAAAAAAAAGATAAAAATTTTCAAACTCAAGGGAACTTTGGTCCAACATTTTTTGAAGTAACCACTTTAATTTGTAAAATGGTACATATAATTTAAACCTGACTAAGCAAACATCATGGGTTATTAAATCAGAAGGATTTTTTTCTATTTCATGAACATATGTATATATCACTTGTCTTTACACACTACAGAAGTACCAAGATAACAAGTTTTAGCTTAATAATATTTTTTGAATTTTTTTTTCAAAAATTTTACTATAGTACCAACTCCTACTTAGGATTCTATTTACTGCTTCTCAAATATTTTCTTCCATAAACTTAGGGCTATTAGATAGTAATTGCAATGTAACCTTTGAAGAATTCTCAATAAGTTATAGTACTTTGAGATTTTTAGTAAATAATTTTCATATTCAGATCATGGTCTATTGTAAAGAGACTGTGGCATATCAGTCAATAACCGTACTTTCAAGGATTGTGTGGAAGTAGATTTTAGATTTTATTTAGTCAAAGGACTCTGATATGAATATTAATATAAGGGTTGGTTGGAATTTAAGTACTCACTGTCTATTTTTTAAAGCTGAGTTCATATGGAACACACATATTCTTAGATTTATTCAACGGTATATTTATGGCCAGACTGTCACTATTGTGTCATTTTATAGGAGTGAGCAAAAATTCAATGAGGCAAGCACTCTCCAATTTAGAGCTACTTTACAAATGTATTAAACTGACAGGAAAAAAAGTATGGCATAATCTGTCAGTTAAATCAAACAAACAAACGAAGTCAGTCAAACAAGTTTTGGCATTTTATATACAAAATAATTGTTGATGACTTCCAGACTTTATTCTTTAGCATAAAGTCTAAGTAGTAGGTAGAGATTATCAGAGAACTATTTTTCTTGATAACCCCCTCCCATCAATTTTCTAAATTCTCTTTAATTGTTCAATTATCTTGTGTGATTTTCCCCCCTTCACCATTTAAGAAGCATGATGATTCCACAATATCAGTTGGATGAACTATAATTTGTTACTGTGTAAACTGTACTTGTGAGAGGAAGGAAATTTTATATCATGATGATAATGACTATGAGGATGATGGTGTTGAGTAATATCTTTTTTTCAATTTGTATTCCTCATGATTTTGCAGTATTTCCCTGGCAATCAAGAAATAACCTACATTGTTCCAACCATTCTCCATGGGTCATTTTGATATATTACACATTTCTATAGTAGCAATTTATATATCATTCTCCCACATTAAATGAGTGAGGAATTTGAACTTGAATAGTCTGTCCTTCCCATTTGACTGAACTTACGATCACATATTTCCAGCAAGGAACAGTAATAGAGGATATAATTAGGAATAAACAGCGTTTGTGCAGAGAGAAAATGTCACCTACTCACATTAAACACTGTGTTTATATCCGTCGCTTGTTTTCTTTTTGCTTTCTATCCTCCCCTATAAATTAAATGTTAAAAGCAAAATAAACAAAAGCCAAAATCAATGAAAAGGTTGCAAAATAATTAAAGAAGAGATTAACTATGGACTTGCATGGCCAACTGGAAGGGCAACTAGCCATGATCAAGAGGTTACCTGTGACTAAATCAATATCTACTATAAAAAAAAAATCTATCTTCTTCATGTCAATATCGAAAAGAGAAAGGAACGGAGTGTTGTGTATATTCCTTACTATTCCATATGAGTTTAATAATTGAAACCCAAAATGAAAAAAAAAAAGTGAAGGAAGTGCAGCCAAATTTTCACTATTAATGTGTTTTTCCCCTTACAGAGTTTGGTCTCTCAATCATACATCAAAAGATCAGACTACTTCAGCAGCAGTACCTAGATGGAATAAAATTTTCACTTTCTAAAACTTGTCTCCCAAATAAGATAAATTTGTTGAACAGACATTAGTTAATCTCCTGTTCTGTTGTTAGTAAGATGAAGGGAGGAAAAAAGCCAATTCATATAGGAACTTGATTTCTGGTCCTTGAAGAAGAGAAGTGGATATTAATATTGTTATGCTCCTACAGAAAAAAATCAAGAAGGGACTTAAATGTTCTGAATCCTATAAACAGATGGGAGCTACTGTAGTTGATGAAATCCATACTATCATAATGAAGTCCTGAGATGCAGGACTACTCTTCTATACTTCTCCACAGCTTAGGAAAAATGGGGAAGAATGGACACCCTTAGGATGAGCCAAGATACCAAAAGAACCATTACTATTGTGTCTTAAAGGTGAAATACATCCAAAGTAAGCATACTAAGAACAAAGAGCCTTTTATTCTGAATCTTGGGATGGAGAACAGGAGAGCTGGGCAATTATGGCTATTTCTGCCTTTGTATTAAATATTAAACTCCCATTACATTAATTACGGCCAATTTTAACAGGTTTAATTAAGGTGAACCACTGTGATGGCTGGAAAAAATTTAAACTGGTCAATAATGATTTAATTTTATCTATAACAGAAAAGAAACAGAAAAGTTAGGAATAGGTTTTGTTAGCACATGAAACTTGGTGTGCCATGCCATCCCCTCATCACTCTCCAGAAGAAAGCAGCCAACATCTCTGAATACATATTTTTATGCTTTGTGTCACATGATTCATTTCTAGTTGTCCCAACAGCAATTGAGGCCCTCCCACAAGCTATCATATATATTCTGAAAATTGACAGCTATGGTTTATTCAGTAGTCTGATATGAGCTGATAGGAGAACTCTACTTGCCAGTCAACTCTATATCGAATAGATCAAAATGATTAGCTAAACCATATCCTTTTTTTTTGTTTGTTTGTTTGTTTACTGTAACAAATACAAAGAGTTGATAAGGAATAGAAAACAGGAAGAAAATCGAGATGAATAAATTCATTAGTATGGGGAATTTGAGAAGGAAGCAAAGATGCCTACTTCTGAAGGTGTGGTAAACTGCCATAAGTTCTTAAAATCATCCTTGAGATCTAACTAATGGAGAAAATGTAGAGATGATTTTCTATTCTCCTACAATTTTTGGTTAACCTTGCAATAAACACCTATCGTATGAGACCATTTGCTAATGCTTCTTTCTACGTCCTGAAAGAACCTAATCAATCAGGAAGTAAATGTTCCCACAAATTACAAATTATTAGTTTAGGCTGTGGCCCATTTTAGTAGTCACAGATTACAATCCGATTGTTGTTTTACTTACTTCTGAATAAGAAAGAATAAATTCTAGTTTTTCTTATACAGAAAGCACAGAAATTCTGGGAACCTTGGAGAAAATGACTATGGAAGCACAATAGATGATAGGATTAATTCTTATCATGGAGTGGGGAAGGAGTCATGGAGTGAAGACTACATATTTGAACCTACTGGAATTTGAAGGATGAGTTAAAGGACCTTATCATGTGAATTAGGGGCTCAAGGGAATCCCAGAGACAGAGGAAAATGTGCTGAGTGTGAAGATACATGAGTGAACCATATGTTGAAACAGCTAAAAACAAAAACAAAAAACAAAAAACAAAAAACAAAAACAAAACAAAACTCTTCTAGAAAGATTAGAGAACTAAGGTTTGAGTATTATAAAGAAATGCTATTTGTTCAATAGGTAAAAATCACTCTCAAATAGTTTTAACATTTGGAAAGTCATTATCTACTCTTGGAAATACTTCTACCTGATAACTTGGATTTCCCAAATAGAAGGTAGGTCTTCCTTAGGAATATTATGCTATTATATCATATCATATTATATCATGTCACGTTATACATTATAATAATATCTTGCTTACATTGGAAATAGTACTAAATGATCTATATGATCTTCCCCAAATCTAATATTCTATTGCTCTATTCTGATTTATGACTGAGTAATCAATTAAATGTAGCATTTTAATGTAATATGGTCTCTAGAAATATACCAGACCAAAACCAAACATCAAACCCTTTTTCAGATCACACTCTGACATGTCCTGGTACTGCAAGAGGCATTATTGAATGATAATGGAATTCTATCTTGTATAAATTCTATTTAAGACTATTATTTTTCTTTTTTTAATTAATTAATTTATTTATTTATGATAGTCACAGAGAGAGAGAGAGAGAGAGAGAGAGGCAGAGACATAGGCAGAGGGAGAAGCAGGCTCCATGCACCAGGAGCCCGACGTGGGACTCGATCCCGGGTCTCCAGGATCGCGCCCTGGACCAAAGGCAGGCGCCAAACCAATGCGCCACCCAGGGATCCCCCAAGACTATATTTTTCTAATAAAATTCATCCTCAGACATCCTATAAGGTCCTAACGTGTGAAATACTTTAACAATTTGATAAATATTCTTACTCAGTATTCTATTCCTTGTATGTGAAAAAAAAGGGGGGGGAAGGTTCAAATTAGTTCAATCTTTGTAAAAAGAGGTAATGGTGAATTTGTCAGCTTATGTAATTGAGAAGTCCAAGGCAGTATCTACAGGTTTGGCAGTAAGAAGGAATGTATAAAGTTTCTTCAGCCTCAACAGTAAAAGAAGAATGAATTTGGAATGTTTGCTTCAGCAAAAGGATATCAAGTTATGAATTCAAGAAATAAAGGTGGTAAATAATGTGTTCCAAATATTGCCAATAAAGAGAAAGTTAGGAATTGTTTAGGAATAGGAAGACTGTATCTTATTTCACTTAGCTTTAATAAAAGAAACACACTATTTTGTTTAAAAAGTGATTGCATGTGGGGATTTTATTTTGAAATGTATGCATCTTGATGTTATGCTAACTAATTACTTTACCTCCTTTGTGTTATAATTATTTAAGCTGCAAAACAAGTACTTGGTGCTCTTTAAGTCATTTTTTAAATTTCATTTTATTTTAGTTTTTTAATAGGCTGATATGGGAAGCAGCTTCACTATATAGCTATGAATTTGAATCCATGCTTTTTTTGCAAACATACTGAATCCATTAAATGATAACTGTTACACTGAAAAAACAAATACCCTAGGAAAAGTAAACGTTCCACTTCTATAAAGTAATATTAATTCATTGCTTACTCTTTGAAAAAATAGGTGGTCATAAGGTAAAAATGAATGAATTTAGAAATTATGTTTTTCAGAATGTTACCTGTAAAAATATGTAAATATTTTTTCAAGAGGACTTGAGGAACATTATTATATGAATGAAGAAAATATACAGTTAATGCTAAGATTGAATAATTGTATTTTTAAAAATGAGCAGAGTAGGTTGTAGTGTGATGTGGGATCCCAGAGACTGAATTTAGGAGCAGTCCAACAAATTACATTAGAGTTCCTGGGCTAGTCAGGCTGATATAAGGGAAGCTGGGCTGATTACATACAACTCAGAAGTTCAAGGAGGGACAAGTCCAAGAATAAAAGGTGATCACATTCACTGATCAGACACTAGGCTATTACTTCTCTGAGAAGAAGGAGAAGGCTGAAGTTTGAAGACAGAGGTCAATGGCAGGAAGACCCAAGATGTGTCAGATAAAGATTTGATATTTACAGCTGTGCTGGGGTGCAAAGAATGCTGGAGCATTTATCTCATAGTGTCTTTTATTTTCTTTTAAGTTTTTCCTTACTAGATTCCAGGAGTTGTATCAAAATCTTAGTAAAAATTATGATCCTTAGAAAAAAAATGTATATGACGACAATAGGATAAATTATTTTTCTCTATAATGAATTATAAAAAGCAATTAAAATTGTAATTTGACAGAGAAAACAAGAAATAGAAGGCTTTAGTTGATTAGCAGTTAATCTTAAAATTATTTCCTGAAGAAGAAAGTGTATGCAAGTTTAACTAGCATGATGGAATCCGTGTACTCATAAATCTAAGGACCACTTCCCCTACTATTGCTCTGTGTTCAGCGACCGCTAGCATCCCTGAGGCTTCCTGTACAATTTCATGTGACCTTTAGTTAGATCTCATATCTGCTAGGGAACCACTTTTTAAAATTTTTCTCTGGGGTTGCATCTGAATAAAGACTTAGCTATAATTAAACAGGAGTTACAGGGGAAAGAGGATATAGGCATGCTAATGAGATTTTTAAAGAAATGCTTTGGGATTTATCAATTTAGTAGTTAAATTATTGATGAGAAAGATTTCACTAATCAAAATCAGATTTAAGTGTGTTTTCAAAGTTCAATTATGTTCAGTCAATTTGCTTTTTAATTAAAAATAAATAAATGATCTTAGACTTCTTTGGTCTATTTATACGGAAACCAATTATTAATAAAATGTAATCACTATGGCTTTCTAAAGGTGGAGATCTTTGGTATGTTGCCTTTCTTTGTATAAAAAAATAATAAACATGGCACTAAAAGAGGGCAGGCCATTTTCACTGTAAAGTGAGTCTCACTAACGCATGTATAGAGATGTTATTAGCAGATATTTCAGAAAAATCTTTCAAAAAATCCTTATCATTACACAAAAATGATCAAAATAGATTATTTAATATTTAACATGTCTTTTATAATTTATCTTTTCATTTTATTATTTATATTTAATCCCATTTAGTAAGCATTTATTTTTGTATTTTAACACTTCCAATTACACTGAGTGCTCACTGGGTGATGCATTTTGTATAGTTCTATTTATTTAAAATGGTTGAAGTTTAAACTTTCTATAGTTAGTTGACTATTTTTCTGAGTGAAAATGTCCATGTATAGGGCATCCATTTACTAATAAAGAGGTTTTTTTTTTTTTTTTTTTCTGGTGGCTTTATATAATTTACCTGTGCTCTCCAGACACTTCTATTTCTTTAAACATAAAATAGAGATAATGTTATTAGGCTACATGGCTACTGAATCATTAGAATTAAATGAAATAATGTTTAGGTAACACTGTTGTCCTATTTTTGTGAAACTTTCTTCTATTCAGTTTCTAATTTCAACCTGTGTTTCATTTATTTTAAATTACCAAACTTTAGGACTCTGCTTTTGTTTCCACTCCACTAAAATCGGTCTTTCTGTTAACTTACCATCCTACTTGCTCTTTATCTTAAAAATCTTGTTTAATAATCTCAGTATTATAAAGATTAGCCTGTCTTTCAATGATTGGAAACTTTTTTTTTTAAGATTTTAATTTTTTTATCTGACAGAAAGAGAAAGAACACAAGCAGGGGGAGTGGCAGAGGGAGAGGGAGAGAGAAAAG
This sequence comes from Canis lupus familiaris, assembly GCF_011100685.1. Classification (NCBI taxonomy): domain Eukaryota; kingdom Metazoa; phylum Chordata; class Mammalia; order Carnivora; family Canidae; genus Canis; species Canis lupus. The sequence goes on from NC_049243.1 coordinate 22,520,252, forward strand.
CAGGCCCTCTATTGAACAGAGAGGCCACTGTGGGACTCAATCCCAGAACCCAGCGATCATGACCTGAGCCAAAGGCAGACACTTAACCAACTCAGCCACCCAGGTGCCCCAATGATTGAGAATTTTTAAAATAGAGCATGCCTCCTTAATACACGTGTGTGGTTGTTTGTTTATTTATTAAACAAAAAGGTGAATCACTCTAAATAATAGGCTTCATTATTTTATTTTATTTTCAAGATTTATTTATTTATTGTGGAAAGAGAAAGACTACAAGCAGGGAGTGGGGACAGAGGTAGTGGGAGAGAGAATCTCAAGGAGACTCCCCACTGATCATGGAACCAGTCATCAGGCTTGATCCCTCAATCAAGAGTTGGACACTTTACTGATTGACCCACCTAGGCATCCCTAAGCTTCATTATTTTTCTTTAAAACTTTACTTTGTTAAATTAAAATCGGATTCTCATTCCAGTTTCTTTAAATACTTATTTGAATATTTCTCAGTGCTAAAAAGATAAAATATAAATATTAAATGGAAAAATCATGTCAGTGATTGTTCATATTTTATCTTGAGTCACTCTCAAATTACATTCACTAAGATTTATTTTGGTTGAAATTTCACAAGAATTCATTTTTTTCTTTTAGTTTTGTTGAAAACTTCATATATATTTCTTGTTATAAATCAGCTGTTCTTTCAAACTAATCACAACGTCTTGCATTTTTATATTTTTTACAGATGGTTTTAGTAAACTACTGATAGTTTTTCAAAGATTTTTTAAACTAGTTAGGAACTTCTACTTCAAAGCTTTTATCTGATTTTTAAGTGTGCATATATAATTTTTTAAATGGGGTGATGCACACATGTCATTACCAACAATCAAGTAGCACAACAAAGGAAACATTTCCAAATACCTGTTTTTTAAACGCCACGTGGCACAAATTTCTTTCCAAGAGCATTTACCTTCTTTCTGTTTGTTAAAATGTTCCATTCTTCTTGGATATACAGATTAAATTGTACTTTTTTCAAGAACTGGTGGACAGTATATACTGTTGATAATGACTACCTTGTTAGTATCTATCACAATAATAATGATACGCCAATACATTTGGATATCCTTTGTTTTTTTTTTAATAAAGAAGAAACATAATCTATCTTTAAGTTCTATAACCCATCTACTTTCTCTACTGGATAATTGTAGTTGTCTATGTGGGGAAAAAGTAGTTTCTTAGTTAATCCTTATCTTTCAACAAATTACTATAAAGATTTAACTATATTTTAAAGGTGTTGACTTTATATAATTAGCACACCAATGACATTTTGCAACTCTTGCAGTGAATTCTTTGTGAAATAACTGATCTATGAATAATACAATAAATGAATTTCAAATATAGTATCCTTACTAGATATAGTGGACATAAATCGTATTTCAAATAGTGTTCTAGATAATAGTTTTCTAAATTTTTTGAACAACTTCATTTTATATCTGATTAAGTTGTAATCATTTTCACCTGAACATTCAAATGACTGTCAATGCTGTCATTTTCCTGTTAGGAATGCTTGTATAATTGGTCTTATCAGTCTGTATTCTAGGAGGAGGAATAGGAAGCTTTTAAGATGGTTTTCAATTTTGTGACTGTTAATTTGGTTAAAGTTAAATAGAATAATTTGCAAACTTCTTAAGTGGGAACACATAAACTGCTATAAATTGCCATGCATGCAATGAAAGTGAATGGTGAGGTTTTAAGTGCTTGTCTGCTGTAAGACTAAAATTTTTTTCAGCATATATAACTTATTTTATAATGTGTAGCCATTTGATACATGGAATAAAAAAAGAGACGACAGTTATGGTCCATATATCTAATATTAGCACGGCTTAATTTCTTTCCTTTGGTAAAGATGATTATAAATAGCAGTTCCAATTATTTTCCCTGCTTCCCACTGAATCATATGTAACTATTCCCTTATGCATTCCCTTCTCTTTGAAGGCCACAAAGATAGAAGAGAGATTTGGGCGAATTTTGAGATTAAGGGTCATTTTCTCAAAATACAATAAAATAGCCTTTGCTAGGGACCACTGAAGTACTTAAAAAAAAAAAAAAGACAAACCATAGTTTGAAAAGTATTATTGATTGCACTTTGGTTTTTTTACTTGCCTATATAAATACACACAGAGCACTTGTTGTCAACACAAAGAAAATCCCATGAGGTAGTGGTTGTGTATTTATGTAGCACACAGCATAATGTGGGTGCTTGATGAATGTTGGATAATGGTCACAATAACTATTAATTTAATTATACATTCTCTGAAATAATACCATCTTAACCCACCTTCTTTTCAAATACTGTTGTCAATCTCTTGGGAGAGGAAAGAAAATAATCTGCAGAAGTTTTTCTTTTATTTAAGTTTGAAGGGAAATGACAACTGGATGTTCAAGGTTTTTGATAATGATCTATATTTATTATAGTTGTAATACCATTTTAATAATGTTGAGGAAAGGGACACCTGGATGGTACAGTTGGTTAAGCTTCTGGTTTCTGCTCAGGTCCTGATCTCATGGTCGTGAGATCCAGCCCTCTGTCAGGCTCCTCACTTGGCAGGGAGTCTACCCAAGATTCTCTCTCCCTCTCTCTCTGCCCTTCCTGCCTGTGTTCTCTCTAAAATAAATAAATAATTTAAAAAAATAATGTTGAGGAAAGAATAAAACTAAAGGTTGTCTTTTATAGTGGGCATACACTTCTAGGAATCTTTGAAGACCCCAAGATTTGTATTATGAGAAAAGGGAATCAAATTTTCTAAAAGAACACTCTAATATAAATAATACTGCATATTTATGGTTTTTAAGTTTACATGTAAAAATTGCTCTTGGTGTAAGGGCAGCTTACTGATTTCATCATTTCTTTATAACTCACTGCAGTGTCCAGCTCATGGGCGCCTGGACACAATAAGAGTTATACTACATTCCCATGAACACACATTGTTTTTACTTGATATTACGATCTTTTATTACTTTTTGTTTGGGTATCCTGGTATGGAACTGATAAAGGGAGCTAACATTTTGTTATATTCATTGTGTATTTATGCCTTCATTATCTTAGCTTGAGTATATTATTTCCTTTGTGTATACAGTATAATCCCATTAGGAGTTCTTGTTCATCTCCATACAACTAGAGTACACGCCTACTCTCTGTAGGCATAGTTACTGTCTACAGAATCTGGTTATAATTTTTATCTACTGATGGGGCCATCTTTAAAAGAAATTTTGAGTAGCCTTTATCATATTATTTCCAATGAAGAAACAAAGGCATTTTTAAAACTTTTCTGGACAATAGAATATGGTTGACATAATCTTTTAATGGCAAAGATTCGATTATCATCAATTATAAATGTAGGGTATATATTTATTCAGCCAGTTTATATATATATATATATAATTAATATATTATAATTATTAGTTATATATATAATATATAATATAATATATAATTATAATATAATTAGTTATATATAATATATAATTATAATATAATAATATTATATATATAATGATGATAATAATAAAGTTCAGCGTACTTTATAAGACAATACAAAAAAAGGAAAGTAGAACAGTTTCTGGGACATGATAATACACAAAAATTGTTATTATTTTAATGGCCTATTTATATTCACATCTTTTAAAATTCTAAACAATTATATACAGCACGTTGGAGAGATAATTGTATCAGTTTTAACTAATGAAATTTAGTTTTATTAATTTTTTTTATTGGGGGGCCACAGAGGGAGAGAGAGAATCTTAAGAACAGGGCTCCATCTCACAACCCTGAGATCATGACCCGAATTGAAATCAAGAGTCAGATGCTTAACCAACTGAGCCACCTAGGTACCCCTAAAATTGAGTCTTAGACACTAAATTACTTAAATTAGTTCTGAACATATTGCATGAGTGTCAGAGTATTTTCATTTTAAAGTAATATTCCAAAATGTGAAACTATACTTCTTTTAATTTGCTTTTTTGCAAACACAATTTCTTTCTAAATTTAAAAGAAGGATGGATATTATGACAAATTGTGGTTTAAGAAAGTGTGCTAACTACTGAATATTAATATGCTAATTTTTTTACTATTCTTTGAGCTAGTTGTATCATTTCTTTGTTACTTTCATTTAGTGCAAATTTGTGTTGAATTTATATAATTCCATGATTATACTTTATGATACTTCTTTCAGTATTTTTGGCATAGAATTGAAAGATAATATTTTGGTTCATACATTAGACTTTTTTATTTTTATCCTCATTATCTTTACTATTATTTTTATGATGGGGAATATGGGCTTTGAACAAATGAATGTAAGAGAGAATGAATTCAATTGAATAACACTCTGAAGAATTTGGTTTGGACATTTAGAAAAGCAGTACCAGTTAATTAAAGAAGATACATAGGTATTTAAGAAAATTTAAGGGGAAATATATCATTGTAAGATAACTGCAAACATAATGATATAGAGGAGAGAAAATTGTCATGAGTCTTAGTTGGAGTTCAGATGAAGGATAAGTTGGTATGATTACACACCAAGAAGTGACATCTGAGGATAGTTTACAAGGCGAGATGGAAGGAAGGTTGATTACATGAGAAACAGTGAGATAAACTTTTTTAAAATAAAGATTTTATTTACTTATTCATGAGGGATATACAGAGAGAGGCAGAGACATAGGCAGAGGGAGAAACAGGCTCCCTGGAGGGAGGTCCATGTGGTATTCGATCCCAGGACCCAGGGATCACTACCTAAGTCAAAGGCAGATGCTCAACCACTGAGCCACCCAAGCACCCTGAGATGATAGACCTTTAGAACTGTACATGCCAAAATAATAAAAGGTCAAAGTTGTATAGTGCTTCACATTCCCACGTACTTTAAAAATTGAATCCAATATTTGGAGTTAGTTAGGGAAACATTAGGAATTATTCTCCCCATTTTATAACTGAGAAAAGTGAGGTTCATAGAGGGTGAGATTTTTCAAGATCACACTGCTTATATTGTCATAGCTGAAATGAAAATCTAGACTTTCAGGACTAAAGCAGTGTTCTTTTCAGCATGCCCCACTGCCTCCTTAAAAAACAAAATCTCTTGTCTTTGTGTCCAAATTGGGGTGTCAGTGGGAGTCTGGACTCCTGGTCATTTTATAATCTCTGGGGTGTGGAATAAGGCAGGGGCTGATATGAAGAAAATCAAGGAAATTAATGGCCAATTTTCTCAGGATGGCATACTGCAAACAACTTCTTAAAGTAGATTAATGTATATAATTTATACTTATACTGAAAACTTTGAGAAAGAAGGAAAATAACAAGCTTTTATAGCCTTAGCAATTTTTATTCCTTTCTACTTCTCTTCCTCATATGTCATCTTACCTCAGAAATCAATAAAAAGGATTCTCTTTTAAATCCATTTATGTTCAGATTCAACTCTGAATTCAACAAGTGCTTCAAAAAGACAAACTAACCTAGTTTTCTAGACCCCATGAATTTTCTCTGCTGGATATAGATGCCATTTTAGATTCTTGTATGTCCCAAAGCTTATTTCAGAACATAGTTTCTCTTTTTAATACAATCTCCATCTTTCTTCTCTTATCCTTGCTGACATTTCATTTCAATCAGGGTTGAGACCTCATCTTCAATCTTTTTGAACCAACTTTTGATGGATATAGGTGGTTTGTTAACAGCAGCAGCACCTATTAGGAACAGTGGTGTCTGTCAGTCTTTGATTTTCCCCCTACAGGTCATTGTTTATCTTATTTCTGTCTACTTTAGAGACTTCAGTGCATTTTAGAAATATATTTAAAAGCCAATTTACCATTTTGAAAAGTGATAGTTTTCTTTCTTTGTTGTTGTTTTTGTAATATTCAAGGACATAGTGTTGTATTTTGATGGAAGTTGTTCTGCTTTATTATCTGCTAAAATCATCAGAGAAATGAAAAAGAATGTTCCCAGTGTGTAAGCTATACCCTGGAAGTGTGTTAATATTTTTGGAAGTTGCATTATTCTTTAAATCCAATAATGAGACTTCTGATAAGTAAATGCTTTAAAAAAGTATTTTTAAGGAAAGAATTATATTAAAATGACACCATTCAATATGTCCTACTGTTTCTGACATTATGACTAAATAAATTAATGAATTGTAACCTTTTCTTAATTATGAAATTTATTAGCTGAAGCCCTCATTTAATGACAGATGTTAATTTCTTATTTCTAGAGGATATAAGGAAATCACAAATCTCAAGAATTTAAGAACAAATTTCAGAGTCATTTGCTATGGAAATTAGAGTGCACAGACAAGATATAATCTCATAATAAAGGTTGGACTAGTTAAAGCGTGAAGAATAAATCCTAGATTGAAAGACCATAAACTATGGACACGGTCTGGGGCTTATATGTCTTTGCTTGAAAATTACAATTTAAACAGGATAAGAAGACCAAAAAGGCAAAAGCTTAGAGATTTTTTTTGTTGATGGCAGTGGAGGTGTATATTTTTGTGGGTGGTAAAATGATGAGATTGACTGGATTAGAGCAGATGGTATCTCCTGAGTCATAGTTTAAAAGATTGCTCAGAGGTTGGTGGAATCTCATTAATGTGAAAGATAAGCATTATAGTTTGCTCATCAGCCAATGTGAAACCTGAGTTTTTATTATTATTTTTCATATACTCACTAAATGTCGAAATCCAGTTGAATACTGTAGCATCCAGAATAGGGAACTAAAGGAGTATGAAATGAAAGAAAGTAAAATAACTAGAAATAAAAGTTTTTTTGTTTCAGAAATTTTCTTTTCTTTATTTTTTTTAAGATTTTATTTATTTATTCATGAAAAACAAACAGAGAGAGAGACAGAGACATACGCAGAGGGAGAAGCAGGCTCCCTGCAAGGAGCCCAATGCAGGACTCTATCCCAGACCCTGGGATTATGCTCTGAGTCAAGGGCAGACCCTCAACTACTGAGCTACCCAGCCATCCCTAGAATTTTTATTTTAGAATTGTTTCCTACCTATCCTCTGAATCATATAATATTTGCTAAGAAATATTTATAGTTCTGAAATAATATACCACGACAATTTCAAAATATTAACTTAAAAATAAGGAAATAATGAAATTACAGGTTAAATGAAGAAAACTATATATTTTCATAAAAAGATGATTTCAAAAACCTTAAGTAAAGCCCGCCTTGAGAAAAGTGATATATGTTAAGAAAAGATCTATTAGCACTGAATTATGCTGAACCAAATAAATGAAATAAAAAATATGTAAGAAATACTACTTAAAATACCAAAGAGGAACTTGGAACACATGAAGGCAAAAATATATGTAAACTTATCAAAAGATTGTGTTGTACGTGTATAAAAATAGATCAGTAAAATGAAAGAAGTGCAGACTCCAGACTGTGAATCTATATATCAGTTTTATAAATATAATGATAAGAATGCTATTACAGGTTAGTGGCTAAAGGTGAATTACTGAACAGTAATTCCAAATAAAATGTATCTACATGAAATATAATCAAATAATATCATTATTTCACAATAGCAAGTAGAATTAAATTTAGATGAATTAAAGAGAAACACGTAACATAGGGATTCATACAAAAACTAGAAAACCTATGTTAATCAGATAAACACTAAGGAGAAAAAAACACAAAAGAGGACACGAGGAAGTTTGACTTTATAAATCATGTAGTTCATGTACCGGCAAATACCACAATTGAAATTATATAAATATTTTAAATGCACAGTATTTATGAGGGGTTATTATCACAACATATAACAATATATAAATACAAAAAGAAAATGATCACGGTAATATGAATTTTTAGAAATTAGAAATAGTTGCATTAAAGAAGTCAGGAATACTAGTAATATGCAAAATTTTAACACTAACATAGGAAGACTTTTGTATATTAGTAGGCATAGGAAATATAAATTAAATTAGTGGCAAATGTCAATTTTCTGTCTGTCAAGATGACAAAGAATAAAATCAGTTCTATCTTTTGTTGATGTTAGCTCCTTAAAACTCACTCTTTCAGTGGTAGCAGGTGATGGTATAGATTGGTCCACACTCCTAGTGATGAATTTGACAGCATGTAACAAAACTTCTAAAATACTCATATGTTTTGAGCCCTGGTTCCATTTATAATTTTTATTTTTTTTTAATTTTTTAAAATTTTATTATTATTTTTTAAGATTTTATTTATTAATTCATGAGAGACACATACAGAGAGAGAGGCAGAGACACAGGCAGAGGGGGGAAGCAGACTCCATGCAGGGACTCCAGGATCACGCCCTGGGCCGAAGGCAGGCACCAAACCACTGAACCATCCAGGGATCCCCTCATTTATAATTTTTAAGGAAATAATGTTAGGTTTGTAAATATTCTTTATGAATAGGATGTTCACCACAACATTATTTATTATAATGAAAAATTGGAAATAAGCCATCTGCTCAATAATAGAAGACTACTTAAACTATTATGAACTCCTAATTTTAGATATGCTTCCATTATGTAAAATGATGTAGATAATTATTTACATACTTGGAGAATGTTTACAGGACATTTGTCTTAGTCTGTTTGGACTTTTATAATGAAATACCATAAATGGGGTGGTTGATCAATAATAGAAATGTATTTCTCACAGTTCTGGAGGCTAAAAGTCCAAGTTCAGGGTACCAGCATTGTCTGGTGAGGATCCTCCTCCAAGTCATAGGCTGTTCGCGTCCTAACATGGTAGAAGGAAGCTTTTTATAAGAGCACTAAACCCATTCATGGGGGCTCCACTCTCAGACCTAGAGGTAAGCAGAAAGAGTTAGATGTAACCAGAAAAAGAGAGAGAAGTCATTTAGACCCCCAGCTACTTTCTGTGATCCAATACCTTACCAGCTCTACTTGCCCTAGCACACTTCTTATGGAACTTCCTAGGAGGTATCAGAGTATATAAATGCAAAAGAATTTTAAGGGATAAAGGGAATGCAAACACTAACTGTCAATACCAGGCCAGGAACTAGCCTAACCCTAATACAGGTGATGAATCAATAGTAAAACTCCCAGTGCAGTTTCAAAAACAAGCAAGGCCCTGCATTCCTTTTTTAAGATAAGCAGCCCAAGATCTCATCCAGTTGATACTGGCTCTAGGAGCCTGCTACTAGTCTCTTCATGTCCCACAGCTACCTCTAGTTCATTGTAAGGTTAAAAGTCTCCACCCTAGAAGGAGCATAAGCTTCATTAACGTAACATAGGATGTCTGTACAGGCATTTTTCTAAGTTGGCCCTGGGGCAATCTTATGCCCTCCCCACCTCCTTTACTTGTATGGGATGACAAAATTCCCTGTTCTGAATATTCATCCTAATCCTAAATAAAAGAAACCCACTCCTTGCTACTTGGAAAGTCATAGTTTTGGAAATTGTTCCCTGTGAGTTTATTTGCTGCAAATAGTTTCTTTTGTGTGGCAACTCCACCTGATGCAGACTCTATCTGTAACTTGCCAAGAGCGAACTCAGAGTAGTTCTGTTACATAGGCACCTTCCAAAAGCTCTACCTCCTGATAACATCGTATTGTGCTTTAAGATTCAAACACATGAATTTGGGAGGCACACAAACATTCACACCATTGCAACATTGTTAAGCTAAAGATAGTTTATAAATTATAATGTACATGATTATATCCAAGTTTAAGTTTTAAGGAAAAAAACTAGAAGGGATATCCCAAAATATTAACAGTTGTTACTTCTGAGAAATAATTAGAATACTCCATGTGATGCCCTACTTAAAACTAGGAGATGTTAATAAGCATCATTTTAAAATTTTGGTTGAACTGTTTGATCAAATACAGCTAAATATATTTTTATATAGTTTTTCATAAATTCTAATTTTATCATTTTGAAGATAAATTTTGAATCACTCGTTCTGTAATTTAGTAATTTATCCTTTCATTCAATCTGCCATATTTACTATTTCTTAAATGGCAGGCAATATCGTAGATACTGGAGATGCATAGCGAAGAGGAAAACAGGAAATGTTTTGTTCAGTGATTTTACAAATAATTAGGATACCACGGTGAGTAAGACAATGTAACTACTCTCAAGAAGATGGCATCAAATATTTTTTTCAGGTAGCTACTCAGGTATTAGTAGAGCTTTAACTTTTGCTTGAGTTTTGGAAAACATTTCCAAAGTAGATTTGGCACAATTCTAGTTTAAAATATTTTAATACGTATCATGAAAAGAAAGAAAGGAAAAGAAAGAAAGAAAGCACTGAAAAGAAAAGGAAAGAAGAAATATTGGTGCTTACATAGGTTCCATAAGCGAGGAAACAATTGTTTTCTTGCAAGAAATTAGCACTTTAATATGCTAATTTATGTCATCAGACTTAAGAGGGATATATTTTGTAGAATTTCCCAACCTTCCAGAACCTTGGAACTCCATTTTGATAAAAAATCTTCCATATCTAGTGTTCTGTGTCCTACACTGTAGAAAATACTTATTTAGAAATTATTTGTTTGAATGGAAAGTCTGCCATTTACTATGAAAGAGTTTCAATACCTCTAATTAAACAAATACAGGAATATCAATCAAAAAGACATTATTGCTCAAATCCTTTTCTAATATTGCCGTTGGAGAAAAAAGAAACCTCTCTAAGGCAGAAACTGATGAATACCAAAAATATTTCCATTTACAAAACTGAAAATACATTATTATTTTTAAATACTTTGTTGCTTATAATTCAATTCTAAAGACAGTGAAAAAAAGGTTTTTAAGGGAATTTGAATGCTGAATATGAAATGTTATTTGGCTTCTTGTATTTTTGCAATAAACTAATAAAAAATTAAAATTTTAAGACAACTAATAACCTATTCATAATAGGAATCTATAGGAAGAACAATGAAGGGGAATTGACTTCCATTTATCAATATACACATTCAGAAACGATGGTATGTGAAGTGGAAGTAGCGGAATTAATTACTGGAGGAGAGAGAGTCCAGATACTGTTGTGTGAATTAATAGAAAATTTTATGTACCAAATTGTGGTATTTTAAATCAGAGGAAAAGAATTGAGTATTTTACTATTATATTGGTATGATTGACTACCTATTGGCATTTTATACTAAAAATATCAACCTTTCTCATAGTATAAGAATACACAAATTCCAGATAATTTAAAATTTGAAAATTTAAGCTTAATACAACTAAAAATACCAAATAAAATACTTATACATTATTGGAGTGCAGAAGACATTTTTTACCAAACTAGTTCTGGGAGAAATATACTAATATTATTTAGATTTTTTGTATGTTTTTGTAGGTTTGAAACTTTTAACATGAACAACGTTAAAAATAGTAGGCATTAGATTTACAATAAATACAGTCCTTAATGTGTATAAACAAAACAATAAATATAGTACTTATAACATGTGTACAAAGGTGAGTATATAGAATGCATAAACTACTTCCACAAGCTAATAAAATAATAATTACAGTAAACATGGATAAAAGATATGAGCAGGCAATTCAAAGAGGAAATAAAAATAGTCCAAATAATTATGATAATACATCTAACCTTAAAACTATCTGTGAAAAGGTAAATTAATCACAACAGTAAAATATTAAAACATTTCAATACATATGGAAATGGTTAGCAAAGGACATATTCAAAGAGTGCAGGTAGATGTATAAATTATTATAGATTTCCAAAGGGCAAGTTATTAATATGTGTTAATATTTAAATTACATATTTTGATTTCTACTTCCATTTTTAATATTATATTATACAAAACCATCAGCATATGATCAAAGATATATGCACATATATTAATTGTATGCATAGTTCGAAATATTATTTATACTATTGGATATTTGGCAAGGAACCAAATATTCACCACTATGGAAATAAATAAATAATGAACATGTTAATGTGAAGAATTATATATGTGCACTTTTTAATTGGGAAACCACCGTAATATTTTATTAAATATCAAAGCAAGTCACAAAACAAGTTTGCCATATGATTCCTTATTTATACGTAGGTTTTTAATTAATGACACAAATATAAAGTATGGAAACATACATGCATAGCTATACTATCTGCCTTTGCATCTGATGACAGGAGTTCATATATATATGTGTATATATACACACATATACAGTCATATATATATAAATTAAATATATATATACACTCACATATGTATATTAGAATAGCACTTGAAAACCAGTGTGTGTATATATACATACATATAGGCATATGTATATATGCTTAAGCATATATATATATATGTATATATATATATATACATGTTGCAACAAGATTTCAAATGCTCTTCTGTATACTTAAGTACTACATGAAGTTTACATAGTGAGTTTTCATTATTTGGGTACTTTTAAATTAAAATTACAAAGGTAGGGGCTCCTGGGTGGCTCGCTGGTTAAGCATCTGACTTCGACTCAGGTTGTGATCTCTGGGTCCTCGGATAGAGCCCTGTGTTCAGCTCCCTGTTCAGTAGGATGTCTGCTTCTCTGCCTCTCTCTCTCTCCCTGACACTCCCCTTACTTGTACTCTTTGGCTCTCAGATAAATAGATAAATAAAATCTAAAAAAAATTAAATTGTAAAGGCATTTTTTGTAATTTAAAATGACCAAACATTTGTTCATATATTCCAGACTGTTGACATTAGCATATTTTTGATAACTTCAATCATATAGAACACAGACATTTTTCAACCAAATTCCCAATCTCAGCATTATATCTTTCATAAGAACTTATTTTTGTTTTACTTCCCCAAATCTCTAAATTTAATTTCAAATTGTTAATAGATGTTTCCAGGACGAACTGTAATATAGAATTAAATATTGTTTAAACACTGCCAAAGAGGAACAAAGAAACAAAATATCATTTTACTACATCACTCCAATCTATCAGGTAATTTCAGGAAGTGGGTATCAAGTTCATCAAACTGAACACTCTTATTCCGGTCAGTCACAGACTGTCCAAACACATTCTTCATATAGATAGATATAGATATAGATAGATATAGATATAGATATAGATATAGATATAGATATAGATATAGATATAGATAGATATATAGATATGGAGAATATCCATATATATATAGTTTTTTATTGTTAGGACTGTGGCAAATCAAAAAAAGAGCATAGTGCTTCATCAGGGAAGGACTTTATGCTTTCTTTCTCCCACTCTCAACACAAAATGATGGTTTATTAAAAGGCTTACTGAGGAGAGAGGAAAGGTAGAAAGCTTCCAGAAAAAAAAAAAAAAAAGTCATTTGTGTCCCAATCACATTTTGTCCTGGAGCAAAATTATGTCTTTACTTGTTTTTGGCAGATAATCAACATTACCCACTAACTTGTGTTGCTATCAGTACAGCAGGTGAGCAGATGGATAGCAGGAACAATTTGATAGATGCAGAGTTCAGGAAGAACAGGCAGCTGCTCTGAGCCATACTCACACCAGGTGAGGACTTGAGGGGAGATAACAATGACTGCACAGGGCTTGCTTTCTTGGCAAAAACTGTTATTTGGCATGGAAGAAGCAATTTCAATATGTTGGTTGATGACTCTACAATGGAGACTCACACTTATTACAGGGATGAGCTTTATCCAATAGATTTTCCAGGAGCCTTGATATATAGATTTCTCAGTAGACACATTTGCTCAGGAAATTTTCACTTCTTATGTTTGCACTAGAACTCCTCTGTTATTTTCCTTAGAGTCACTGTGACAATGTGAGGATGTAGATGATTTAAAAGGATTTTTTTTTAGTTGATAAGATTTTGGTCACCCTTAATTCTCTATCTGTGGTGCTGAGTTTCAACACCTGAGAATCAAGTTAAGTTTTATCATTGCTTTCCTGTAATCAAGTCTCAATTAGGACTGCTTTTCAGTATTATTTTCTTATATACTCTAAACAACTGTAGGAAAGCTCTAAATAAAAAATAAAATAAATAAATAAATAAATAAACTGTCCCTATTTTGTGGAGCATTTAAAAACGTAAAGGTTCATGAAAAAATATATACAAAAAGCTTTTTTCATATATAAGGCTTTCCAAAGTCAGTGTCTTGATCACAGGGACTCAGAATCTCAAAGGACTGCCCAACAATAAAAGTAAGAAATTGTTGAATAATCATAAAATTTAGAGTGTTTAAGAAAAATAAAAATAAATATATGAAATGATATGGCAGTATTCAAATTATTGTAATTTTAAAAAAGATATTTATTTATATAGAGAGAAAGAGACAGAGAGAGGGTGCATGTGAGCAGGGGGTAGGGGCAGAGGGACAGAGACAATCTCAAGCAGACTCCCTGCTGAGTATGTAACCCCCCTCAAACAGGACTCTATCTCATGACCCTGAGATCATGACCTGAACCAAAATCAAGAATCCGATGCTTAACCGCTGAGCCACCTAGGCCTTCCATCAAATTATTGTAATTTAAAAAATATTATTATATAATATATATATAGTTATTATAGTATAAAAAATTAAGCTGACTCAATATATTTATTATATTATATAAAAAATTAAACTGACTCAATCTTCTATCTACATCACTCCAATAAAATCATTCTTGTCAAGATCGCCAAACCTTCAGCTTCCCAATTCTATTGATCTATTACTCAGTCCTCTTCTTAACTTCTTACTCAAGCAATTGAGAGACTGAATCCCTCCTCTCTGAAAAGTTAACAAAAGCAGGTGGACTGCACAGGTGGAGAGAATGTTAAAACCTGTAGAAACATATGCAAGGTGATCCTTTTTCATTGTTTTTTACTCCCTCTGTTCCTTTTACAGCCTTGGCCTAAGGGTCTGATCTTGGGACTGCATGGGAGAACAATGGTGTGAGTAGCTGAAATTCTAAAAGAATCTGAACTTCTTTGCCGGAGGTACGCGTAAATATTGGCCTGCGGACAAGAGAGTATGGGGAAAATCTCAAAGAAAAGTGATCTGAAGAAGGAGATTTTCTGGTTTTAGTACATGTTCCCCCCAAAACCTTAAGACTCACCCATCTGAGCTGTGTATGTGAAGGATAGACCCTAGAGTCATAGAAAAAGGCTTCAGAACTGAACTAAGATTTAAACCATGATCCAAGTCCTTGACAAATTCCTGAGTGGAGAATGTGTTGAACAGAACCAAAGTAGCATAATAAAGCCTTGACAGCAGCCACTTCTCACAAAAGGCAAGACGGAATTTGCAATCTGAAGGTAATTGTCTGCTAAAACTGGTGAAGAAACAGAAACAAAACAAAATCAACATTTTTTACAAGATTGCAACAGGACCCAGATTCCAAGCAACTTAATATTCGAAATGTCAGGATACAGTTCAAAACTTCTTGACATACAAAGAACCAGGAAAATGTGACCAATTCTGAAATGAAAAAACAATCAACAGATGTCAATCTTCAGATGACTCAAAACCTGGAATTGCCACAAAAAGATTTAAAATAGCTATTGTAACTATGCTACATGAATTAAAGGTAAATACAAATGAAATGAATGAAAAGATATATGTTCTCAGCAAAGATATAAAAATCATAAGGAAGACAGTACAGAGGTTCCTTAAGAAATTAAAAATGGAATTACCATATCATTCAGCAACCTTCTGGGTATATAGCCAAAAGCATTGACATCAGAGACCTCAAATAAATGTTGCTCTCTGTATATTATAGCATCATTCATAATAATCAAGATGGGAAACAAACCAAATGTCCATCAACAAATGAGTGGATAAAGATAATACGGCATATACATACAAAGGAATGTTATTTAATCTTTTAAAAAAGTATATTTTGCAGTGTGAAACAACATGGATATATCTGGAGGAAATTATGCTACGTGAAATAAGCCAGTCACAGAAGAACAAATATAACATGATTCTACTCACATGAGATATCTAAATTAGTCAACCCATAGAAAGAGAAAATAAAATGATAGTTGCCAGGGGCTGAGAAAATAGAAAACGGGACCTTGCTGTTCAAGAGATAAGAAGTTTCAGTTACACAAGATGAATAAATTCTAGAAATCTGCTGTATAGTGTCGGGCCAATAGTTAACAATACTGTATATGTATTTTATTTGTTAAAAGGTAGATTTCATGTTAAATATTCTTGCCATAATTTTTTTAAAAAGAACCAACTGGAAGTAGTAGATGAAAATTACAATAGCCAAAATACAATTTACTAGATGATGAATGGAGATAATAAGGAAAGAAGCAGTGATCTTCAGTAAGTTAACAGAAATTATCCAATCAAATGAAAAAACAAAAAAAGATAAAAAAAAAAAAACTGTACAGAGCCGCAAGAACATACAGGATAATTTTTAAATGTTTAAAATTTATTCATTGGCATTCTAGGAAAAGAGATAGTGGGGCAGAAAGATATGTTTGTAGAAATAATGATGGAAAACTTCACAAATGTGGTGAAAGACATCAGCTTAAAGACTAAAGAAGTCTAATTCAAGAAGCAAATTTCAAAAAAAGGATAAATTCAAAGAAAATGATTCTTAGGCACACATTATAATCAAGCCTTGAAAACCAAAAATAAAGAAAAATATTCAAAAGCAGCTAGAGAAAAATAGACTGCATAGAGGGGAATAATGATTTGAATAACTATGGATTTCTCATCAGAAATCAAGAGACCAGGAAACAGTTGAATAGATATATTTAAGTTGATGAAAGAAAATATCTGTGAAGCTAGAATTCTGTATCCCTGTGTATATATGTGTATCTATCTATATCTGTATGTATAACATCTATGTTTTTATCTCTCTCTCTCTCTATATATATATATCATATACTTCTCTTTCAGTCCCTCAGGAATTAAGTGAAATAAATCCACTAATAAAAAATGAAGTAATTTGTTAGAAAACTTGCTCTAAAAGAAATGCTAAAGGAAGTTCTTCATGCAAGTTCTTCAAATAAGTCTGAAAAGCACAAGGCCAACATAAAGCAATAAATTGTATTTTTGGTTACTTGGGTATGTGGAGGTTGTCTATTTGGATTTTGTGGTGTGTAATTATAATAGCAATAAAATACATTAAAAACTTAGGCATAAATCTAATAAAATATATGTAAGACTTATATGCTATAAAAACAAATCACTAATGAAAAATTAAAGAAGACTTAAGTAATTGAAATATATATCATGTTTGTGGATCGGAAGATTATATATTGTTAGAATATCAATTTCACCACTTGGGTCTTTACATTCAATGTAAAACCAATCAAAATCCTATTAAGACTTTTTGTGGAGTTTTATAAGCTATTTTTAAGGTTTATATGAATACTCAATGGAAGTAGAATAGCCAAAACAATTAAAAAATAAGGCAGGAAACTTATACTACCAAATTTCAGGATGTATTTTAAAGTTATGTCTATCACAACGGTGTGTATTAATGAAGGAATATGAGATAAAAGCTACAGAATACAATTCTAGGACTAGACCTGAAGATATATAGCTAGTTGATTTTCAACAAAGGTGTTTATACAATTCAATGAATATAGGATAATCTTTTCAACAAATGATGTTGTAATAATTGGATATCCATAAACAACAACAGAAATAACAAAATCTTTCACAAAAATTAACTCAAAATGATTATAGACCTAAATCTATAAAACTACTAGAAGAAAACATATGAGGAAATTCTTATGACATTTGATGAAGTAAATATTTCTGAGATCTATTAGTAAAGTGCAATCTATTATAAAAATCTATAAATTCATTATTTATGGGAAACAATAAAGATAAAAGATTCTTAGAGAAAATAACAGAAATTGTACTTAATAAAAATTAAGATTTTTATGAGAGAATAAAAAGGTGAAAATGTTCGGGGAAACTATTTGCAAAACACATATCGGATAAAGTACTTGTATCAAGAATATGTAAAGACTTCTTCAAATCTCAGTAGTAAGAAAATCAGCAACCCTTTAAAATTAATTGGCCAAAGATGAACAGTTACCACTACAGAAAAGATATATAGATGATAAATAAACCCCACTACTGAATTAGTAGTGGATAAGATAAGCAGAATAAAACAAAACTGGATTAACTATCTCTGTGGAATACCAAAGGGTTCATTAGTTTGGGACATGTCAAGATATTTCCTGTGCATAATGCTTTTGGTTTACTATTAGACTTTGGTAGAGATTTAATGTTTAACATCAAGTTGGGATGCTACATTAGCATACGAACTGGGCTGCCCATAATGAATGTAGTGTTATCGTACCCTTCAAGCCATGGCGCTGGAAATGCACCTAAACTCTCCATCATCAAGTATAAGAGCTGTATCTAAGATTGTTATTGAAAGCACATGGGAATTTCAGGAACAACTGACTTTGACTCCCATGCCTCCTAGTTCTGCTACTTTGTTCATTCTCTATGGCTAAAATTTCTCAAAGAGATCTCTATAAAACCACTGATGGAGTGAGGAAAAATGAAACAAAAATGAGTCCCAGAAAACAGATCATTCTGCACAATATACTAGCACTATCTGAAAGTGGCACAACAGCACTACAGCATCACTCATGGAAGGACCCGAAGAATAGTGGCTAAGGATTTAAGAGAAATGAGATTGAAATTGCTAAGAAGATCTGAGGAAAAAATATGTGAATAGGCCTCAGAATTGGAACAAGGTGTCAAAATATTTCTTTTCAATGTGAATATTCACCAAACAGCAACTACTATAGAGAGAGATTCTCAGTAATTTGTTAGACAAGATGACCTATTTTTTGGACGTCTGCCAGACTGCTTTCCCACACATTCCTTAAGTGTGAGCTCCTTAGCATGGGGTTTTGCCTACTAATTTTGATCTGGCTAGCCAGTGAAGAAATGATACTTCTGGAGAATATGCCAGCCACCACAAGAGAGGATGTTTACTATAGCCTGAAACTTTCATGGCAGGAGCAATGATTTCTCCTTCTAAGGACATTCAGTTTGGATATGGATTTCGCATCACAATCTGGAATGCTTATCCCAATGCACCATAGGTGCACTTATAGGTAACATCCAGTATCACAGAACATACATAGCATATCCTCTGATCAGGGAATTCACCAAAAGTGAGTGAACTTTGGCAATGTGCTTTTATCCATCAAATTTATTATTGTTATAATATCTATTATCTGACTACTGACCTAATATAACAATGAGATGGCTATCAGAGACTCAGTTAAGATGCTGGCTGTGTGACAGCATCTATCAAGTGGAGTATTTTCTTTCAAGTTGTAAAATGTTCTGAATTCATGATCAGCATATCATATTTCTCTCATAGCAGCATACTTAAGTCCAGGAGTCAAGGCGTGGAAATGGAAGGGACTTTGTCACTGTAAATGTAATAATTCACCGCAAAATGTTTGCTTCCCATCCCTGCAAATTCAGGCTTTTCTGGTTCCCAAAGGAGGATTGTTCTAACTAGGGAACTCAACACAAATTCCACTGAATTGGAAGATTACTTATGTCTTGGTCACTTTAGAACCAACAGGCACATATGGGATTTGATATACTGGCTGGTCTGATAGATCTTGATTATCCAAGGGAGATGGGAATGCTAATATAAAATGAGGTCAAGAATGACTATACTTGGAACCAGCGATGTTTCCTAGTACTTCCAAATCCATTGATAAAGATAGATAAGAAACTATAGCAATTGCATACAGGCAAGACTATTAATGCCAAAAAGTCTTCAGAAATGATAATATGGGTCATCTCCTCTCTCTCTGCCAGATAAATAACCATGACCATTTGAGGTGCTGAGGGCAAAGAGAATATTGAAAGGTAAGGAAAAGGAAGTTATAAATATCAACTGTGGTCACTGTGGTCACAGGACCAAAAGAAATGAAGACGGTTGCAATTATGCACTTTTTCTTTGCTTTGATTTATATATTTAATATATATTATTTAATATTTATATATTTAATATTTATATATTAAATAATCATATCCCTTTATTCCGTTTCCCTACAATTTAGCAAAAGGTGTGTTAATGGTTAACCATATTTCAGCATTTAAATTAGAAGCTATCAAAAGAAGGCTGTGATTTTGCTATGACAGGTATGAAAAGTCTCAAGGGGATTGATAACAATGACACAAAGGTTTTGTATCTTCCCATTTGAATTACCTGTTGGCAACTTGCTATCACCACTACCTCCTTCTAAGGTTGCAGGGACAAGATGGTAAGTACATTTCCCAAAATCCATTTTTCTGTAAAGTTCCAGGATAGATTTTGCCAAAAAAAGGTACTTGAGTTACATAGTGAAGGTAGAAAAGAAGTTATTTTCTTCTGAAGTCATCTAGACAGATGTGAGATTCCTTATGGCTTCCCCAAAAGCTCCTGAGAACCATCTACCTCACCATTTAGAATAAACCAGATGATGAGAAATCAAGAGATTTCTCCTTCCTCTGCCCCTCCACAAGCCTCTGAGGTGAACCTACCTTAATGCTATATGCTACATTCTTTTACTGTATTCTTTGACCTCTATGGCAGTTTCTCTGATCTTCAGTAATGATTTAATGGCTTCCTGACTTGACTTTAGCATACCCAACTCTTCCTCTTAGCTGCTAATTTCTATACTAAACTACATTCCCATATTACATAAACTGGTCTATGGGTTGTCATTTTCTTTGTTCTTTTTTTTTTTTTTTCTCCTGACCAAATGCTGCTTCAAAATTCTGTGGTAGAGTTTGTCAGAGTATGTCAGTTAACACAGAGCCAATTTGTCCTAAGGTGGTGAGCATGTGCAGATCGCTACCAGTTTAACCAATACATTTGAAAGAAGTCAAGTTGATTGCTGAAAATAATTAAAAACAAACAAAACCCTGATTTTTTTGATTCCAGTTTTTACAATATCTGTATATTTTGGGGGATTCTGCTTCCCAAAATACTACTTGGAAATATCTTGTTAAAAAACAAAATTCAGTCAGGTAAATTCGAAGATCTAACTGGATTTATTATATGACTCATGAAATGGACAGCAATTCATCCAGCAAGTAGAAGGGAACTCTGAGTTCTACAAAATGGAGGGGCTTTTTTTTTTTTTTAATTTGTATTTATTTATGATAGTCACAGAGAGAGAGAGAGAGGCAGAGACACAAGCAGGCTCCATGCACCGGGAGCCCGATGTGGGATTCGATCCCGGGTCTCCAGGATCGCGCCCTGGGCCAAAGGCAGGCGCTAAACCGCTGTGCCACCCAGTGATCCCCTGGAGGGGCTTTTGAGAAAGGAAGGTAGGGCAAGAAATTTCTTAGCAGAAGAAGAGGATCATTCCAGGTGAGGTTATTTTCCCTTAGCAGGAAAAGTAGAGGATTTTATCTTCCTTTGGGTGGGGGATGGAGAGGGCTCAAGCGGCAGATTATCTCATTGGTGCTCTTCAGAAAATTCCTGAATGACTGGTTAAGATTTACATTTTTAAGGAAGATTGAACCTGCAATTAGATTAGGTCTTAAGCCAGTTTGATGACTTGACTAAGTGATGCCATTTTGGGCCTGTGGTTTTCTTTTTAACAATATGAGCATTTGTTGTTGGGTCAAGGCAAGTCATTTGTTTAGACAAAGTGGAATGGGGTATTGGTTTATCTGGGTGTCTTGTTTGACTAGGGAAGCTGTGGTTGAAATTGATAATTATAGGGCCTACCAGCTAAGAACCTTTCCACATATCTTGTTTAGAAGAAATAATTTTAAATATAAAAATAAATGGTGACAAAGGCAAACTATAATTCCTTGCCACTTATTTGATACATTTATAAAATCAGGGTAAAAATAGCAGCTGATGTTGTGAAAATGTAAAGATGAAGTACTTAAAGATAGATTACACAGCACCTGTTGTAAATATGTAATACATTCTAATTTACTAGGAAGCAGCAAGATTATAGGGACTGAGTTCATGCTTGCTAGCATTTTATGAGAAATTCAACAGTGACATCCTTTTTTGAATTTGTTAAGCAATCCAGAAAAATCTTGTATTTGTATTGACTTCATTTATTTCACCTATCTTGGTTATCATTAGATTGTTGAAATAAGACTCCTTCTGAGCCTTCTAATGCTAGTTTTTGCCTCATAGTCCTCTCAGCCAGGGCCAAAGTTCCTGGAATGCTTCAATTGTGTATGATCATCTCATAACATAATTGGTGTCTATCTCAATTTGAATTAAGTGTTTGCATTGGCTGGCAGAAATTCAAAGAACAAGAACTAAATGGTTTGTTTTGTGGGGAAAAAGCAGATGTGAAATAATCCTTAAAATAAGCAACATGATGCTTTCTTGTTAATGTAGTATAAAGATAATTATGAAAAATATTTTTAAAAATCTACTTGTTTCTTGGAATCTTATAAGAAAAAATGACTTCTACTTTATTTAGAAGTAAAAATTTGCTAAATTAACTAAAATTACATTTCAGCATATGCTAATACCAACACTAACTCCACACAAGTAGAGGAAACTCAAAAATACATTTTGATGACCATAATACAGACTACATTAAGAATTCATTGCTGAGCTCTATTTAATGTCTAGTTTGCTTATATCAAAAAGCTCACCCAGCCTTGCACAGTTTTTAAATAAAATGTATAGGATGTATTTTTTCACTAAAGTGTAAGAATTATAATGAGGTCAAATAAGACTGTGCAAAAGAATGAAATATAATAGAAAATAGACAATATTGATATTAATTAAAAGTAGTCTAAGCAATATTTCTGATCTGGAAAATATATTGTCTCCAAATAGTAATTTTATTTTTTCTTTCTTCTTTCTCTTTTTTTCTGTGGTTCTTGTCGTTCGTTTTCTTCTTTCGTTTCTTTGGGTGTACTTAGTCTGCTGTCTTTTTTTCTTTATTTCTTATTGTTCGTTATTTAGGCGTTTCTGTCTTTCTGTATTTTCTTTCTTGTTATTTCTTTCTTCCTTTTTCTGTCTTTCTTTCTTTCTTTCTTCTTTCTTTCTTTTCTTTCCTTTTTTTCTTTCTTTCTTTCCTTCTTTCTTTCTTTCTTTCTTTCTTTCTTTCTTTCTTTCTTTCTTCTTTCTTTCTTTCATTTACTTATTTGAGAGAGAGTGCAAGCTCCAGCAGGGGTGGAACAGAGGGGAAAGGAAAGGAACAAGCAGGTTCCATGCTGAGTACCATGTCAGGCTCCAACACAAGATCCTGAGATCATGAGCTCAGTTGAAATCAAGAGTGGAACGCTTAACCAACTGAGCCACCAAGTTGCCCCTCAAATAGTAGTTTTCAAATATTAATCATTGTCTTTTTCTTATCTTTTGTTCTCACATCCAATCAGCCATCTATTCTGTTATTTCCCTGTTTGTCTCTTTAGTACCTTAATTCTGATTTTCATCATCACAGTTGAAACCCTACAGTAATATTCCAGTTGCTTTTCTTTCCTCCAATTATCAAATCCATTTGACCGGCTCTAAGATTAATTTTTCTAAAATAATAATTTTATTATCATAATTATCTGGTGATGGCCTTTAAATAGTTCCATTGTTTTTGCTCTTTATTTCTCTTTAGCTGTTTTGACTTCTCTCAGACTTCACCTGTGCCCTACTCTTTGTGGATCAAGCTGCTAGTCTTTGGTGGACTTTGGAGTAAGACAGACCTGATTTGACAGCTTGGTTTACCTTTTGGAAAAAAAAAAAAAAAAAAAGGTTTTACTTATTTGAGAGAGAGAGAGAGAAAGAGAGAGAGCATGTTTATGCACCTGCAAGCATGAGCTGAGGGAGGGGGCAGAGGGAGAAGGAGACTCCCGGATGAGCAGGAAGCCCTAAGCCCTACTTGGGGGTGACCCGGCCCTTGATTCCAGGACCCTGGGATCATGACCTGAGCCAAAAGTAGACAATTAATAGACTGAGCTACCCAAGTGCCCTTTGGTTTACCTTTAAACTGTTATTTCGTTGAGTTCTTCAGGCTAAGTATTATATGATTTTTCTGCTAACTGGGAGAAAAATAATATGGATGCCTTAAAAGACTGCTGTGAGAATTAAAATGAAATAAGCATATGCTGGCTCAGTGCCTGGCAAGTAAATAAACATTAACTATTTAAAGTATAATTTGCTCTAAATTTTTTTTAAAAGCTTAATGTAACTCAATGTTTCAGAAGATAGCCCTTGTCCTTGATTGGTCATATATAACCAACCGGAGAGTTTGCTCCAATCTTTACCTCTGGCTTTTCTGGTCAAATTACTCTCTCTTGGGCAGCCCCGGTGGCTCAGCGGTTTAGCCCCGCCTTCCGCCCAGAGCGTGATCCTGGAGACCCGAGATCTAGGCCCGCATCAGGCTCCCTGCTTCTCCTTCTGCCTGTGTCTCTGCCTCTCTCTCAATCTCTTTGTCTCTGAATAAATAAATAAAATATTTAAAAAAATAAATTACTCTCTGTTATGCTTTCTCTTCCAGGAACAACCACTAAACCTATTAGAAAATCCCAAAACTCTGTACTCTCCCATATAGGAAGCAGGTAGCTAACTCAGATCTTGCGAACCACATGGAATTTTCAGTTTGGTTTTACCACCCCTCCAAAATCTTCCTTACCCTGATTGCATCTTGTTTTCACTACTTCCCAATGTTCAGATCTTGTCATTCCAATCACGTTGACCCATGTCATCTATTACGTACTGAATATTTGTGCCTCCCTATAATTTAAAATATTGGGTGCTACAAATATAAACTGAAGGAGTAAACTTATTAAACCATTTGAGCCTGTGATTGGTTGGTGTTTTCCTGTCATTTTCAAGAGACCAAGTATGTCTGGGGGTGGGGTGGGGGGGCAGATATCAAAACACTTGTCCAATTTTAAAATGTCACAAACTTGAGCTGGTTTCAAAAAAAAAAAAAAGTATGTCGAAATCTTAATCTTAATTGATTGTTTTATAAAATGTGGATAATAAAGTACATTTCTGTGAAGAAAATTTCTTAAATTATTGATTTTTTTTCCCTGATTTTAATCTTAAATGCAGAATTACCAGGCATTTTGGAGCATGACGTTTATTATATATTACTAGATCTGTATTTAGAAAATCTCTACCAATTTGTACTCAAAAAACATTGAAATTGCCACTTAAAAAAATCTTTGCTAGTTTGGTATTTGTAACAATTATTTCACTACTTTTTAAATTTCAGTTTTCTATAATTACATGTGATAAATGCTAATAAACATTTATTTTTCAGTACATTTTCTAAACATACTTCAGACCAGTCTTTCCATCTCTTTTCACAAAAAGCTTTCATTAAATTTAGTTGTAATTACGTGAAACTTATGAATGGTTTAGAAATAACTGACAAATTTATTATAATATCTATTTAAGTTTTTATTCAGCACTTTACATTTGTATGCCTTAAAGAGTCTATACATTTATTTGTTTGCTCATAGTGTGTATATTGTATTTTTTTATTCATGCATATCATTCCACCCCAGTTTTAGAAATCATTTAAGATATCTTACATTAATATTTTCAACAAAGATGAAATAAAATATTTTAAAGGAGAAATTATAGAAGTCACAAGTTTCAGTCTAAAGAACCACATGGACAATGCATCACATGTCTTTATGATACACGACATTTCTTAATATGATGTAGTTGTTAAAAAGAAAACCACAGGCCTAAAATGGCATCACTTCGGCTAAGGTCCCAAGTCAATAAACCAAGATTTAAGACCTGCAGTTTCAACTCCCCTGAAATGTAACTTTGAACCAGTCAACATTTTTCTAGAAGAAAATTTCCTGTAGGAAGGAGATCTTGCCTAAAACAATAGATTCTTTGCTAATAATTTCCTTTGTTGCATGCCCTTTTTACCTTTGAAAATCTTCTCTGTAGCCATTTAGAGCTCCCATCTACTTGCTAGAAGGGATACTGCCTAATTCATGAATTGCGTAATAAAGCCAACTGGATCTTTAAAATTTACTCTTGTTTGTTGTTGTTGTTGTTCTTGAACACAGTATAGTAGACTCAGTGAAGATTCAAGTCCTAGATTATTCAGGAGACTTTTAAACCCACTCTTACTGTGCTCTCTTCTGTAATTTTTAGCAAAATATTTAAATTCTCTAAGATTTTTCCTCATTTATAACATGGGAATAATAAAAGCCATAAACTGTTATTAAGGCATTATAAATCTTTTATGAGGATTAAGTGAAATCAATAATGTAAAATGTTAGAGAAGGAACAATCAATAGAATTTAGCTATTAATAATTGTTATTAGTCTATTTCTCTAAATGTTTTCCTTTGCATTTATTTTTAGAATATGAGCCTCCACCTCTCCCCTTCACATGCTGCCACTTAATCCTACTTAATAATTATAAAGCTCTTACTGCTTGGAGTGAAGTGAAGCTAACTTGCAAACAGGTTTTTATTTCCTGACTCAGTCAAGGGTCTATGCTTTAGCTATAACAAATGCAGTGAATCTTGGACATTTGCTGTAGAGGGATTATAATCTATACTTTTTACCTGAAAATGCATGGAGAAAGTTAAAAGTAACACAGTTTATAATGTTCAGAAGATTAGACTATATCAATCTTCAGAGAAAACTTAAGTATTGCTATGGTGGAGGTCAGAGATTTCTTTTTTTGAGGGGTGGGTGTCATAATGTGAAGACAGCATGTATTTCAACAAGCAATATCCTCAACAACATCCATTCATTCTACAGCACAGCAACAGGTCCCTTAAAACTGCTTCCTAGAAATTCCATCTCTGTAGACTGATATGATGGCAATGGAAAAATCAATAAAAGTAATTCTAAAAGAACCACATAAGACATGTGGTTCATGTATTTTCTTAGTTCCTTGCTGATATAACTTAATTCAGAGCCGTTCTGTCTTCTTTTCCATGTAGTTTCCAACGTTTTATTTTTGTTGAAGTTATATCTAAGTATTATATGTGTATTTTTTAAGTGCCAGTAAAAGTAGAGTGCATAAAGGGATGTCCTTGCCCTTGAGAAACTCACAGTCTAGTAGGGAAGTCAGAACTGTGAAGAGATGATCCCAACACAATGCCTTAAAAGCTATTGGTTATTAACACTATACTTGGCTCACAAAGAGGGAGCAGCTTCTGCCCTCTGGTGCAAATGGATAAGATTTCACAGAGGAGGTGACAGCTGAGCTTCAGTCTTCAAAGATGAGTAAGAGTTTTGTGGGCAGAGGAAAAAGTAGGTCTCCTGGCAAATAGCGGCACTTTACTTACTCTTCTGGAAAAAATACGCTTAGGTTTTTCTTAGAACCTATAAGAATTATATGAAGTTAGCAACATGACATAGATAGGAGCTCTAGAATTTGGTGTGCACCTAGAAAATACAGAAACAAAATTAAGGTGATGTATAGCTTATTTACATGTAATAGAAACAAATCAATGGAAAGATTTCATTGGAATACAGTCTTTAGATGCTTAACAATAATTAATATTTTTAAAAACTTTTTATTGAAATATAATATCCATATAGAAGCCTTCATATATCCTCATAGTACAACTTGATAAATTTTCATTAACTGACCACACTTGTGTAATCAGCACTCAGATCAAGAAACTGAATGTTATCAGTATTTCTGAAATACATTCAGAGTCCTTCTTATTCCACCTTAAAGTCATTATGCATTTCTTCAAGGCTACCATTATCCAGCCTTCTAGCATAGGTTGTTTTCACATTTAGTTTTTTTTTCACTTGACATAAAGGAAATCAAGCAAGACATATATATTCTTGTGTGTGGCTTCTTTTGCTCGACATTTGGGTTTTGAAATGGATTTGGATTATTAAGTATAGCAATGGATGGTTTGTTCTCATCATTGTATAGTATTTTTGTTCCATAATTTATTCACCATTTCCACTCTCAATAGGAATTTCTGTAGTTTTAAATTTGGGGCTATTCGGGGTAGTGCTGTCATGAACATTTAGTACTTATTTTCTGGCTAACATATGTATGTGTTCCTGATAGAAATATAGTTAGGAGTGAACTGCTACATCATGCGGTATACATATAATCATATTCATTTGACTTTTGCTGCAGGTTCAAGCTCAATTTGTGGAAAGGGAAGTAATAAGAGTTTGGACAGAAATAGCCAGGAGATCAGTATTGACTGACACTTCACTCTCCACCTCTAATTCTCTTACTAAATGAAGTAACTATTTCCGTATATTGGATTATCTTCCAAGGGACTACTTAGCCTACAGAAAATCAGTCTGACTGGATCCTTTTACAAATGTGGTTTACAGTATCAGATGGACCCAACATGATAAGCCCAATCTCTCCCCATCCAGTCCACCACTAAGCCAAAAACCATTCTGCTTTGTGTGTGTGTGTGTGTGTGTGTGTGTATATATATACCCATATATATATACATATATAAAAATATATATATATACATATATAAAATATGAATCCAGATGTTAAATTATATTCCGATGTGAATTTGGAAATAAACTGTGCACAAAAACAAAAGTAACATGAAATATTTTGAATTTAAACTGAGAAAATGAAGCGTTATATTGCTTTCTTTTAAAATATAATGAAGCATTCTTTTAAAAATGAGGTGATTCATTTGTATGTAGATCATAGACATATTTGTACACAGGATATATTTCTGTAACTGAGCCCTGGAAAAGATTCAGTTTGTGCTTGTTTAAAAAAAGAGAGAAGTAAATGTTTAAACTAACTTTGATAGTCTACAATGTGGTATGTAGCCACATTGGTAAATAACTAGCAAGGTGGTATAAAAGAATAGAAGGGATGTGAGGGAAGGCTAGGGTGTAGTAAAGCAGAAGGCAAGAAGATGGAGTAGATGGAAAAGTGACACAGAGTCTTAGAAAAACAATGTGTCTTTCGAATAAATAATTATTGCTCACCCACCACATTCAAAATTGTGTATTGGTAGATTTTATTAACAAATAAAAACAACATCTGTTCACAAAAACTGCAAAATCAATTGGGGAAAAAGCCATTGCAGTAAATGGCTTGGACACAAAACAGCATGTGATGTGCTTTATGAGAGGGAGAGGGGCATGTGGGAGGTTCAGTTGGTTAAGCGTCTGCCTTCCACTTAGGTCATGATCCTGGAGTCCTAGGATTGAGTCCCATGGAGGGCTCCCTGCTCAGCATGGAGTCTGCTTGTCCCTTTCCCTCCCCCTCTGTGATCTGTTTCAAATAAGTGGATAATATCTTTAAAAAAGGGGGGAGGGCAAAGTACAATGAGTGCAGAAGGGTAGGAGGTAATAAGAGAATGTTGAGAGCACCTCACTAGCCAGTTTGTAAATATGTTTACAGCAGCTTTGTGGGAAAATGTAAAATTCTGATGGAAGCTATGTCATGAACAGCTGAGACTTAAAATCGAACAGGAGAGGATTTTGCCATTAATTCACAAGACAAGAAATCTTGGTTTAGACTGAGGAGAACATTGTGAAATTTAAAAATATTCCAAAGTATAAATCTGGAATTCAGTCTTAAAACTTTGCCCTACCTCCCAGGTTAAGTATGCTGAAAACCTGAATCCAGCAGAGGAGAAACTGAGGCAAGTGTCATGTTGGCCATAAAATAATCAGAAAAAATGGAATTGATTAATTATCTGTGGCTTTGTGTTGTTGTTTTTTTAAGTATATGAAGTCAATATTTCTAGGACAGTTGTTTTCAAGGTAAATTGATTAAAGGCTGAACAGGAAGATGATGATGATATGAAAGCAGCAGGAATTATATGTCATGGTAATGAAGTAAGAAAATGATTTTTTATGATCACCAATTATTACATTAATGAGGAAATTAATCAAATATGGGAAACATAATTGGAAAACTGATGAGTGAATATGATTGACTATATTACATGGGTAATAAGTTATGACACAGAATAGGAGGTTTTTATATGTTTAGTGTTAGAATCTTATCCTGAATATCTGCCTTTAGGAAGGGAAAATTGGAAAATGATAATTGCTGAGAACTGAATGTTGATTTTCTGAATAATTTCAAAGTTTATTACCGATGGCCTGAAATATACTGATAAATGCCATTTTCTTTTTGGCACATAAAACGTTGACTTTTTAAAAGATTTTATTTATTTATGAGAGAGAGAGAGAGAGAGAGAGAGAGAGAAAGGCAGAGAGAGAAGCAGGCTCCATGCAGGGAGCCCAACGTGGGACTCGATCCTGGGACTCAGGGATCACACCCTGAGCCAAAAGCAGGTGCTCAACTTTTGAGCCACCCAGGCATCCCAAAATGTTGACTTTTTTATTACATTTTAATCAACTTCATCAGAATATAAGTTCTTTTAAAAGAAGGGATGTCAAATTATTATGTCTAGGATCTGGCACAATAGGATGAAAGTGTGATCATCTTGCAAGAAAGATCGCTCCACTGAAGACAACTTAATTGAAAATTTGTCATAAGGCCTTGAGGGCATCTTAAAGAATCAAAGGGAAAGAACAAATATTTAGTAGTATTTTGTATTTAGTAATATACTAGAACCAGGGTCAGGTAAAATTTTAATGTTCTTTTTGTATGTTAACACTGTGTATCTAAATTTATACTGAATTCTTTTCTCATTCTTTGGAAAACAGCTTTCTTTATCTATTTTGTCCTCCTGGTGAAACATTCTGCTCCAAGTGTTGCAGGACCATCCAGTCTAGGAGAGTTAACGTACAGTCTTTGTAGCACCAATTTGAGTTTGCCCAGGAAGGGGCAACTATATGAATAAATTTAATACAGGTGCCCAATCCTGGGCCAATCAACTGTAGCCCAGAGGGAAGGGGGGGTGGGTAGCAACAGGTGGTTCCAACTTGGTGCCTGCCCAAAGAACAAACATTTATAAAGGAAGGAACAATACCTTATTGTGAGTATGTTAAATGAATAAAAAGAAAGTTGCATTCAGTTTTCCTCTGGTAATTCATTTATTCTACTTGGGCAGACATTTTTAGTATCCAAGCTGTTTTATGAGCAACATAATTAATAAAAGAGCCAAAGTTATTTAGGATTAAAGGAGACCACTAGATTTTTCTTTTATCCTCAAGCTATTTGACTAGAAGAACTAGATGCTTAGATGTTCAAATCACACCCCTTCCACTTGCTAGTTTTACATACTTTGGATATGCTTTTTCCCTCCATAAGACACATTTCTGCATCTGTAAAATGGGATTAATAATTGACATTAAGTATCTCTTAGTGTTATTGTATAGATGAAACAAGATATTTCCTGAAAAGTGCTTCACATGATGACTAGAATGCTTTAGTACTGTGTTATTCTTATGACTTTTATTCTTCTCATTAGACAATTGCTTTAGTTTTCTATAGTGCTATGCCAAATTACCACAAACTTAGTGGCTTAAAAACAATGTAAATTATCTTAGAGGAGGTCAGAACTCTGAAACAGGCTTCACTGAGTACAAATGGAACTGTCAGCAGGGCTGTAGTACTGGGGCAACTGGGAGAACATTTCATTGAATTTCTAAGCTTCTAGAAGCCAGCTACCTGCATCCCTCAACTCATGACCCTTTCCTTCATCATCAAACCTAACAATGTTACATCTCCAATTTCTCTCTCACACCCATACACTCCTACCCTCCTTACATAAGGACCTTTGTGATTAAATTGAGTCCACCTAGATAACCCCAGGATAATCTCCCATCTAAAATTCTTAATCACTTTTGCTGTGTAAGTTAGCATATTCACAAGGATTAAGATGTGGATTCATTTTAGGAGGCAATATTTTGCCTACCACAACAATAATGTTCCTTCGACAGTAAGTCTCTATTTTATAAAACTTCCTCTATGAGGATGTCAGTTGGTTCTAAATCAATTTTTGGTCTACAAATTTATTTCCTAACTAAAGAGAATATAGTAATGGAAGAGAAAATACTAACAAAGTCAGATCTACGGAATAAAAAGAATAAAATTATTGATGCTGGCATTAAACTATTATGAAAATATTTCTCATGCATATATTCATGAGTATCTTTTGATATTATGTTAATACATACAAAACAAGTTATAGGCAGGTACACCATGTTGCAGAAAATATTATTCCAAACAAGGTACTTCTCACTTACAAATTGTTCTTTATCATATACCGATGTATGGAATTATATTACCAATGACCTATATATTGCTTTAAGAAGATCAAATTAGTTGATAATATATAAACAACAAAAAAACTATTCTAAGCATATTGTGAACACATATTTTTAATTTTATTTAATTCTGTTAAAATAAATTTAGGTTAAAAGAAAGACTATTTAGAAACCCTTGCTTTTTAGTTCCAGAATTGTTTAGAATATGAGAACAAATCTGCAGCCTCCAGAATGTTTTTCCTTTATATCATTTTATATCACATGTAAAACAATTTTGCTCTTGAGTGAAGAAAACAGAAACTGTCTGGCTCTTTACAACTGAGGCAATGCTTTCTGATTTACTGTTAGATGCAAAGTAAAATTCAAAAGCAAGTTTTTTATTTAAACTGATTAATAAAAAGAAAGTACATAGGTCTAAGATGAGTTGTTAGTTTGGTCTTTTTTCCACTGTTTTATGAGCTGATTCTAAATGCTCATTCAGACTTGGATAAATCATTAATTATTACCCAGAGGATGCCTCCTATTGCAACACAAGTGTCCAGAATTTAGTCTTTCCTGGGCCTCTCAGGTGAGTCAAATTCTGACTGGCTTTAAAGTTTAAGCTTAAAGCTAGTTTGATTTGATTTAATCTTGGATTATGTGAAAGATCATTGATTTTTCTGACTGTGTGACTTTTGTTTTGTTTCCAATTTTGACAGTGCTTTGAGATGGCTTTTCCTCCAAAAGCACTCCATAAAATGAAGTTGTGGTAAAAAAGCCTTGCTTTAAGGTTACCTGGTGATATCCCCACATGACATTTGCTTTAAAAGAATTCTGTGAGAAATAAACAGCCTTGCCAAAAGGAAAATCGCTCTTGAAAAAAGGAAAAAAAAAATCCTGCTACTGAAGATAAGCAAAAAGGATAATGAATGTTATAATCTCCAAAAATTACTGCTCTATTTATCAAAGTTTGTATGTCAGATGAAGGGATAGTAGATTAAAAGAACTCACTTGTTTTTATGCACAAAGATGCCAAATTAAGTCCCCATTTTCTTGTGCTAAAACTTGATTAAGCTGTTCTGGACATACTCCTTTCTGAAGGTTAGAAAGGTAAATAAATAGTAGGTGAAAGGTTATGTTTGATGACCTGACAATTGAAATGAATTAATATACAAACACATCATTTTTTAAATCAACTGATATAAAACATGAGAGCCCATTTCGATTAAGAGGCTAAAGTAAAAAGAAAAAAGAGGCTAAAGGAGAGTATTTAACTGAGGGTTTAATTTCTGAGTAGGCAATTTGATCATGGAGTTAACAAAATATTATAAATCACCCTTTATTAATAATTCCATTCAATTAACAATTTTTGGCAGATACAGTTCTAGGCCCTGGGAATAAACATGTAAAGGAGATTGAGGAGGTCCTCTTCCACATGAACCATAAAATTCATTGGAGAAAATGAATAATAAACAATTAATTTCAAATATAATGATTATGAAAACAGTAGAAAGAAATGCTATGGGGCCACATGGCAAAACAGTCTAATCAATTGTTTCTACTTCATGGCCATTCAGATTTTTTAGTGTGATCTCCCACCATCTCTGAGGGTAGTAAGTAGGATGGTAAATGCTTCCTTTATTCTTTCCTTTTTTTTCCCCCTCCATTTCTTTTATCTATCCAGTCTCCCTTACATAAATATCTATGTAAAGTATGTACTCATCTTTCTCTGTTTGGAATAGGCACATCACAGGGAACACACAGACACAACTCTAAACCTTCACAGGGTTTAAAATAAACAAGGTTATGCAAATATTGAAGAAACAAATATTTGAATGATCAATTAATTAATTGCTGACAACTTATTTGAATGAGAAATACAAGTTGCTATGAGAGAGAAAATTAATTAGTCTGAAGTGATACCTGAAAAATTGTTTTGAGGAGGTGACACTTAAATTGAAATTTTTTCAAGAATAGAAAAGTAAAAGCTTTCCAGGCAGACAGAATAACAGCATATGTGAAGACCTCACCATAGGAAAGAGTTGGAAGAATTGAGAAGGCTGTTATGAAGAGTTCAAATCAGGAAGAGAGTAGGGAGGTGCTTCAAAGACACATGAACCTTTAATAGATGAGAATGCTAAGTACTGAAGAGGCAATTTAATACAGCATTTCATCATATGGTAATAAATGATAAGACTAGAGAGTATAGAAGCTGGAGATGAAGGGAATAAAATGATACTTCAGAAGGCTGATCTGGTGACAGGAAGTAAGAAAGTATTAAGGTTTTTTTGTGCCTATGTACATAGGTTTTTACAGGTTTTCTGATCTGTAAAACAATGTGGAAATGGCATATATGTTTATAGACTTCCATATTATTAGTGTTTTTAGTCTTCACATATTTTTATAGAATTCAGTTTGTCTAGGCAATACCTCAGTATAAACTTGGTGGAAATATCAAGGACCAATACCTGTTGATCCCTGATTGAAAGGTACAGATATTCAATTGTGTTAGTTTATATAGGCTGATAGCTAAATTACAATCATATCACTAAAAAAAAAAAAAATGTGTGTGTCTGTGTGTTTGATTCCCTCTAGAGCACCTCAAGAGAAGGAACTATGCCTCATTTATTTTTGTGACTTCTTAAATATAACTGATATATAGGCCAATAGAACAGAACAGAATGCCCAGAAATCAACTCAAGCACACATAGTCAACCAATGTTTGACAAGGGTGCTAAGAATTCATAATGGGAAAGAGTAGTTTCTTCAATAAATGGTGTTGGAAAACTGGATATCAACATACCAAAGAATGAAACTGGACCCTGTTCTCATGCCATCAATTCAAAACAGATTAAAGACTTAAATATAAGACCCAAAGCCACAAAAATCCTAGAAGAAAGCATAGGGAAAATTTTTATTGACACTGATCTTCGCAATGATCTATTGGATATGACACCAAAAGCACAGGCAACAAAAGCAAAAACAAGTGGGATCACATCAAACTAAAAAGCTTCTTCACAGCAAAGAAAACATTCAACAAAATGAAAAGGCAACCTATCAGAGAAAAATTGCAAGCCATATATCTGATAATGGGCTAATATCCAAAATAGTCACAGAACTCCTACAAGCTAAAAACAGCAAAACCAAAGATGAAAATGAAAACAGTTTTTTTTTTGTTTTGACATTTTTAAATGTCAGAGAACAATAATAATTTTCATCATTGATGATTAAAATTACTTTGTGCAGTTTCAACTTGCATGACAATTTTTAGGGTCCTGGACTACTATCCAAAGCAAAAAAAAAAAAAAAAAAGCTTTTTTACAGTGGGTTTGCTGCCAGAACACAGGTATTGTGAAAACTGTCGCTAAACCTAAACCAAAATGGGAAAGGAAAAGACTTACATCAACATCGTCATCATTGGCCATGTAGACTCGGCCAAGTCTACCACTACTGGCCATCTGACCTACAAATGTGGTGGAATCGACAAAAGAACTATCAAAAAATTTGAGAAGGAGGCTGCTGAGATGGGAAAAGGCTCCTTCAAGTATGCCTGGGTCTTGGATAAACTGAAAGCTGAACGTGAATGTGGTATCACCATTGATATTTCCCTGTGGAAATTCGAGACCAGCAAGTATTATGTGACAATCATTGATGCCCCAGGACACAGAGACTCTATCAAAAACATGATTACATCTCAGGCTGTGCTGTCCTGATTGTTGCTGCTGGTGTTGGTGAATTTGAACCAGGTATCTCCAAGAATGGGCAGATCCGTGAGCATGCCCTTCTGACTTACACGCTGGGTGTAAAACAACTAATTGTTGGTGTTAACAAAATGGATTCCACTGAGCAACCCTGCAGCCAGAAGAGATAGAAGGAAATAGTTAAGGAAGTCAGCACCTACATTAAGAAATTTGGCTACAACCCCAATAACAGTAGCATTTGTGCCAA
Organism: Canis lupus familiaris; assembly: GCF_011100685.1. Taxonomy (NCBI): domain Eukaryota; kingdom Metazoa; phylum Chordata; class Mammalia; order Carnivora; family Canidae; genus Canis; species Canis lupus. The sequence continues at coordinate 22,556,222 of NC_049243.1, forward strand.
TTTCTAGTTGGAATGGTGACAACATGTGGAGCCAAGTGCTAACATGCCTTGGTTCAAGGGATGGAAAGTCACCCATAAAGATGGAAACGCCAGTGGAATCACACTGCTTGAAGCTCTGGATTGCATCCTGCAACCAACTCGTCCAACTGATAAGCCCTTGTGTCTGCCCCTCCAGAATGTCTACAAAATTGGTGGTATTGGTACTGTCCCAATGGGTCGAGTGGAGACTGGTGTTCTTAAACCTGGCATGGTGGTCATCTTTGCTCCGGTCATTGTTACAACTGAAGTGAAGTCTGTTGAAATGCACCATGAAGTTTTGAGTGAGGCTCTTCCTGGGGACAATGTGGGCTTCAATGTCAAGAATGTATCTGTCAAAGATGTTCATTGTGGCAATGTGACTGGTGACAGCAAAAATGACCCACCAATGGAAGCAGCTGGTTTCACGGCTCAGGCGATTATCCTGAACCATCCAGGCCAAATCAGTGCTGGATATGCACCTGTGCTGGATTGTCACACAGCTCACATTGCTTGCAAGCTTGCTGAGCTGAAGAAGAAGATAGATCATCGTTCTAGAAAAAAGCTAGAAGATGGTCCCAAGTTCTTGAAATCTGGGGATGCTGCCATTGTTGATATGGTTCCTGGCAAACCTATGTGTGTTGAGAGCTTCTCTGATTATCCTTCTCTGGGCCATTTTGCTGTTCGTGTCATCAAAGCAGTGGACAAGAAGGCAGCTGGAGCTGGCAAAGTCACCAGGTCTGCCCCGAAAGCTAAGAAAGCTAAAGCTAAATGAATATTATCCCCAATACCATCCACCCCAGTCTTAATCAGTGGCAGAAGAATGGTCTCAGAACAGTTTGTGTCAATTGGACATTTAAGTTTAATAGTAAAAGACTGGTTAATGGTAACAATGCATCATAAAACCTTCAGAAGGAAAGGAGAATGTTTTGTGGACCATTTGTGTTTTTGTCGTGTGTGGCAGTTTTAAATTAATTGTTTTTAAAATCAGTACTTTTAATGTTTTTAATGGAAACAACTTGACAAAAATCTGTCCCAGAATTTTGAGAACCATTAAAACAAAAGTTTCATGAGAAAAAAAAAAAAAAGAAAAAAAATGCCGATAGATATAATTAATCTATTATTTTGAATTTTCATTTTAGCACCCTAATCTGAGCCATCATCATCTCTCATTTGGACAAATATAGTGATTTCTCCACATTTTCTTTTCCTTTCTAGGCTCCGACCCATCCTCCACAGGGTAGCCAGATTGATATTTGACAAAAAAATAAAAAGCTCATACTACATTTATAACACTGGGACTCAAACCATCCCTCTCCCCTTAAAAATTCCCTTCATTAAAAAAAAAAAAATTCCCTTCATTTACAAGGATAATAGGATGCTCTCCAGGCTTGGCATAACACAGAATTCGTCCCACATTCCTCATCTCCACCAACAGTGGTCAAAGGGTGCATACACACTAGGACAAGACCACTCCTCCTCACATGTGCATCCAGAGAGAATCTCCCAGACTAAAACCATGAGTCCTCAGGATTCCTCCTCCATTGACATAAGTCAGGGTCAGGAGAGATTCCCAGACTTTTAGCTGCTCTAACACTTAATGGCCTTGCTATGTTTTTCTGCCTTGATTTTACCAGCACTTAGTTTTTAATCAGTCCAACAACCAAAACTGCTGGCTTCAGTGTTATCCCGCAGCTCCTACACACTCTAACCCCTTTCCATTGCTACTTCACTATCACTCTTGAAAACCTTCCATTATACTCTCTCGAGAAAAATCTCCTAGACTCTCAGTCGTTGTTTTGAAGTATCTTCTTGTTATTACAGAAGACACTATTTTACCTGCAGTCTTCTCAACTGATGAAGGGTTTTTTTTTTTTTTAAGCTTCTCACAGCCTCAATCTACTTACTCTTTCATTCCATTTCCAAAGTATTCTCCTCTCCTCTCTAAAAATTAGCTTTGAATCCATGTAATCTGAGTCTCTCAGTTGCTACTTCTTATTCTTGTCTCCTACCAAGCCCTAAGTAGACTCTCCTAGTTTTTAACCTTTTTATCTTTGACTGATGAGCTCTTCAACATGACTCTGGTAACTTTTCTCAGTGATTTCACTAGAGCTTATCTTCCTGACACTTGGACATTCAATGTCTTGAATTTCTCTCCTATTGATATCATCCTTCACCCTACCTGGGTCACTCTCAGAAGTGTATGCTAGAATTTGTCATTACCTATAACGTCAGACCCTTCATTCTCTTGATATATCCTGTTCTCTGCTCACTGCAGTCTTTCTAGCTCATTTCATTGAATATTTTAAGAATCCTTTAAACCCTATTGAAACTTTTCACTTTCCCTCATGCCTTTCATGTTCATTCTTTCCTTTTATCTTTTATTTTAAAGATTTTATTTCTTTATTCATGAGACACACAGAGAGAGGCAAAGACATAGGCAGAGAGAGAAGCAGGCTTCCCGCAGGGATCCTGAAGTGGGACCCATTCCCAGGATCCTAGGATCATGACCTGAGCCAAAGGCAGATGCTCAACCACTGAGCCACCCAGGTGCTCCCTATCTTATGTTTCAAATACATTTTCATTAGACTTATTCTTCCTAATGACCTTGATTCTCAGTGAAAACTGCAGGTAGCTTAGCAGTTTCCCCTAAATTCCCATGATCTTATCTACCCACCTACCAGGAACTGCACCCATTTCATCTGCTATGTCACTTGTTACTCTTTCCACACACAATCAGGCTCTCAACATTGGCACTCAATCTCTCTCCCCACCGCTACTCTAAAACATTGCTCCAAATATTGGTGCTTCTTTTTCTAACGTCACATTTTTCCTGTCTATTAGATCTCTTTATACTATCACACGAACTTGTTATTAGTTCCTCCATCTTTATAAAAGGAAACAAATAAAACAAATATAAACCAAAATTTTCCCTTGATCTTTTCCCATCAGCTACCTTCCCATTTATTTTTTACATCTCTTTGCAGGAAAACTCCTCGCAAATATTATACTTACTCACTGTGTTATTTCAAATGCCTCTCCTTCCATTATTTAAAACACATTCCAATCAGATTTTAAGTCCAATGACTTTACTTCATTGAGATTGTTTTTGTCATGGCCACTGAGGTACTCCATGCCATGAAACCTGACTGTGTTTCCAGTCTTCAATTTACTTGATCCTTCAATCTGCTTTTTATATCTGATTTATGATCCTACTTCCTTTTGGTTTTCTTCTTACATCACTGGTCACTCCTTTCAATTTCCTTTGTTGGTCCCCTCTCCTTTATTCTAGAGTGCCCATGATCTCCTCTTCTTCTCTGAAATCACTCCCTTAGAGATAGATATATTTCATTCCTCGTATAACTTTCAATACCATCTATATGCCATCAGCTCTCAGATTTATAACTACACAAAAGCAATCACTTGAATTTATATATCTACATGATTATTTAATATTTGCCTAAGATATTAATAGATATAATTAACATTTCCCCAGGATGTCTAATACATATCTCAAAATTAACATGTCCAAACCTGAACTCCTGTCGTGCAGGCACTGCCAAACCTCCTTTACACAGTCTAATGCAACTATGTTAATGGAAACTATTTTTTTCAGTTTTCAACCCAAGATCCTAAACTTCTTCCTTTCTCTCATACTCTACATCTAGTTGATACAAAATACTGTTAATTTTCAATTTCCATTAAAAATTGGTCTGCTTCTAACCTCCTTTGCTGGAACTGGATTTCAGGTGGATGGCTACAACTTCCTAATTGTCCTCCCTTCTCCACCTGCTCCCTTGCCAAGCAGTCAATGTAACCTTTTAAAAATGTAAAGCAAATCATTCTACTTCTCTCTTCTAACCTGGCTAATAGATCTCCATGTCAATCAAAGTAAAAGGCTAAGCCTTTCTAATTGCTTACAAAGCTCTACAAGATCTGCCTGCCCTTCCTCTTCTTTTCTTCTCTCATCACATTCTGAGCTATTACCTTGTTACAGCTCCCTCCCACTCTACTCCAGAATGCAGGCTTTTTGGCTTGATCCAGAACGCAACATATATCCTCTCAGCTGAAAGCTTTTGCACTAGCCGGAATGGCCCCACCACCGTCACTCCAATATCCAGACGGCTTTCTCCCAACCCAGTTTCAAGTCTTTATTCAGATTTTGTGTTCTCAATGAGGCTTATCTTGAACACTTTTTTTTATCCTGAACATTCTATTTAAAAATTTTACTCATTTCCCTTACCAGCTTTTTTAACTCTTCATATAACTTAGTATAGCGCCTGGCTCACGGTATATATATATATTTAATTGGAGTTTAATTGGCAATATATAACATAACACCCAGTGCTCATCCTGCCCTCCTCAGTGCCCATCACCGAGTCACCCCAAACCCCCACCCAATTCCCCTTCCACTACCCCTTGTTCATTTCCCAGAGTTAGGTGTCTCTCATGTTTTGTCACCCTCACTGATATTTTCACTCGTTTTCTATCCTTTCCCTTTATTCCCTTTCACTAATTTTATATTCCCCAAATGAATGAGACCATATAATGTTTGTCCTTCTCCAATTGACTTATTTCACTCAGCATAATACCCTCCAGGTCTCTCCACATCGAAGCAAATGGTGAGTATTTGTCGTTTCTAATAGCTGAGTAATATTCCATTGTATACATAAACCACAACTTCTTTATCCATTCATCTTTCGTTGGACACCGAGGCTCCTTCCACAGTTTGGCTATCGTGGCCATTGCTGCTAGAAACATCAAGGTGCAGGTGTCCCGGCATTTCACTGCATCTGTATCTTTGGGGTAAATCCCCAACAGTGCAATTCCTGGGTCGTAGGGCAGATCTATTTTTAACTCTTTGAGGAACCTCCACACAATTTTCCAGAGTGGCTGCACCAGTTCACATTCCCACCAACCGTGCAGGAGTGTTCCCCTTTCTCCACATCCTCTCCAACACTTGTTGTTTCCTGTCTTGTTAATGTTCCCCATTCTCACTGGTGTGAGGTGGTATCTCATTGTGGTTTTGATTTGTATTTCCCTGATGGCAAGTGATGCAGAGCATTTCCTCATGTGCTTGTTGGCCATGTCTATGTATTTCTCTGTGAAATTTCTGTTCATGTCTTTTGCCCATTTCATGATTGGATTGTTTGTTTCTTTGCTGTTGAGTTTATAAGTTCTTTATAGATCTTGGATACTAGCCTTTTATCTGATACGTCATTTGCAAATATCTTCTCCCATTCTGTAGGTTGTCTTTTAGTTTTGTTGACTGTTTCTTTTGCTGTGCAAAAGCTTCCTATCTTGATGAAGTCCCAATAGTTCATTTTTGCTTTTGTTTCTCTTTCCTTCATAGATGTATCTTGCAAGAAGTTGCTGTGGCCAAATTCCTAAAGGATGTTGCCTGTGTTCTCCTCTAGGATTTTGATGGAATCTTGTCTCACATTTAGATCTTTCATCCATTTTGAGTTTATCTTTGTGTATGGTGTAAGAGAATGGTCTAGTTTCATTCTTCTGCACGTGGCTGTCCAATTTTCCCAGCACCATTTATTGAAGAGACTGTCTTTTTGCCAGTGGATAGTCTTTCCTGCTTTGTCGAATATTAGTTGACCATCAAGTTGAGGGTCCACTTCTGGATTCTCTATTCTGTTCCATTGATCTATGTGTCTGTTTTTGTGCCAGTACCACACTGTCTTGATGACCATAGCCTTGTAGTACAACCTGAAATCTGGCATTGTGATGCCCCCAGCCATGGTTTTCTTTTTTAATATTCCCCTGGCTATTTGGGGTCTTTTCTGATTCCACACAAATCTTAAGATGATTTGTTCCAACTCTCTGAAGAAAGTCCATGGTATTTTGGTAGAGATTGCATTAAACATGTAATTTGCCCTGGGTAACATTGACATTTCACAACATTAATTCTGCCAATCCATGAGCATGGAATATTTTTCCATGTCTTTGTGTCCTCCTCAATTTCATTCAGAAGTGTTCTGTAGTTTTTAGGGTATAGATCCTTTACCTCTTTGGTTAGGTTTATTCCTAGGTATCTTATGCTTTTGGGTGCAATTGTAGATGGGATTGATTCTTTAATTTCTCTTTCTTTAGTCTCATTGTTAGTGTATAGAAATGCCACTGACTTCTGGGCATTGATTTTGTATCCTGCCACACTACCGAATTGCTGTATGAGTTCTAGAAATCTTGGGGTGGAGTCTTTTGGGCTTTCTATGTACAGTATCATGTCATTTGCAAAGAGAGAGAGTTTGACTTCTTCTTTGCCAATTTTTGGAATTTATTTTTGTTGCCTGATTGCTGAGGCTAGGACTTCCAGTACTATGTTGAATAGCAGTGGTGAGAGTGGACATCCCTGTTGTGTTCCTGATCTTAGGGGAAAAGCTCCCAGTGTTTCCCCATTGAGAATGATATTTGCTGTGGGCTTTTCGTAGATGTCTTTTAAGATGTTGAGGAATGTTCCCTCTATCCCTACACTCTGAGGAGTTTTGATCAGGAATGGATGCTGTATTTTGTCAAATGCTTTCTCTGCATCTATTGAGAGGATCATAAGGTTCTTGTTTTTTCTCTTGCTGATATGATCAATCACATTGATCGCTTTATGAGTGTTGAACCAGCCTTGCATCCTGGGAATAAATCCCACTTGGTCATGGTGAGTCATCTTCTTAATGTATTGTTGGATCCTATTGGCTAGTATCTTGCTGAGAATTTTTGCATCCATGTTCATCAGGGATATTGGTCTGTAATTCTCCTTTTGGTGGGGTCTTTGTCTGGTTTTGGAATTAAGGTGATGCTGGCCTCATAGAACGAGTTCGGAAGTACTCCATCTCTTTCTATCTTTCCAAACAGCTTTAGTAGAATAGGTATGGCTTCTTCTTTAAATGTTTGATAGAATTCTCCTGGGAAGCCATCTGGCCCTGGACTTTTGTGCTGGGGAGGTTTTTGATGACTGCTTCAGTTTCCTCCCGGTTATCGGCCTGTTCAGGTTTTCTATTTCTTCCTATTTCAGTTTTGGTAGTTTGTGGTATCCGGAAATGCATCTATTTCGTCTAGATTGCCTCATTTATTGGCGTAAAACTGCTCGTAATAAGTTTTTAAGATTCTTTGTATTTTCTTGGTATTGGTGGTGATCTCTCTCATTCATGATTTTATTAATTTGAGTCTTTTCTCTCTTCTTTTTAATAAGGCTGGCTAATGGTTTTGAGAACCAACTCCTGCTTTTGTTAATCTGTTCCACAGTTCTGGTCTCTATTTCATTGAGTTCTGCTCGAATCTTTATTAACTCTCTTCTTCTGCTGGGTGTAGTTGGATCTATTTGCTGTTTTTTCTCCAGATCCTTTAGGTGCAAGGTTAGCTTTTGTATTTGAGTTCTTTCCAGTTTTTGGATGGATGCTTGTGTTGCGACGTATTTCTCCCTCAGGAGCTCAATAAATATTTTAATAAAAGAACTAAAGACCATTCAAAAGTTTCCCAAAATTTGGGGGAAAATCAAATGCCTTATCATGATCTTAAAGCATCTGCCTAGATTTCCAAACTGAACTGACACTCTATCTGCCTAACTTGCTTGGTTTCAGTTACTCTATCTTCAGTTCCTTGAACACGCCAATTCTTTTTCACCTTAGAACCTTTGTACCAGCTATTCCTTTTTCCAGGTAATTATTTTCTTGAGATATTTCATAGTGTACTCCCTATTTTTCTGATGTCAGCTCAAGGGTCATGTTTTTAATGGTTTCCCTTAACTGTTCCCTAATTGTTTTCCTAATGACCTTGATTCTCTGTGAAAACTGCAGGTAGCTTAGCAGTTTCCCCTAAATTCCTATGATCTTATCTACCCACCTACCAGGATCCGCACCCACTTAATCTGCTATATCACTTGTTAACATCCTAATGTTAAACATCTGTGTTTTTCTATATCATAAGATCATATTCTTCATTTCTTTGTGGTTTATTTTTTATTATCCATTGTTTCTCCTCTCTAAAAGAATGTAAATTCAATTATGTTAACACATGGTCTACTTGTTTAAAGATGAAGACCCTCACTGAGCACAGTTTCTGGCAAATCATGTGGCCCCAATAGATGTTAGCTTTTAGTTTATAAAAAGCCCAACAAAACAGAACATTTTGGGAAAGCAGCCATTGTGTGACCTCCTATGGTTTCACCTCCCAGGCTTGCCCAGCTAGAGCCTTGGGCCTGGAATACTTCTACTGAGAGATAAAAGCCCTCATTGCCTATGAAGGGCTTATTTCCATATGTGGGAATAACTTATCTTGTTTCAGACTCAATGCATATTCTTTTGTTCTGCTTAAGTGTGTGCATCATAGGACACATGGCCAACTCCAAAACTATCCAGACCCTGTGGAGAGAGAATAGGATCCTCCTTCTAGAGCACTAGAAGAGTGTTGTGCAGGCTAATTGCCCTACATCAGCTGTTGGGAGGATATGACTGACCATGGAATACTGTTGCTCATTACTGAAGCTAATTTTGCTCTATCTTTTCTCTATGTGAGTAAAGCACTGCTTCATCTAGTACTTGGTTGTGTTGTGTTTTCTTGGTGACTCTGATACCAAGATGCAATGGGCAAAAGTGTTTTAACGTCTGTTCCTGATGGTTGGCATAATGATGATCTTTGCTATTCTCCATGTAAATGGAGTTCTACCCTAGCACTGGTAACCAGTATATACTATGTTTGAAGAATGGAATAAAATACAAAGTGTGACTCATAAATTAATGACACTAGTTTGAAGGTAGTAAAGGATAAGTTTAAGGGTGCAGCTACATGGTCAGAATGTTTGGATTTCAGTTCCAGTTTTGCCATGTACTTATTGTAAAGTGACCGTGCATCCGAGTTTTCTGGGACAGTCTGATTATGTTTGCTGAACTCATTTTTCTACTTTCAATATTAAAAAAAAAAAAGATTTTATTTATTTGACAGAGAGAGAAGGAGAGAGAGAGCACAGGCAGGAGGATCCAGAGAGGGAGAAGCAGACTCCCTGCTGAACAGGGAGCCCAATGTGGAGCTCGATCTCAGGATCCCAGGATCATGACCTGAGCTGAAGGTAGACACTTCATCCACTGAGCCATCTAGGCACCCCTGTACTTTCACTCTTAAAGGTGTCCTGGGTTGGAAAGAAAATAGTATGTCCCTCCAATCCAAAGTAAGCTTTTCTTCTTGGGACAAACCTTTCTTGTTCCAGTTCTTTCACTTGGAAGTAAGAACAAAAGTGATACATAGCTCCTATAGATGTTGAGAAGATTAAATAACCATGTATATATATGTATATATATGTAAAGCATATTGTTTTTTTGTGTTTACTAAACACACATACAATATGAAAGTCATAGAGCTTGGACTAATCAATATATTATTCAAATATATATCACTGACATATTTTGCTGTAAAATTCCCTTCATCAGCCCATATTTATATTAAATATAAACTTTGTAGAAATATAGTAATTTAAACAACAAAGCATCATCTAACAAGACAAGTGCCTAATCATTCCTTTTATAAAAGGACAAAACACATTGTACATTTACACTGGACATTCAATAGTATACTTCCCAATGACTACCTACTTCCTTGTGGGTAGAGACACCAGGAAATAAACTATTAAAGCATTCTCCATAACATTATCAATCAGAAAGGGTATAGGTTTTTCTCTGAATATAGGGTATATGTCAGTAGTAAAAATTAGGTCAGATATACAAAAAGGCATTTAAATTCCCATTGTAGGAAATATATTTGTTGCATAACCTTAGTTTATTCTTTTTATTACTCAAAAAAATCCCTTCCTTATTAAAACTTGTTTTGTGACCTTTTTAATTCTTATAATTTAACTTTTAATTTTTATTTTCTAACAAAATTACAAGATTTCTTTTACTTAGTATATTTATTTAAATCACATAATTGGAATTATCATTCTACATCAAGAATATAGAAAAAAAAGAAAACGTTACTGTTCATTCAACAGCGAAGGTTATGAGCTAAAAATTCTGAACATCTAAAATAGAACACAATTAATTTTAATAAGCTAAAGTGCAACAGTAAGGCAAAAAGACAAGATATGTGATAAGCAGCTGTGGGACCTAAAGGTCATCACTAAACATGATTCTCATTTACCCTTTTACTTTTAGTGTCAGGATCTTGTTCTGGCAACATAAGCCCCTGAGACTTCTCAAGCCGTCCCTCTATATTGAGCTACCTTGCTAATTTAAAAGCCTTAGTGATTATGCTCTGTTATGATATTAATGGAAAGGTCAATGAATTCATGAAAATATCTTTTTTTTTTTTTTTTTTTTTGCTTTTATGACATTCTGAACCTTTTCTGCTTTTACAATTTTCAACAAGAAACTGATCATCTGGGTCATTTTGCATAATAAATGAACATAAGCAGTCATTGTTTGTGATAATATCACTTTCCCTGTCACATCCTGAATGCACAGAATGAGGATCTCTGGATTGTTTGATACATTTTCTTGTTTTTAATAAAAACAATAACTTTCATGGGAAAAGAAGAAAGTGTTTTTAATAAGACAAGCTACAATTTAGAAGCTGAAAAGGTTAAAAACTACCTTCAAAATCTTATATTAAGTCTTGACATAGTGACTGTTAATACCTTTCAGAATGCTTTTAAACAGTGTTTTACATTGAAATTGTCTGTGTGTGGTGTCGAGTAAAATAACAGAAACAAAGACCAGAGAGGCTTAAGGTAATAGAGTAAAGGAATGGAAATATTGCATAACATAAAAAGGAAAATAATATGAATACTATTTCTGGCATAGATCCAATTCTGTAAGCCATAATCATACTTATATTTTCCCATCTACTACACTCATATATTAAAAAGAAGGATTTTAATATTTTTCTCATTGTGTGACAAGAGACATATCTTTCACATTGAGCCAGGACAAACTTTCTTTTAGAGATGGATCATATAAAACAGTGGAACCCTGCTTCCCCATTTGTGCTAATACAATAAGAAAACAACATTTTGGAGAAGGTATTGATGTGGATATCTTGTGATTTTTGGTGTGGGTGCTAATTGTTGCTTTAAATGGAGTTTGTAAACAAAAGCAATTTTGAGGACTTGGCCTGCACTTGAATAATAGATGAGCTTTTCATTTCATTTTATGTATATACAAAGCCAAACTAAACTGTATTCTAGCAAGTTTTATTTATTTTTAGTTTTTTAAAGATTTTTATTTATTTATTCATGAGAGACACAGAGAGAGAGAAGGAGAGAGAGAGAGAGAGGCAGAGACACAGGCAGAGGGAGAAGCAGGCTCCATGCAGGGAGCCTGACGTGGGACTGGATCCTGGGTCTCCACGATCATGCCCTGGGCTGAAGGCAGTGCTAAACCACTAAGCCATCAGGGCTGCCCACTGGCAAGTTTTAATAGTATCTAAGGACAAATTCTGGCTAAATATTTTTGATGGCCCATGTTTAAAGAGTCCAAGATTTTTAGACACGTTACCATTTTAATCAGCAAAGGATCACTGTATAATTTACCATGTTTCATAATATGTTAATTCCACAGCCCTGGACACAGATAATCTGATTAGAGTTTATAGCCTGAATTTATACTGTTTGAGTGCTCAGAAATCACTACAGCAGTCTGGTGGTGATCAAGTGAAAAGGGCAGATCAGAATCAATTGAAAATTAAATCTGGAAGAACCCACAATCAGGCATCAGATCAGCCCCACATATTTAGTTCCAAAACCACGAATACAAGCTCAGTATGTACACCCCGCCCCCCACACCAGAATAAAGCACCATGAGTGAGACAAAAAGAGTACCTGGAGAAAATAAGGAAACACAGATCAGAAGCCTGCTCAAGATTCTAAGAAAGAAGCCACAAATAAACTTACATGAATAAAAAAGAAAATAGAAATAAAATGCTGTACAATTTAAAAAAAATGATAGGAAACTACTTTCAACTCTTTGATAATTAAAATCTATATAAAAAGCTAAATTTCTAGAACAAAATAATTGCAACTAAAACTGATCTAGATAGATATGTAAAATCTATCACTAGATTTTATGAAAGAAATTGAAAAGATAAGCTACAGTGGCCAAACAATATTTGTAAATCACATATCTAGTAAAGAATCAATAACTACAGTATATAAAGAAATTCTATAAGTAAAACAAAATAAATGTAAAACTAAATAAAAACGTAAAAACATAAATAAAAAACTGATAAAAATGATCAAAACCATGAAGACCTCAGAAAAGAAGAAACCTGAATTATTTATGGTTATAATTTCATAATTTACATATGGCAATGCATTTACATTTACACTGATGATCAAGGAAATGCAAATTGAATCCGCAGTGAGAAATTATTTACATATACAAGTCTAGAAAACATAAAGGCTGATAATATCAAGTTTTGGAGAAAAAAGAAGCAATGGAAACACCTATGAAGGGCTTCCTGCTGTACAATTTGGTGTAATCATTTTAAAAATAATTGGGTTGGCATGTACTTGCACATGTACCTTAAGAATAGGGATAAAATAATTGAAATATTCTAATATTCACAAGGAGAATGAAGAAATAAATTGCAAAACATTAACTTATCCTACAAAATATTATTCTACAAATACAGTTTAGAAGAGTGGTAAAATGAATCACTCTCAGTTATATGGAACATCAAGTCAATAGATACCATAATTATAAGGTTGAGGAATAAAGAAATTTTTTGAGAAAACATAGGACTTCATTGCATTTACATGTTTTCAAGTTAACAAAATGGCACAATATATTATTTGAGGATACAAACACATACAGCAAGTCTATGAAAAAAAGCAAAAGGATGCTGTATGAATGGTTTAAAAGGAAGATTTCCTGTGAGAAGGAAGAGAATAGAATGGGCTTGAACGGAGTTTAAAGAGAATAGCATTTGTCTTTTAAATGGAATCTTGGGTCAATACATGGGTGTTTCTTATATCTTTTTATTATACAACTGTAATGTTTTTTTGAAATACTATGTATCTGCAATGAAAACTATGCTGAAGTTATTAGTTGTAAAGCACATGATCTTTTAATGCAAGTCCACACATAGCCTAATGTTGTTAGACACACATGGGCAATGTGTCTCAATATATGTTACCTTGTAGAATTGTAAAATTAAAAAGGAATAGTTTGTAGATTTGATTCACTTGTGATGCCATGAATCCTTTTCATACCAGAATGTAATTTATTACATAATTTATTAATTAATTTTAAGTACCTACTGACACATTCATTTTAAAGAACATGAAATGTTTTGTTCAATTTTTATAGACCTTTCAATTTTTTATTTTTAAAATTAAAACAAATTTTTAATTCCAGTGTAATTAATGTACAGTGGACATTATGACCATTGTATGACCATTAAAAATAAGTTGAAAATTATCTCATAGATTCTAAAGTAAAGATATTTAAAAGTTTTTTAGGATTAGACACACATATCCATTAAACACATGTCAAAGGAATTCATAAGAAATTCTTTCCATGATTTACAATTTCAATTATTGTATATCTAAGCAAATGACAAAATTTAAATTACATATAACTATTACAACACAAAAGTGATTTTCCACAAAGAGATATTTATTTTTTAAATTAGATCTGATTCTCTTGCATAACTTCTAACTAAAAATGATACAGAAATGGGGCAAATATAATGGGAGGCAGGGTATATGGGAAATGTTTGATTTCTTTTAGGTCAACTTGAATTTCAAAGAGAGAATATCTTTAACTTCCGATCACATCAAAGTTATGTCTTAAGAGAAAAAATTTGCAGAGCAATACCATAATTGTGGTCTAAGTCAATAAAACTCTCAAAGTTGCCAACACGATATTCAAGATCTTTCTGAATTTATGATAAATACTAAATTTTATATCTGATACCCTCCCTGTTCATTTTATTTCACCTGCCACATTTTTAAACACAAAAATCAATATGAGTTACTATCTCCTACTTATGCAAAAATTTACAACAAATAAATAGAGAATATTAGTACTGGCAGTTTACCTAATGAGATGCTGCTTCAAATGTGCAAGCTCGGCAAATGACTTGTAAAGTGTCACTGGAAATTAAAAGTAACAACATTTTGTGAAAAGTTTCAGCGACCAATCTGAAAATGTCTTCACTCAATTTAAATTCCTAAACCTCTGCCTGTCTGACAAGATGATAGAAGTACGGAGGCCAAAAATAGGCACAGATTATGCTATAACATCTGATACTTTTCAGGAGAAAATTTGGGAGAACGACAAAGTGGAATACTGTTTATAATGTGATTTTGAGGCTGTTGTGTAAATTGCTAAGATTTATTTTTATGAAAACTTCCAATTCCTTAATTTATACCTTCCTAAACCTGCTCAGATAGTGAAACAAACACAGTAGGGTTAGGTTTGGATCTACAATAAAGTATATAGGACTATTATAAAAATAAAAGATAGATTAGTTAATGTTACTTCCTTTGGTTTTAGCTTCAAATCATAATTATTTATTCATCTTTTATTCTTTTGTACTGAAAGAGGGATTTTTCCTTAACCCCATCTTGACACTTACATTTTGAAATGATTTAAGGACTCTCAGAGATGAAAGATTACCTTTATAATCATAAAGAAAGACTGATTATCACTAACCTGATTAAAGAAAAAGGCTGCAAGCCTTTTGGGTAGTGAAACGAACACCTGTACTAGTTTAATGTAAATTGTCACAGTCTTACCCTTGCCTCCATTTTTATAAGTTTGTTTGCTTTGTTTTTAGAGCAAGTAAAGAAGCCAATTTTTAGGTAGATAGTTATTACAAAGGATTACAACTTACTTAGTAATCTTATCATCAGAAATCTGTGGATATTCTGCTGAGACTAAATGGAAACCGTTCGTATTCACTTAATGCATAAACTAAATTATAAAAGGTTTCCTAAAATGAATAGCAGAGAAAATGTGAGGTCACATATCTGAGCTTAGGATATAAACACCAATAAAATCAAGTTTTTTTTTTTTAACTATAAAATCAATTTTAGAAATCATAAACCACAAATCAGCATTTAACCAATTATATAAATTACTTAGTGATTCAAAAATTTGGAGGCCTAGGTCAAGAGTGATTATTTACATTAAATTTGTGTGTCATACTATTTTCACCTATCTCAGCTCCCATTTCATTAGATACAAAGCACACAAGGTATCTCTTTTTTAAAACTATTATTGTTTTGTATGTCATGGGTATAGAGATTTTAATGTTTACACTTTTAGAAAGTGTTTTACACTTTTCAGTTTTAATACATCATTTTATATTTCTTGTTAGAATTTTATTTCCCACAGAAATTTCATGTGTTCTTTCCAACAGAACACTTCCTGCTTTTTCGATCATTCGAGCACTGTTCCAGTAGATTTTGAGACTTTGCAGACCTTTAAAGGGCTATTAAAACTGGAGCCTTGAATAAATCTATTTACTAAAGATTTTATGACTTCTTCACAAATGTAATAAAGTGGTTGAAAATCTAATTTCAGAGTATTTTTCTTGGCTTTTTTAAAGTTCTTTTTGTATGATTAGTTATTAATGTGAATATTTTCCCTATAAATTTTGCAATATTTTTTAAAGTATGTAAACACATTCTTATAAAACTTTAAACAATATAGAAGTATATTACATGAATATTGAATGTTTTTCTTTTTTTTAAATTAAAAAAGTTTTTTTAACAAAATTATTTATTCATTCATGAGAGACAGAGAGAGAGAGAGGCAGAGGCATAAGCAGAGAGAGAAGCAGGCTCCATGCAGGGAGCCCAATGTGGGACTCGATCCCGGGACTCCAGGATCACTCCCTGGACCCAAGCCAGGCTCTCACCCGCTGAGCCACCTAGGCATCCCTTTAATTTTTTTTTTAAGATTTTATTTATTTAATCATGAGAGACACACAGAGAAAGGCAGAGACATAAGGCATAAGGCAGAGAGAGAAGCAGAGTCCTTGCAGGGAGCCCAGTGAATGTTTTTCTTATTTTTCCTTATGCCAATACTCACTATCAAGCCTTTCCTCAGAGATACTAAGATATTTAAGTTTAACATGTATTTTCTGGAACTTTTCACTACGCATATATTCTTTTCCCTAAAATTTTGGTTTAAGAAATTTAAGTAAGATCAATACACAGTTTGTTTTTTTCTCCCTAACATCTCACCATTTCTTCTTCCTTTCAATAACATTGGTAGCCTCATGTATCTGACTCCACAATTTTTCCATATTTATAAAAAATGCTATTATAATGCATCTTGTACTTTTTTGCTTTTTAAAAATATGAGTTCACATTACAAACAATACTTTGAAGCTTAAAGTTTCTCATTTCAAATGAATATTGCCTAAACCTTCAGATATCTCTTGAACTTCATTTAGAAGCCTACACAGTATTCCACTGTGAGTATACCACTCGTTATCTACTTATTATTCTAAGACAAGTATTCAAATTATTTTAAGGTTTCTTTCCTAAGGTAAAATTGTGGCTATATAGCTTTGATCACAGACCTATTTTATTCCTTGGTGATAAAATACCAAATGAGGGATTAATTTTACTTATACTTTAGTATACTTACACTACTTTAGTTTGAATGGATTTTGCCAAATTTTCAGTTGTTTTCATAGCTTTAGCAGATTTTTATGTAAACATAGTTATATATTTATGCTAATTCTGAGATAGTCTATTTTTTTTTATTATTTAACTCTTGCATCCAGAAATATGGGAAGTCTCTCCATCTGTTCGGTGGTTTGTTTTTGTTCTCTCCACATGTAGAGTAAGATTTTATATTTAATTTCAATAGAATATGTACCTTTTGTTAAATTTACATTTCAGTTTTTACCATCGTTAATAGACTTCATGTTTTTCTTTTCATTTATGACTGGATGCTATTATTCTAGAGAAAACACTATTTTTCTCTATCAAGTTGCCATTCTTAACCAATATAGGACTTTGTATTTTTATCCATTTGGTTAATTTTTCCTTGCCAGTCCACTAAGTGGGAAATATTTTATCATTTACATTTCTTTTATCAGCCTTAGGGACAACCATATCTTCATTTGTTAATTACAGAACCACTATCTGAGGAATCATCGTAAACTCCATATATAAGTTAATATCTACTTCTTCACCACTACTTGTTGCTAAAGATACATTTACTTCCTCATTTTATTTTTTAAAAATAAGGTACAAAATATGCTTGGCTCAGGTTTGGAATAGAGTCAGACTCCATTTTTGATGCTTGACTGCTGATAGACTAGGCTCCACTCCCTTTTGCCCCACATCAGAGAAGGCCTGTAAGAAAGTCCCAGTATGGTTTCCTCTGGCTCAAATTCTGGCTTACCCATTCACCCTGATCTAGTCCCAATCTCTAAACACAAATGAGGCCAGAGTAACCTGACCATGCCCCAGTCTTCCTGTCTTACCCCACATGGAACCTGAACTCTTCTTACCAAATCATTTTGCAGTTTACTATAGGAATAATAAAATTCACTTCTCATCCATTGGTACATGTATGTCATTTATTCCAACTTCCATAATTCCCTGGGGGAGAGGGCAGCTCCCCAGCCTCCAGCAGGGATGATGAAAGTCCAAATTAAATCATGCTTGTTTTAGTCTGATTGGGCTGTTATAACAAAACTCCATAGACCGGGTGGATTATAAAAAACAGAAATTAATCTCCCACAGTTCTGGAGGCTGGAAGTCCAAGATCAGAGTGCCAGTTTGGTTGGGTGAAGATCCTCTTCCAGGTTGCAGACTTCTTGTATCCTCACATGGTAGAAGGGACATGTGAGGCTCTATTATGAAAGCATTAATCCCATTCATGAAAGCTCTTCCCCCATGACTTAATCCCCTTCCAAAGGCCCTCCTAATACCACATTAGGATTTGAAGTATGGATTTTGGAGGGACACAGACATTCAGATCATGGCACTGTTCTAATAGTCTTTATTACTATTCCCCAGACAAACCATTGCTTTTCTTTGGGATTCTATACACAATGTAGGATGATGGACTCAGACATAAAAACTTAGGACCTAAGAATATCCAGACATGCTAATGAATAGTAGTTTAAATTTTTTATGCTATACTTGGAAGTAGTTTTGCCATTTTTTATTCATAGTTCAGTTTTTAAAGTCCTCAAGCATTCATCAAATGACAATTTTTTAGCTGTATTCTTATTATAATAATGATAGAGTATACTTTAAGATTTTACCACTAAATTTATATATTTTAGCTCATTTAGACTCCTAAGAAACGCAACAGTAGGATTACTAGTAGTATGATTTTACAGATTAATAAATTAGGAACCAAACAGGCCAGTTATTAAGGACATACCTGGAATCTCAGGACAGATTGTCTAAAACCCATTCTTAAAGCACAACTAGATAAAAATGTATCGGAATCCCACACTTGACATTAAAATGTACTGTCTTCTCACATACTTCAGATAGTCTTATAAATATTATCCAACAGGATGATAACTGGTGTAATATACATAGGAAAATTATAAGGTGGAAGTATCAAGAGCTAGTATGTACTTCTTGGAGATAAAACCAAAGAAAGACAAATAAAACAAGTGAAAAAGCAAAAAGGGAACATTTTATGAAAATTCAATTGTTCCTATATCCTCATAAGATTTTACTATCTTTTAAAAGTGTAGTCCAGATGCTTCATTCATTTTGAGCCATTGAAATATTAAACCACATTACAATAAATGCATCATGGCCAGATTTGAGTAATTAAAATTAGAAAAGGAATGCTTTGTCTTCTCTTTCTAGGTACCCATGATTACATTTCCTGGATTTGCAGAAGAGATATTTGTAGTTGTCAAAAATTTAACTAAAATTTGAATAATCCCCTATTTTTCAGAGGTAAAAAAATTAAATAGTTCTACATTATTGGGCCCCCAGTAACTTATGTAAGACTAATTCTGCAGTTAATGCCCTTTCCTGTCTATAAATAGTGCCAATATTTGATAGTTTCATTAATCAAGGGCAAAATCTTGACCACAATTTTAGAAATGTCAAGTTGCAAGTGGCATGCAGTTTTGGTGATGAATGGAATAATTTCTCCATGAGTACAAATTGAAATGAAAGCTGATAGAATATTAAAGCATTAGGTTTTAAATATATTTGAGAGATCAGTTTATAGCTAATAAAGTTAAAATTAGAATAATTTAAGTGGTGTATGTTTAATCACACAGATGATGATTGTCATAGTAAGGATTACAACACAAGTTTCTATACCAGGTATTAAAGCATCTCTCTAATATTGATGGAGCATAGGCTAAGTATCAGGGTTTTAAGCTCAGAAACGGCAGTATGAAGTGATGAGAGAACGTATCTCCCTTTGCACTATACAATGTTTCTGGAAGATATGGATAATTGACTGTATGTAAGTCCTCAGTTAAATGGTTTATCCTATGAAGATAAAGTAACAGAATGACCAATTTGAAAAAGAAGTCAGATACTCTGTGATCCACAGACCTGGATTCTGTCTTTATTTTTTTGTAAAAAGATCTTGATCCTCTGCTGATTTTAGCTGATGATCTCATGGTACCACTTGAAAGATTATAACTAAGGAGAAGCTAAGTTAGTGCAGTTAAAAAAAGGCAAAATAAATAGATAACATTCAACATTTTTTAATCACCTCAAATTCTGGGCATTTTTTTTCTCTCTCAACTATTGCCCAACTAAACTGGACAAAGTCTCAGTAGATCAGTGTCTGAGTTATTTCCAAGGGTGGTAGGCAACCATGTCTTGCTTCTCCTACCCTGAAAAATTTTGAATTTTAGTCAACCTCATCACTGCGTATAATTGTATGTATGTAATTTTCTTTTTTAAAAGCATATGCTTTAAAATTAATTATTTATTTATTTTTAAAGTAACCTCTATGCCCAACATGGGGCTTGAACTCAGGACCCTGAGATCAAGAGTCACATTCTCTAATGATTGAGCCAGCCAGGTGCCCCTGTGTAATTTTTGCTATAAATATTCATTAATTAGAAAAATGCTTAAGAATCAGGAAAAATCAAAAGGGGTTAACAGTTTATTGTTAATTGTAGAGAGATTTGCAAAAATATGACCTCCAGAAAAATTCCCTCTATTTGCATTTGGATACATTTAATATAAACACTAAGTAGTCGACAGTGTTTAATTTATTCTGATTATAAGGCAGATTTGACTTAAATGTATCTTTATATGAGAGGGTAATGAGGTATAATGAGAAAAAATACATAAGGATTCAGGACAATGAGTATTAAACTTTGCTTGCATCTAATTAAATAAATGGGGGCCAGCCATTATCACCTCTCTATTACTATATTCTCTCTCCTGTAAAAACAGAATTATTTAGACACATAATCTTTCAAGCCCTTTCTTTCAATATTTTGTCAGAGAATAGTACTTGTCCTCTTTTTTTAGGACATTCATTTATCATGTATATATAATTCTAAATTATGCAACTACAAATCTTTCTGAATTAAAATGCAGATTGATTTTGCATGGCTACCAATGAGAGGAGCAGAAGTTCTATCCTTCTCATTGTAGCAGAACAGGCAGGTAAAATTATAAATTCACAGCCATTTGTTGTTTAACTGTAAGTTGGACTTAACTTTCTTAACATAACTGAGTTGCCAATAAACTAGCACAAGGGTGACTTACTGGGCTCCAGAGCTCAAAATGTTTCCATAGGCTGTCCATCTGTTACTTAATTTTAATGATGTCTACGTATTCAAATAGATAATAATAAACTCTCCTAGTGAAAGTGAAAGTAGGTCTTGTGCTTTTGGTTTTCCTAAAGTTAAGTTTAAAGTTAGTAGAGTATGAGCTGTATAAAAAAACCATGTTGATACCTTTTGTCCTCATTCATGGTCATATAACAACTTCCATGCAAGTAAATCAGTAGATTAAAAACAGCAGTACAAATTTATTTTAGAATCTGAAACTCAAGTAGTGATTTCAGGACAAATAATTTTTTAAAGTTATTTTAAATTTGGGGCAGAAAATTAATGTTTCCTCTCTACAACTGAGAGGTCATGCATTTATAAAGCTATTCTACACCATATATTTGAAACACTAAAATAGTATAAACTGAAATGTCAATTATTTTCAGTGTTTAAAGAAAAGAAATAACTGTGATCCAATTTTTCTCATGAAGAACTTTATGACTAGCTTGTTAGTTTACATTTTAGATAGATTTTCCCCCAGTTTTATAGAAATAAATGACATATACCATTGTATAAGTTTAAGGTATACAGCATGATGGTTTGAGTTACAAATATTATAAAATGATTAACACAATAGGTTCAGCTAACACCCATGGATACATTTATTAAACGTCAACTGACAGCAAGGCAAATCAGTGGTTAGTTGCTTGGGATGTATAAAATAGGAAGTAATTGTGGTAAGTATGGTAGCTAACTGAGCTCTCTACACAGGGCGCTTTACATAAACTGTGAAATCAAAATTGTAACTTTGCACATAGTATATAACAGATTTATGTATAACTTCCCATAAAGTATACATACAACATAATATGTGTACACTGCTACTATATATAGTATACATGCATTCAGTGAGGAGAGAGAGTAGGGAAGCACCCTTTACTGGCACAGAACTCATCAACACTAAGCAAATGTTGGAAGTTAGTCAGAGAATAGAGAATATGAAGAAGCAGCAAATCCTTAGCAATTATGCTTATGTCAGTTCATGGATTAGGATCAGCAAAATTCATTCTAACAATTTTCATATAAAAGTTAAATAGGTAACAGTGTCTTTTATATATTAAATAACTATAATGTAGTTTTAAAGTTAAATAGGTAACACTGTCTTTTATATATTAAATAACTATAATGTATTTTTAAAGTTAAAATCAGTAATGAATTGGCTCAAATAGTAATCTTAATCTTTAGGAGACTGAGAGAGACCATTAAAATTTTACCCATGTTCTCTTTTAGCCAACTTATACAACTTCTCGATATGTTTGTGATTATCTTTTCTAGAGTAGAAAGACTAAAATTTGTGTGACAAGAAAATGAAATTTGAATACCCATTACATTGCTTAAAAACCATTAGCATATGTATATAGGTCTAACACATACACACCTATGATTTTAAACTTACTGAAGAAATTGAGTTCAACTTTAATAAATGACTTGAATAAAATAGGTATTTACCTAACTGATAAGATTAGATATCTGGACAATGAGATATATAGCAGAAGGAATAAGAAATTTTGACAGAAACAGAAATTTAGAGACAAAGGCCAGATTTCTCATCATGTCATTGTCAAAATAAAGGAAACTGGATACTAAGCTTTAGATAGTGCATGCTTTGGAAAGTGATATGGAATTTTGAGAAAGACATCATAAAGTTAACAGCACTAAAGAGATAATGTATATGAAAATACAAAGCCTATATATAGTTAGACACAACTCTAAATAACAATATTAGAGAAAGCAACCTTAGGAAGCTGAATCAAACAAGGAGCAAGTAAACACTGAATGAACTAAATTACTGCCTTTATCTGTTTCAGCTCCAACATGTCAAGAGATTAGAGTGTGTCACTCCTATACTTATAGCAACAATAAAAAAGCTGGACAAACTGAAGAAAACAATGACTTATTTCAGACCCACCAGAAATCTGAGGTGTGACAGGGCAAATGTCTATTCTGAAATCTGGAGAGACAGGTGTATCCAGAGGGACACAGTCAATATATGCTTAGCTGGAGCAGAAGCCCCTAGAGATAACAACTGGTAAGAGCACATAAAAGGTAATTTTGATGAGGCTAGAGGCTGAGTTTATACTAAAACTGAGAAACTCATTGGCAGCTGCAATCTTAGTGGGGGCCCCAAACTTCCATGGGTTCCTCTTGGAATCTCATCAGATTTTAATGGAGAAAAATCAAGAAAGATCTCCTTATTGTTCTGGCAGGAGAAGAGGAAGAGTAATCATGGTGAAATAGATTCAGAGCTTTCCCTATAAAAATACGTACTCTCCAGGGAAAAGATTTTGCAAGTGCCTTATTCTAGCTGGGTGAAGTGTGTTTCTTTTAATCAGATGGCTCTATCCTAGCTCTGTCATATAAATGGTGGGGGGCACAGTAGGGGACTCAGCTGAGGTCATGGCTTCAAGGTAATAGGAAGGCTACAGCTAGGGAAAGAGTGAGAGTTTGGGGCAGGATCCAGGGGCTAAAGTGCTGCAGAAATAGTTGTAAAGATTTCATCCCAGGGGAAAAAAATAAGTGAGCTTAAAAAAAGACCAAAAGAAACTTCTCAATCTGAAATGCACAGAGAAAAATATATTGAAAACTGGGGGTGGTGGGGCAGGATACTGCAACATACAAGAACTATTGGACAAAACCAAAAAGTGTAACATGGTGACACAGATAATTGGGATTCCAGAAGGAGAAGAAAGAGAAAATAGAACAGGAGATAATTTAAGTAACAGTGTTTGAGTATTTTCCAAAATAAATGATAAATATAGAACCAGAGATACAGGAAGCTCTAGGAACATAATGCAGAGAAAATATTTACATATGACCCCCCCCCAAACAAAACAACAACAAAACAAAAAACCTAGCTATTTTATATTTAAATTGCAGAAAAGCAAAGATGAAGAAGAAATTCTTAAGGCTCAAGAGCTGAAAATACCTATAGAGGAACAAGAATGAGATCATAGTGAAAATTTTGTTAGAAACCATGTAAGCAAGAAGAGCAGAGTGGGACAACTGGATATCCATATGCAAAAAAAAAAAAAAAAATGAACCCAGACACAGACCTTACACCCTTCATAAAAATGATTTCAAAATGTATCAAAGACCCAAATATAAAATGCAAAACCAAAACTCTTAGAAGATAACACAAGCAAATATTTAGATGGCTTTGAGAATTCTGATACTTTTTTAATACAACATCAAAGGCACAATCCATGAAAGAAATAATGGATAAACTGGACCTCCCTAAAATTAAAAACTCCTGCTCTGCAAAAAGACAATGTCAAGAGAAAAAGAAGAGAAGCCATAAACTGGGAGAAAATATCCGATAAAGAAATTTTACCTAAAATATACAAAGAAATCTTAAAACTGAACAATAAGGAAACAACCGATCTCATTTAAAAATGGGCTTACACCATAACACTCACCAAGGGAAATATATAGATGGCAAACAAATGTATGAAAAGATGCTCCACATTATGTGTCATCAGGGAAATGAAAATTCAAACAATAATGAAATACCACTACATACCTGCTAGAATGGTCAAAATAATTTTAGAAATTGATTAACTCGTGTCACTTGGGGGTACAGGTTAACAGTTCCACAACTACTACACAAGTGTACTAGACTTGAAAAAAATAACTAAAGATGGTGGTAGCAGATTCATCACTATTGGAGAGGAGATAAGCAAAGGGAGCATGCCAGAACGCTCCATGAGGTATTTGGTTTAACTTGTACTGCCTAAGAACTTATGTTTAGCTTAACATAGATATCAATTTTTATTGCTTAGAGAATATTTACAAATATGTCTATATGCACTGGTTAGTATGCACATATATTTTGTGGCTGTCAGCTAAGAGGACCTAGAGGCACAACACCTCAGAAGTAGTACCAAGCACACTTAGAACCAGATAGTCTTTTTAACACCGTTCTCCAATAACAGGAACTAGGGCTCCTTGGAGAAATGGCTGATTCTAGGTCTGGGGCAGGAAACAAGGTGAGCCTGGGCCATCTTGTTGCACCAGAAAGTAGGGAAGTGCTAAATGCATGCACACACACACGCGCGCATGCGCAGGCACACACACAGAAACACACCTAATGAGTGGGTTTGTCAAAGGGACACAGAAATCAACTAAAAGAACTCAGAATGGACAAAGCTGGAACAATTTGAGCAATTTGATTATAAGTCAAAGCATGAAATAAATATCCATAGGACCATACTAATTGTAATTAAATGACTGAGTAAATAAATAAACCAATGTGGAAGAACAGCAGGTACTACACCCTAAGGAGGTAGAAAGTAATACCCACCACTGCACTGTGGCTTGTGCATAGTGACTTCCTTTCAAAGATCACAATCTGGAAAACACACAAAAAAGTAACTTTATAGTGGAGAAAACCTGACAAACACTGTCTTAACAAAGTGATTAAGGTCGACATTGACAGCGATAAGTCATGCTGATAGTATGTGCCCTTGATATGCTGTGATGAAAATGGAACTTTACAAAAATACATAACCCAATTCTAAACATGAGAAACACATAAGAACAATCCAAATTGAGGGACATTCTAGGAAATACCTGATCCATATTCCTTTAAATGCTCAAAGTTATCAAAAGCAAGGCAAATCTGAGAACTGTCAGAGCCAAGAGTAGCTTAAGGATACAGATAATGTCCTTGATCCAATCTTAGGCTTTTCTGAGCCCTGGATGTCTGTCCATGTTAGAGTCTGCATTGCCAAGTTATAACAAGGATTTTGTAGGAATGCCTGGGTGGCTCAGTTGGTTAAGCACCTGACTCTTGATCTTAGTTCAGGTCTTGCAGTGGATTCAAGTCCTGTGTTGGGCTCCATGTTGGGCATGGAGCCTACTTAGAAAAAAAAAAAAAAAAAGAATATTAAGTCAGTTAGAGGTAATCCCCCACCTTCAATATCTGATCTCCCTAAATATCTGATCTAATTCTTCATCCTCCAGGAATCATCTATTTAATCATCCTGACCTACCTACCCTTTGGAACCTGATGCCTTTTATCATCAGATTTCTCCATCCAGTCCCTGGCTGACTGCTTGGAGGACCTGAATTATCTATGTGGTTGCTGATGGGCCAAAAGATGAGGTATATTCCAAATATTACACACCAGTTCCATGTGAGCTTGCCACTGCTAAAGTGGTGGGTGGATATGTGAAGTCACAGATGAAGCAAGCAGTCCCTGAGTTTTTGAGACTTTGTCAGGGCCAGTGTCACCTATGTGGACCAAGCCCCTCCCCAGCCATGCCTCCAAGCTTATTAGAACATGTACCCACAGAATTCTGACCCCATCCTTGACAACGATGGGGACTTTGATCTGGAGGACACAATGGATGTACCACAGAGTGTGGAGGAGCTCTTAAGCTGACCTATAGACAGTCAGTGGATCCCCCACACATAGTCATGGCCCCTTTGGTACTCCCAATCTCCACCTTAATCTTCTTTATCCCCACCAGAGGAGTTACTCTTGTGGATATTTTAACTCCAAAAAAAAAAAAAAAAAAAAGCCTATTAACCAGAAATCTCCCTTACCCCTGATGTTTCCTCTTAGAAATTTTCCATTCACTGACTTCTACCCTGCTCCTTGACTACAAATCCCCAATTGCCAAGCCATATTAAACCTAGTTCTGTATGGAGGACTCTTTTCCTATGACAATGGTTCCTGAATAAAATCTATTTTATTGTTTTAACTATTGCCAGGCTCTGGTTTTTCTTTGATAATGATCAAGTGTAATGTGGTAACATGAATAGGAACCTAGAACAGAAAAAGGACATTAGGTAAAAACTGAGGAAATATGATAAAGTATGGGCTTTGATCAATAGCAATTTATCAGCACTGGTTCATTACTTGTGATAAATATACTACACCAATATAAGCTACTATGTTTACTAATGTATATAGGAACTCTATATTATCCATGAAATTTTTCTGCAAATCTAAAACTATTCTAAAATTAAGTTTATTGAGAAAAAACAATGAATCTACCAAAAAAGTAAATAAAAAATACTGAATGAATTTTAATGCTATGTAGATTTGGCTTCTAGCTCTTAATTCAAGCCTCAGTTTCTCCAGCCATAAATGTGTGTCATAATACATACATTTGTCACAAGGATTTACTATCATAACTTTTTGAGTATCTGCATATCAGATTATC
Organism: Canis lupus familiaris; assembly: GCF_011100685.1. NCBI lineage: Eukaryota > Metazoa > Chordata > Mammalia > Carnivora > Canidae > Canis > Canis lupus. Next base: position 22,583,149 of record NC_049243.1, read on the forward strand.
AATGAATATTAATTATCATTGCCATTTTTATTGTCTTGATTAAAAATGATTACAATTAGTGAAATCTAAACTCCTCATAAAAATTGATACATGAATTGCTAATATAACTTTTCTTTTATCTTCCTAACAATTAAGTTGACTGATTTGATAGTATGTTCATTTTGGTAAGTCTACCCTGAAAAAATAGGTTTGTCCGTAAATTATTTATGAAAGATACAACATAACTATAACTCTATGTTTTACTTTTCTGAATATCCTTGAGGAGTTAGAATCATAAACTATTTTTCTTATGAAGTAAAGCTTTATGGAAAACAACCGGGAGAAAATATCCTAGAATGAGGAATAGAAAGGACTAATGCCGAGGCAGATGAGAGGCCAACAAAAAGAAAAATCACCAATTTCACATTTTTAAAATATAGTAGTAAATGGAAGTTATTAGTTAGAATGAAGCAAAGCAATGGCAGCTATAATATTTTATTCCTTTAATACTTTATTGATTGTAAGCTTTCAGAAATGTGCAAGAGATTTTAGATGCATTGAACTACAATTTGAGTTGAAAATAAAAGCTTTTATATATGAAAAACTCTGTTTCAAAATTATGTTCAATATTTGATTAATTAGCATTCTGGTGTCTCTTAACCCCATCTAAATGTCCTTCCTACTATATTCCCTATTTCACTGAAAGAGCCTCCCATCCACTAAAGTGCCCAAGTTGGAACACTTGTCCTCAACACTTGGCCATTCCATTTCTTTTTCCACCATATCTAATCTGACAGCAAGTGTTCTGTTTTCCCTTCTATATATCTTCTAAATCTTCACTATGCCAGATGGTAGCCAATATCTACTTATGGTTATTGAGCAACTAAAATGTGATCAAGGTAAACTGAAGAACTGAATTTTAAATGTTATGTGATTTTTCTCAATTTAAATTTCAATGTTTAAATGAAATTCATGGTTCTGGTCACTCAATTTCAACCTACACCATTGACAATTATCTGATACCAGCCTGGTGTCCTACAATTCAATGCAATTCTGATACTATCTCCCTGGAGATAACATCAGATCCCACAGGTTAAGTATCAGTTCCACAAGGCCACTCCCCACCTCACACACAGTTACTCTTTGGAGGCCAGTTACAAGTCCAGGTTGTCATCTATGCTTCCGATCTACTGGGAGATGGAGATTCCATGACCTCCTCCTGGGTTCAATTAATTTGCGAGAGCAGTCAACGGAACTAAGAAAATCATTTTCATACTAGATTGTAAGTTTAATATAAAGAGATATAACTCAGGAACAGCCAGACGAAGAGATGCATGGAGTAAGCTGTGGGGAAATGGCATGGAGCTTTCATGTTCTCCAAACCTGCCACATTCACAAATCTCCATGTATTCAGCAACCTGGGAACCTTCAAAATCCTGTCCTTTTGAGTTATGAAGGAAACTTCATTACACAGGCATCATTTATTAAGTCTTTGGCCATTGGCAATCAATGCAACCTGCTGCCCACTCACCTCTCTGGAAATCAGGGTGGTGGCACTGAAAATTCAACCCTCTAATCACAAGATTAGTTCTCCTGGCAACCAGCCCCATCCTTTGATTCGTCCAAAGTCATCTTATTAACATAACAAGAGGCAACTTTATGGCTCTTACCCCTTGGGAAATTTCAAGAGTTTTAGGAGTTCAGGGCCAAAAATGGGAATGAAGACCAAATACATATTTCTTTTTATAAATCACAGTATTACAATATTGGAAAACTTTTAATTGCATTTTGAAGAAGTAGGTTATGTGAACAGCCTTTTCAAGTGTCTCATGAAATCTAAGTACTGATAAATATTTCTGATAAAAATTAGTGTCTGAATTGGTATGTGAGTTTGGAATACTCAGTAACAAAAATATATGTAAAATATCTCCTTAGAAATTGTTTTATATTGATTACTTGTGAAATGATTATATTTTAGGTTAAATACATTACTATTATTAAAAGTAATTTCACCTGTTTTTCCTTTTTTAATGTAGCTACAAGAAAATGTAAAATTGCCTAAATAACTTGAATCATATTTCTAGTGAATTGTGCTATTCAAAATTACTCAATTGTATCCACTACTTCTTTTAATTCCTTGATCCAAATGAGAAGGAGAGGAATACACTACCAAAGTGCTGTTTTGGCATGTGGATTGTCCTGAGTTGAAGGCAATTAAGACCTGGCAGGAAAAGCTTTTTAACCTTCCCCTTAACAGCCTAAAAGAATTTAGATAGGGGGCCTGTACCAGATAGAGAGCTATTGTCAGAGATAAATTTCTATAAAAGAAGGATTTATCTGCATGTCATAGCAAGCATTTATTTACCAAACATTTACTCTTTTCATCTTCCTATGAATTGACTTCCCCCTCTTTGAACCCCTAGACCTTGACTCTTTCTCCTTAGCTCAGGATGGTATACATAGAAGCTTCATTTGCTTGACGCCTTGAAGTCTCATAATATTTTTTATGGGGCTCCTATACATATGAAATTAAATTTGTTTTCTCCTGTTAATATGTTTTATGTCAATTTAATTATTAGATGAGCCAAAGAACCTGAGAGGAAGAAGGGAAGTTTTCCCTCCCTAAATAGGACATCATTATCTTAACCTTGAATTTTTACTCTAGCTTCTTAGTTTTTCTTTGTCTTTAATGTTAACCCCCCAACCCCACATCAATGTCTTCTCCCTCTCCTCTCTGCACTTCCTCCTTCATAGAGTTGAGAAAATCAAATTCTTTATCTCATAGCAGACACAAGTTTCCAATGTTGATTTATTTTATATAGTGATCTTTCTAACTAGGAGATCATATTACACTATTGATTAAAAAATTCATCTCAGAACTTCATAGCTAATGTCACTCATAATCTTTCCCCTGTTCACCACAGCTGTCTCATTTCTAACACCAGCCTCTAATCCTCATTCTGTACTCCAACCAAATTGATTTTCTTGGTTTTATCAAATGTTCTATGCTTTTAAAAAAAGATTTATGTATTTATTATTTGAGAGAGAGACTGAGATCACAGTCGGGAGGGGCAGAGGGAGAGAGTATCTCAAACTGACTCCCTGCTGAGCTCAGAGCCTGACTTGAGTCTCAATCCTATGACCCTGAGATCATGACCTGAGCCAAAATCAAGAGTTAGATGCCTAGCTAACTGAGCCACTTAGGTATCCCTGTGCTTTCTTTTGCATCTGGATATTTTTATGTGCTATTATTCCTTTTATATTGTTCATATTTTTACTACAATGCCAAAGCAGTGACTGGCATAAAACACTCAAAAGAAAGTGAGTAAATGAATGAATGACTACTGTACTAGAAAGAAACTATTCTAGGAGTTCAGTTAACATATACATGTATTTTTTGGAGTAGAATATGGGTCATCTTTAAACCATTACTGTTTACAAAGATCAATAACTATATTAAATATCTTTAATATTGCAAGTTGTGATTGTAACGAGTCTCACAGAAATCAAACTGCTGATCTTTTCCCTTCTAAAATGTTTACTTTTAAACTTTCAATTGTTACTTTGTAAAATATTCACAGCATAACATGGAAAATATTCAAAATATTTTAGCAGTTTGCTTTAGAATCTAGGAGTGAAACAAAAATTAACTTCAAAGCAAATTAGCAGTTTTTCTCATCTATTCTCATCAAAGAAAGTGCGAGAGGATTTTAGGCCCTCTGAGAGTATATATTATAGTTCATTATGCAGAGAAAAAAGGTAAAAATGAATCCAGGAACAATTAATATGTAAAGTTAGTACTCCACAATACAGTATTACCACTACTATGTAGAAGTCTTTGTGAAAAGTAAAGGCATATTAAAATTAATATGTGCTATACATATATATTATTAGTAGAATTTTATTATTATATCATTGACACAATTCAAGTTTCTATGATCTGTTTCCAGGAACATAAGTAGAGATGTTCTTTCCTACTTTTCTAGGTTCCTCAGGGTCTTAAAGGTAATAAAAAAATAAGTGGTAGCATTAGAGTAAAGGGGTTAATTATGTTGCAAGTGAAAATACCAGGATTAAAAGTCATAAATAGTAGAAGCTGCTAAGATCAAGATAGTCTCAAGAGTATCTTTCCTCAAAGGGTTGGTACTCCAGTTCTTCAACAGTTTAGAATAATATGATTATAAAATAACAAAATTGAAAATAATTTTTTAGGTCATCCAGCACAATCTCTAACCTACTGCAATAGCCTCTCTACAATAATAGAAAACAATTGTGTCCGCTTTTGGATTTTTCTACTGATGTGACACTTCCTCTAGAAAAATTAAACAATTCTGTTTAGGGCCCTTCTAAAGGTCAGAAATTAGGCCCTGGTCTTGCCTTTTGAAAGTAAACAGAATAAATCTAATCTCTCTTACACATGATAGGGTTTTTTAAAATTAAATTTTGAGAATGCTTATACTACTCCACCCACAAAATCTATTTTCAGTATAAAGTTCCCTAATTCTTTCTAGGATATTTCAAAATACATGGTTTTTCACAGTCGTCATATATGTTGGCATTCATTTTCTGTACACACTTCAGTTTACCATCATTATGAAATGTGGCATCCAAGTGTCTATATGTCCTGGGTAGTAGCAGACATTTATATCTTTTGGTGTGGGTTATACGTTTGGCATAAATCTGTTAAAATAGCATTCATTTATAATTAAGTACAACTAATATTTAACAGATACCTGTTTTGCACAAAATACTGTGCTATATTTCCAAGAGTATGTAAAAAGCCAAAAAGACTAATATATCTACTTTAGGCTTTAGTTATTCATCACCTGACAGTAATGTACAACATGCTGAATTTTTGTACCAGAACTATAATTCAAACTTTATAGTTCAAAACCATACTTCTTATTTCATACAAAAATTCACGTCATTAGTTCAGAATATATCTAGTGTGGTGACATACAAGTAAAACTTGAATCTTCCTTATCATATTAGCAAGTATTTGCTAGCTTTATGTCATTAACATGTTGCCAAGGTATACAATGCATATTAATTTCAGCTATGTGCTGGTTTGTTTGAAGCTATAATGAACATTACATTTTTTATAAAGATAAAAAAATAAATAAAAAATTCAGTGGCATATTTTTTAAGAATAAGCTATGCTGATGTTGAATTAATACTCTTGAGATGTGGAGTGCATTCACTATCTTGATGGAATTTATATATATATACATATATAATATTTTTATCATTGACAAGATTTAAGTTTCAATGGTTTGATGTTGTGAACTAAGTTAGCATTTCTTCTCCCTTTTCTAAGTTATTCAGGATCTGAAAAGTAATAAAAGCTGGGGCACCTGAGTGCCTTAGTAAGTTGAGTGTCTGACTCTTGATTTCAGCTCAAGTCATGATCTCAGGGTCATGAGATAGCACCCAGGTTGGGCTCCATGCTCAATAGGGAGTCTTTTTGTGATCCCCTCTCTCCCTCTCATTCTGCCTCTTCCCCCTGTGCTGTCCCTCCCAAATAAATATTTTTTAAAAAGTAATAAAAGCCAAGAATTAGCATTAAAATAAAGGGGTTAATTATTATTAATCAATTTGTATGCATTTGTGTATATGTACAGCAGTTCTCCCCAGACTATCAGTCTAATAACAACCACAACAACCACGGTGGCTTATTGGGACTGCTATTCCAAATGAAAATCTTCTCACTCCCAGTAATAACTATTTTTAAATGTTAATGATCCTTCTATTTAAGAATACAGTTTAGAATTTTGCAAGTCTTTCAACAAACTTATATTCTATCTATGGTTCCTCAAATATGTTTAAAATCTATTGTATTTACCTAAAATTATCAAAATTTAATAAATGAATCCTCTGCTATGTGTAAGACATTATACCAGATATATGCTTTCAGTATTTTCACATGCAATATATTTCATTCTGGAAACTTTAAGTAATTTAATTAGGCTGGATGCTTGTTCATCTCTCTTTATGTACCATGGATTTCAAACTGCACTTAGGATAGTTACTTTTCATGTTTTCTGATTATTCTTTATATTTTCTAATCTCAATGTACTTTAATCTCTTTGAAGGAAGGAAGTGGCATATGGTAGGTGCTCAGCAATTATAACTTATTTAATTATTGACACTGAAATAATTTTACTTTCTCCATGTGTAGGTGCCACTGTTTTCTTTTTTTTTTTTTTTTTGTCCTCTTGCTTCTCATTATTTCTCTCTAGTACTGTCTATTTTGTTCTTTTTTCTTTGCTGTATATGAAACAAGAACCGTAGAATATGAAAAGCTAATGGTAAAGGTTTAGATTAAAGCTAAATTAAATTTATTTCTATTTTAAAATTTTAAGTATGTTTTTAATGACATAGTTATTTCTGTATGGATATTTATGAGCATAGAATTGTTTATCAATTTTACTGGCCACTTTTATGTGTACTTTTCTAAGATTTAATTTGTCAAAAAAATTTTTTTTTGCCTTCATATAATTTATTGGTGAACTGGTATGGGCTATTCATTTCACTTGATAAATAATTATTCTCTACTATATACTAAGGACGATTCAAGGTTCTAGAGATAAGTAATAAACAAAATTCCTGCTTCATGGGACTTACGTTCAAACTGGAGAATAAATCGACCTTTTACCCTTCAACATTATATGTATGTTAGAGGGAATAAGTAACTGGAAAAAAAAAAAAACAGAAAAGACAGTAAGAAAATAGTTCAAAGGGTGAGGAACACAGTGGTGCTCTTTTATAGGATGGTTAGGAAAGACCTATCTAATAAGATGATGTGTAAGCAGAGACCTCATCCTCATGGATGAGCCATATGGATTAAGAATTTTCTAGAAAACAGAGAAAGCAAAGATCCTCCACTGGAAAGCATTTGGAGAGCTTAGAAAAAACTGAAGAACTTAGTGAGGTATAGCACAGTGACTGGAAAGTAGTAGGAGGTCAGATTCGGTCAAAAATAGGTGATCTTTTAGGTCATGTTGAGAATTTTGGGTTTTCCTCTATGTGATTT